>NC_143560.1:22419605-22729868 GCF_054136105.1 Typopeltis vanoorti | reverse complement strand
TCTCAGATGTGAACTGTAGACTAAAATACACAAATATTATTGAAGAAAAAATGAAAGAGTTTGAGAACAGCAACCAAACCTTGGAGATTCAGTGGCAGGCCTTGAAGAAAACACTGATTGATTCTGCCAGAGAGGCATGTGGTGAGGTTGTGTGCAAGGATAAAAAAATCAGAACTCCCTGGTGGACACAGGAAGTTAAAGAGGCAGTGAAGGAAAAGAAGAAAGCATATCAAAAGTTCCTGGCAAATAAGTCAGCTTTTACTCTTACAGAATACAGAGACAAATGTAAGAAAGCTAAACAGTGTGTAAAACTAGCTAAACAAAAGTCATGGGAGGACTTTGGCAAGAATATAGAAAATAAATATCAAGAAGGTGGCAAAATATTCTGGAGGTTGTTGAAGAAGCTTAGGAATGGAGGAAAGAGTGCTGTAAAAGGAGTTAGAGATGATAAAGGTGACATGAAAACAGGAGAAAAAAATATCCTTGAAGTATGGAGTAATTACTTTGAAAAACTGCTAAATGAAACAAGCAGTGATGACAGCACAGTGGTAAAAAACAGTGACTAGGCATGTAGTCAGGAATACATATCCATACTTGAAGTAGAATAAGCCATCAAAGGCTTGAAATGTGGAATGGCAACAGGAGTAGATGATATTTGACAAGAAATGCTGAAGTATGGTGATATAAAAGTCTTGCAGTCGCTGCACTGCATAGTTCAGAAGGGCTGGACAGAGGGATGAAATCCCGATGATTGGAGTAGAGCTCTCATAGTACCCATATATAAAAAGGGAAATAAAACTGAATGTGAAAATTACAGAGGTATTTTCCTGCTGAGTGTTCCTGAGAAGATATATGCAAGTATACTTGAGAAACGGGTGAGAAGAATTGTGGAAGAAAAGTTTGAAGAACAAGCTGGATTCAGGACAAAAAGAGGCTGTCAGGATCAGATCTTCACTTTACAACAAATAGTTGAGAAAGCATGAGAATATAACAAAGATCTGTATTTAAGTTTTGTCGATCCGGAAAAGGCATATGACAAGGTGCCAAGAGAGAAGCTATTCAATACAATACAGTTACATGTCTATGGGGCATTATGTCAGGCAATACTTAGTCTTTATTTGAGTTGTAAGTCAGCAGTTAGAATTGAAGGGAGTACAGGAAGATGGTTTAATGTTAAATCTGGTGTGAGACAAGGATGTACATTATCCCCTCTGTTATTCATTATCTATATGGATCACATTACGAAGGAAGTGGTATTAAACATGATATCAAAATTGGAGATGTTAATGTCAGATCTTTGCTTTATGCGGACGATGTTATACTTCTAAATAAATCTGCTACAAGTTTGCAAGATTCCCTGACTAAATTGAATAACTGTTGTTATAGATATGGTATGAAGGTCAGCATTAAAAAGACAAAGACAATGAAAATAAGTAGAATTGTTGAAAATGTCAACTGTGTTGTGAACGTGGAACCTGTGGAACAAGTGAAACATTTCAGCTACTTAGGCATGATTTTTAGTGAAGATGGGAAATTAAATATGGAAGTAGACAACAGAATCAACAAAGCTGGTATGGTTGGAAGTCAATTGAATAAATTCATATGGAATAAGAGAGAAATTAGTCGGAACACTAAATTAGCTTTATACAAGACAGTGTTCAAACCAGTTTTAACTTATGGATCTGAGAGCTGGGTTAGAAGTAAAACGCTTGACCAAAGACTAGAGACCTCAGATATGAGAGTCCTGAGAAAGATTAGAGGTGTAAACAGATGTCACCAATAGCAATATCATATTAAAAACGAGGATATTAGGAAAGAACTTGACATCGTCGGCATACAGGAATGTGTTAGCAGAGCTAATCTCAGGTGGTATTGTCACTTAAATAGAATGGGAGAGGAAAGATTAGCAAAACAAATGTTCTTTGCCAGGTTGGCAGAAAAATGACCCAGAGGAAGACCAAGATATAGGTGGATTGTTACGGTACAAAGTGCCTTAGACAATAGAAATATAAGATCTAATAATGTTGGAGTCCTGACAAGTAACAGACTGATTTGGAGGAAAATTGTAGATAGGAAGTTAGTAATGATGTAAATTTTTCATGTGGTTCTAGCATATCCTGTACACCCCTTGAGGATACATGGCAGGAATTTGATGATATATATTACATCTGATATATAATCAATATCACTATTGAGGCATATCCTATTACTAAGTTTTCTTGGAACATAAATGAATGGATTTCACTGGGCTGACAATTTTGAATTTGACCAAAGTGTATACTGTATTGGCTAGGACTAAAACATGCACTATGATGCCACAATATAATAAAAAATTAGGCTGGTGGAGAGGTGCATTAAACAAGACCCCTGCAAGTTTTGTTTTTTGACCAAATTTCTTCCTCCATACACATTTCTTCAAAAGTTAGGAAGAAATGTGTAGGGAGATTTTGTAATTGTATTGGATTTTTTTTTTTAATTTCATAGCACATTGGTAGATATTAGTAGAAAGTTAATTATAAAAAAGTTCGACTCTGTTCTGAAAATCTTGTTTATGCTACTGTAGGGTACAAAAGCTTTCTACATTATGTCTGAAATTGCAAATCAGCTGATATATATAAAATTCCCATTTTATCATAATTTGTATTAAATTTATGCAACATTTTTCATGTTCTGATTTTTTTTTTTCTAGTTATATCTGTGATGACTTTGTAGTAAATGATACAAAAGATCTCAATCAGTTGAGAGAGAGATTGCAAGAATTGAATGAGTAAGTTCTTTTGCTTTTTTGTTAAATTTTACTGTGGATTTTTATTATTTATAAAATAATAACTAAGAATTTATTAAATCTTTCTTTCTTGATACAAGAACGTCATCAGGGAGAGAAGGGATAGGTTGATAGCATTCAGAACATATCACAAGACATGAAGCATTTACCATGTGTTTACTTACTCATATTTGAGTAAATAGGAGAATGTACACTTTTACAATTCAAGGAATACAATGGTTAGTTTTTGCAATTCAAACAGATGGTTACATAACTTGCTCATTATTTAAAAAAAAAACGACTAGTTAATTGTGATTACCTTCCAAAACTTGGAGCCAAGCATGCAGTCAGTTGGATTTAGATGATGTCATAAAGTTTTAAGGAAAAGACAAAGTTAGAATGGAATGCACAATCTTGCATTGATTCCATAGGATTCTGTGGCTATTGTCTGGCATGGGAAGCAACCCACACTTATCTAGCAGTCCTTTGATTCTAATCTCTGCAGAATGGTCTGTCTGTATAAAATAACAGTTGCTATGAACAGGATACATGACAGTACTGCTAGCATAGAAAGAAAGAATTTGGGAAAAACCTAATACTTGAATAAGCCTGACTAAAGTGTGTCATTAGCCTCACACATAAAGCATTTTCAAAAATGATGTGCACTGCATGGATGCTGAGGTAATTATGCTGCTACTCTTAATTGTTCATAGCATACCGAAAATGATATATGTATGAAAGAAAGAGATTTTCTGAATGCTTCAAGTAGAAATTGGCTATGGCAAGAGAAAGCTCTTCATGGTAGTAGTCTGCTTGTAAAGTTAGTTTTACAGACAAAATAACAAAAGTGAGTGATGAAATCAAACAATTTGACGTGTCTGGAGGAATTGCCTCTGACAGCTGAAGATTTTCAGCAAGTGATGTCTTCATAAATAAAGAGTGAATGACAAACTGCGTTTTCATTGGCAGTAAAGATAATTTTTTTTATTTTGGTCAAGAATTTTTTTTTTTTAATACAAAAAAAGAACAGCCAATAACACTTAATTTTGTTAGTAAGTAGGAGAGTCAGTACAGTCAATGATGGATTTAAGAGGAACACCTTTATATATTTTTGGGTGACTAGAAATGAGGAATTTTACTAAAATGTCTTCAGTTTTTTGATGGTATTCCTTTCCCAGCTGACAACCTCATTTAGTAGAGACTTTAGTTTGTTGATCTGGCTGTTAGTATGGTTATGATTAGTGGGATGGTTCTGTTGCATGAAAGAAGGGATTTAATTTAATTGTACTATTGAATATATGTCACTGTGTTCTGAGCATGAAATTGTTTATTTGATCATCTGATTTCTTTAGAAGTAATTATATCACTGAGCTTAGTTTCAATAAAGAGCAAGGGTTATATTCTTTTCTTTGATAATGTGAAAGAAATGAATCTCTCTTATTAAATATTGTGTACTTCGATTACAAATGATATCAGTTTGAATGGAGCAGCTAAGGCTGTCTGTGGAAGCAAGTGTATTATCTCAATTGTGTTCATTGTCTGGCAGGTTTGCCTCTTTTGCAGAATGAGAAACTAATGTTTCTTGGAGGAAGAACCTGCCATTTCTGTAATAGGACTGGCTTAGTCATCTTCAACTGAAAAGTCCTTATAAAGCTTTTTCACATCATTAATAATCTAGGAGACAATCTGCTTTACAATGAAGCATTTTGAAATGAAAGATAAAATGCTATTCTAAAGAAAATTCCTACAGCAAATTATTTCTGTGGTTCTTCTAATGAGTTCTCTATAGTAAGAGTGCTATAGTTGTTTTTTCTTTTACTTTGATCTTACGCAGTCCAATTTTAAACTTAAATTTAAAACATGATAATAAAAATTTAAAGGCAGTGAAATGTGTACAAGTATAAAGATAGCAAAGAAGAGGAAGAAAAGACCAATGAGGAAAATATATGATTTTGGTAGTAAGACTTATATGTTGGTTATTTGTAATGGTATTGCTTACGCACCTACAATGTACACCATATATTAATTAGAAAAAAACTTGATTAATATTTTCAATATTTCAGCAAAGTCAAATTACAATCATCAGGGAACAGGTAACAGATATGTAGTGCATGTGTGCATATAAGATAAGTATAACTGAAGTAGAACAATAAAAGGCAAGTTGAAAGTCCTAAATAGTGCCCCATAGTGGGCTGGGATAGGTGTTCTTAGCTGTTGTGCTGACATTTAAGGATGATTGCTTTCCAGATTTCAGGTAGTTTCCCACATTTGAGGAGGTATCCAAATCTCAAATTTGGTTGTATTAAACTACCTAACCCAAACCTATCAGGCCACCTGTAGTTAGGAAGGCCTTATCAAAAGGAATGGAAACAAACCCAGAAAAAGAAACCTTAAATTGGAACTTAGAATGGAAGGTGCCCAGATAACCAATTGGGATGAGAAGCATCAACCTAGAGTATACAGGATTGATAACTTTTTCAAAATAGATAAGCTGTCTTGTTTATAGAAATTAAAGATGAAAACAGAAACTTATGTGGAATTAAATTTAATAGATATAAAATTTTTGTCTAAATATCCAAGGTATTCTCACTATGTTAACAATGGAACACAAAATGCAGTAAAAGAATTAATTTTAAAAGTGTCACTACAGCATAAGTAAGACAGCAGATTGTTAGTAAATTCCTATTTAAAAAAAAAAAAAAGGTAATAATCAGAAATTTACATAAGATTGATACAATAATATTTTCCATAAAGGGGATAACCAAGGCCATCATATCTGTTTAAGTTCGGTTATTCTAGAAAGATCTCACTCAGAGGTTATTGTATAACCAGTCTACAAGGAATATGCTTTTATGTGAGTTCTAGTTTTTTTCCCCAAGAACCCTATTAAGTCATGTTCTGCTAGGCCATATTGCACAGGTTTTTGATACAAGATATATGATTGTGTTCCTTATGATAGACAGCTGCAGATCTGCCAGACTGCCTAAAGTAGCACAAAACACAAGAGCAAGGGATCTGGTAGACAGCTGGAAAGCTGAGTGGAGAAAGCTTGTTTTTAGGTGAGGAATGGAAAGTAGAAATCTTCTTGACAGGATGAAAGGACACTACAATATTAAAGAGGTCTTAGAATTTTAGCAATATGTTCAGAAATTCCTTTAATATGCTGAAATGGAATCAGAGAGATCTTCAGATCTAGACTGGTAGCCTAAAGCCGTGAAAAGCTTTCTTGATAAAAGGACTTGTTAAAACCATTTTTCATAAAGACAGATTTGATATAATTCAATTTTTGTTGCGGAAGGTCTTCACAACATTATGAGAATTGTTATGTGAATTCTTGATTATTATTTTGTATTAATTTAAAAAAAAAAGTTAAAAAGAATTTACTGACAGTTTGCTGTCTTACACTGTGGTGGCACTTTTAAAATTCATTGTTATTGAATGTGTGGAAAGGCTTATGTGTTCGTCGTACATGTTGATTGAATTTTAACGGTATAGATGCGAACACAGATTGATAAGAAAATAACTATTTATTGACTTAATTGCTAATATTTCGCTGGTATTCTATCCAGCATCTTCAGAGCACACAAAGTTTGTTACAGTAGTGAGACAACCACAATTCAGTATAACAATGAGACTAGTATGAACAATTGTAGCGTGCAACACAAAGACTAAAGTCCTAATTAGGTGCCATCTAAGATTTGGGGGGGGGGGGAAACGAGAGAGAAAGCTGGTATTAATTTGGTCTTAGGATGACTGTCTCCCAAATCTTTGGTAGATTTATACAGCCATACTTATTGAGATTTGGAGTATGTTTCAAGGCTTCTTTTTATTCTAGGAACAACCTCTCTGACTTGTAAAAGCTTCTGTGTTCATTGAAGAAGGTGTCCACACTGGATATATGATTGTGTTCAGACAGGGAGAACTGTGGACATCCACCTCAGTGAACACAAAAAATATATCAGGCACTTTCGCTATTGGCAAGTCGGGTCTAGCAGACTATGCTTTTGATACTCCTGCACACAGGATCGATTGGAAAATTGGAAAAAAACAGAAGTGCTGCACAGAAGCTTTTACAAGTCAGAGAGGTTGTTCCTGAAATCAACAGAAGCCTTGAAACATACTCCAAACCTCAACAAGTATGGCTGTATAAATCTACCAAAGATTTAGGAGACAGTCATCCTAAGACCAAATTAATACCTGCTTTCTCTCTCGTTTTTTTTTTTTTTCCCCTCAACTTAGATGGTGCCTAATTAGGACTTTAGTCTGTGTTGCACGCTACAATTGCTCATACTAGTCCCATTGTTATACTGGATTGTGGTTGGGTTGCTACTGTAACAAACTTTGTTTGTGTGCTCTGAAGATGCTGGGTAGAATACCAGCAAAATATTAGCAATTAAGTCAATAAATAGTTATTTTCTTATCAATCTGTACTCGCATCTATACCGTTTAAAATTCAATCAACATGCACGATGAACACAAGCCTTTTGATACGTTCAAGTGGCAGTGAGCAGGTCATGTTACAAGAAGTAACACTGAAAAAATGACAGATGATATATGAATGGCATCCTGGAAATGGAGAGAGCTATAGGGAGACTAAAGAGATGTTAGGAGAATGAGATTGAGATGGCTATAACTCCATGGCACAGAAAATTTCAATTGTTCAAGATCTGATAGAATAGGACCTGGGAGGAGGCCTTCAGCTTTCATCCAGCAGTGGACAGAAAATAGAAAAAAGTTGTCTCACTTGAAGAGCACTGAAACCCTAGATTGGTCAGTTTCAATTCTTTATTTGTGGCTTGGTTATTTAAAAGATATGTTATCTTTTGTCTGGTGAACCATCTGTTATGTAGGTTGTAAATAGGCCATCCACAGCTTGCAGATTCTAAGTCCATTGTTCCAAATCTCAACAAAAATGATGGCAAGTATATTTAAATCTCAGAAAGAGTGTGTATATCAAAATTAACTCATAAATCTTTGCTGTTGAGTGTCATGTTTTTAATTTTGTTTACAAAGTATAAATAAAATTAAGAAAAAATTATGTAGGAGGATGATGGTCTCCTTGCATGTCTTTGGTGGTTTCTTGGTTAGGTGATGATATATTTGATATTTTTGGCAGACAGTAAATTCTAGAAGTGGCATAATGGGTAATTGCTTTTTAACTGCATCTACCAGACACTAGATGACTAACTTAAATAACTTTTTTTGTTTTGTCTTTTTTATGCATTCTGATTAATATACAAGAAAAATTTGGAAACAACTCTAGATGGCTATGAAACATGAAGTTTGGCTCAGATATGTTGACAATATATTTATTTGGCTTCTGAAGTTTGGTGAAGGTAACTGGAGTTTGGTGGCTCCACAGCCACCAAACTTCAGTTACCTTCCATAGCCACCTGAACAAATAACATCCTTGCACTTCCATTTCTGTACACCTGTCGCATCTTTTTCCTCAGGCTGTCTGTCCTTCACCATATTGTAAGCTTACACATACACATGCTTGCCATTACATGCATACTCCTACTTCTATCCAACATAAATTGTGTTATCAGTAGCTTCAAAAAAAGTAACCTAAACAATCTACTTAGTCTTCAAAGAATGAATATCAAATAATTAAAGCATTTATAAAGAATGGCTATATAGTAGCAGAAAGATTAATTACAATAAGGCCCCAACTATAAGTTAAAGGAATATTAGAAGAAAAACAGAATACTGCACAAGTGCAACTTTTATACTACATTTAAACCATCCACAAAATTGAACACCTATTCAATCCGTCAAAAAAAAACAACAAAAGCCTGAGATGGTAATTGCCCAGATCTCAAAAAGAGTGATGGCCTTAGAATCTCCATAACATCTGCATCAAGAGAAAAAAAAAAGATATCATAGTTTATATGTCAAACAAGCTACCACTGAACAAATATGTAGAGCACTGGAACCCTGTACATCAACAGGGTTCCAGTGCTCTTCAAGCATAACAGCTGGAAATTTAAACTCCAGCCAGTAATTAGATGTGGTTTCATTTAATTTTTATTCATTTATTATTGATTCTTTGTGCATTTGTATGCATGCACAAAGAGTAAATAATGAATAAATGCATATTAACTTTTGATTTTGATTTGACTTTTAATTTTATTTGTTTCTCACCAGAGGGCAAGAAAGGATCAAATGTTGGAGGAAGTAGTAATGCTGTAGCATATTAGAATGAACTACAATGTATATCTGTGTAATGTAATGCATTCCTCTTTGTGTATTATGTGTACTGCACTCCCAGTGATGACCTTGATATGAAAGTGTTCAACAACAAAAAATTGTTTTATTTCAAGTTAAAGTTATTATTTCAACATGGTAATTTTCTTCATAGTTTTGTAACAGTGAAGCAATTAATTAGTTGGGAATATGTGGTTTCAAATTCTTACTATTTTGTATTGTATGCTAATATTTTCCTTCAGTACCAGGATAAGTATCAAGGTAAATGCCATATCATCATAATAGCTTGTTACTGAAACAAAGAAGATAAAAATAAGTGAGATTTTGCTAAGCAACAAATACAGGATGTTATATTCAGGCATTTCCAATCATGAGAAAAGGAGTAGTTATAGTATTCATTACTAAATAGGAAATTCTTGAATGTCGGACTGGGGAACTTATAGTGAAACTTATTTCTGCCCGTGGTCCCACAGAAGATTCTACTAAGGAAGAAGTGGAGAAATTTTTTTGAGGCAATTATGGAATGCAGCTGACACAAAAGACAGTCCTTGTTGGAGATCTAAACAGCAAAGTAGGAAACCAGACATATTGGGAAATTTAGAGAAAGATGAAAGCTAATAATAATGGTAATTGCATGCTGGATTTCTGTTCAGGACATAGACTAGTTATACTAATGACACATTTTTACATAAAAATGTGCACTTCTTCACATGGAGAGAAGATGCATGGAATGAAAAAAGTCTGAGTGTTATTGTTGATAGCAATATCTTCATGCTGATTAAGGACACAAAAGTATGCAGAGGATCTGAAATTGATCACTATTTATTGTTGAGCAGGATAAAATTGAATTTCATATTGAAAAGGAAGCATCTAAGAGAGTTTTAAAATGAATTATAGTTTGAGCATCTTTCAGAGGTGAAATGTAGATTCAAATATTTTCTTGAAAAAAACCATTTTTCAAGGAAAAAAGGAAAGAGTTTAAAAACAAGAACCAAACCTTGGAGATTCATTGGCAAACCCTGAAGAAAATGTTGAATTCAGCCAGAGAGGCATATGGTGAGGTTGATTGCAAGATAGAAAATTCAGACCTCCATGATGGACTCAGGAAGTTAGATGCAGCAAATGAAAGAAGTCAGTCAGCTTGTGCCCACAGAGAATAGAGAAAAAAAAAAATGTAAGCAAGTGAAGCATTGTGTAAAACTAGCATGACTATGTTGAGTGTTTCATTTTCAAACTGTTCCATATAGAAGTTAACCAGAAAGGAGGAAAGAGGGCAACTAATAGCAGTCCCATCCAGCTGTTTGTATATTTTTCCTTTCAATAGCAAATAACCTGCGTATATAGTGAATTTGATTAATTCATTTATGTCAGGAGTGAAATTTGACTTAATGAGGTTAAGGGTCTCTGTCAAATGTATACTAGTGAATAGTGAAGTAATACTAAAACTAACCACGTCAGAATCTGTCAGAGTTAGATTTTTATTAATGTTTTAAAGTGCAGAGACTTTTTAATAGATAAGGGAGAGTTGCCTGTAAGAGAGGAAAGTTATTTGAATAAATGCGTGGATAGGCTTTGTGTTCATCACACATGTTGAATTGAATTTAAATGGTATTGAATCGAACACAGATTGATAAGAAAATAACTATTTATTAACTTAAAAGGTAATATTTCGCTGGTATTATATCCAGCATCTTCAGAGCACACAAACAAAGTTTGTTACAAATGCGAGACAACCATAATTCGGTGTAACAGTGGGGCTAGTATAAGTAATTGCAGCATGCAACACAAGACTAAAGTCCAAATACGGTGCCATCTAAGTTTAAAAAAAAAAAAAAACAGTAATTCAAAGTTTTGAAAAAAATATAGTAGTTTAAATAGTAGTCCTTGAAAGTTTTGAAAAATAGTAGCCCAAAGTTTTGAATAAAATTAAAATTAATATTAATTTGGTCTTAGGATGACAGTCTCCTAAATATTTGGTAGATTTATACAGCCATACCTGTTAAGGTTTGGAGTATGTTTTAAGACCTGTTGATTCCAGGAACAACCTCTCTGACTTGTAGAAGCTTCTATGCAGTATACGTTGGTTTTTTTTTCCAATTGATACTGTCTGCTGGGGTATCCAAAGCATGGTCTGCCAGACCCGACGTGCCATAGTGAAAGTGCCAGATATATTTTTGTGTTCACTGAGGCTGATGTCCTCAGTTCTTCCTGTCTGTCCGTAGTATTCTTGTCATCGAGCCTACTATGGACAGACAGGAAGAACTTTCTCACCTCTGCCACGCCTTCCTAACCAATGGCTATAATCCCCATAAAATAGATAAAATATTAAATGCTACCCAGAAATCCCCACTATCTACCACAGAAGACTACAACAAAACTATCACCATCCCATACATTAAAGACACATCTGAAAAGATATCTAGGGTGCTTAACCAACACCAACTGCGCACCGTATATTTAAATCTTATATGAAATTGTCAATTCTTATCCGTTCACCTAAGGACAGATTCACTTCTTTATCACTTCATAGACTTCTGGATGTGATAAAGGAGTGAATCTGTCCTTAGGTGAGCAGATGAGAATTGACAATTTCACATAAGATTTAAATATGGTGCACAGCTGGTGTTTGTTAAGCACCCTAGATATCTTTTCAGATGTGCCTTTAATGTATGGGATGGTGATAGTTTTGTTGTAGTCTTCTGTGGTAGATAGTGGGGATTTCTGGGTAGCATTTAATATTTTATCTATTTTATGGGGATTATAGCCATTGATTAGGAAGGCGTGGAACAGGTGAGAAAGTTCAGCAGTGAGAGCAATGTCATTGGAACAGATTGCTCTAGCTCTGTGGGTTAGTGTTTTTAAGATACCATATTGTTGAGAAGGGTGATGGTGTGATTGTGTAAATATCTCCCTGTATGTGTGGGTTTTCTATAAACTGAAAATGATAAGGAACCTTCTGGAAGACGTGTGATCAGTGTGTCTAGTAAGGGCAGGCAGTCATTAGCTTCTAGTTCCATTGTAAAGTTGATTTTAGGGTGCTGGCTATTTAGATACACTAAAAATGCATTCAATGTGTTTAGGCCATGTGGGCAAATAGCAAACACATCATCAACATAGTGTAGCCAGAGACTAGGTTTGAGAGTGACTGTGTTGATAGCTAGCTTTTCTATGAGTGCTGTTCAATAAGTAAGATGACTAATTTTACTGTCGCAAAACCACTCATCACAATATTAATTTCTGTGGAATGAAGAAATGTTCTTGTCTGTATTAACAAAAGAGGTTGATAGATGGCGTATACAGGCTGATGTGCCAGAGTGTTACGTGACTAAACGCAAGCTTGTTTTGGCATGCCTAAGAGCCGCGACCAGTCGTTGAAATGGAAGCGTTCTTGGAACAGCGTTATGTGATTAAATTTTGTGTGCATTTGCAAAAATCGGCATCGGACACTTTTAACATGATACGCGAAGCTTTCCACGATGAAGCAATGTCGAGGGCAAGTGTTTTTCACTGGCATAAAACTTTTAAGGAAGGAAGGCAAAATGTGGAAGATCTTGAATGTGAAGGAAGACCTTCAACGTCCATCACAGAGACAATGATCAACACAGCAGCGATTATCATCAAGGAGGATCGCAGAATTACAGCACGCCAGCTGCATGTTGTCCTGAATATTTCTGTGAGAAGTGTTCACTCAATCATGGCTGACATTTGGGACTGAAACGTGTTTGCGCCCGATGGATTCCCAAACTCTTGACACCGGAGCAAATGCATCATCGAGTGGATGTGTGCACAGAATGGAAAGAAGACTGAAACAAGAAGGCGACAACTTCTTAAAATGCATCATTACAGCAGATGAAGCTTGGTTGTATCACTATGAACCTACAATGAAACAAAGCAGTGAATGGAAGAAACCCCCAAGAAAGCAAAAACTGTAAAATTGGCTGGTAAAGTTATGACCATAATGTTTTTTGACTATGAAGGCATTGTTTACCAACGTGCTGTAGAACCCGGGAATACTGTAAATGGCTCATACTATGCGGATGTTTTACGGACAATGGTACAGCACGTCAAATGGAAGCATCCATTGCTGAAGAATGGCTTCTTATTGCATCACAATAATGCAAGGCCACATATTGCTGGTTGTGTAGTGGACATTTTGCAGAAGAACAACATAGATATCTTACCACACCCTCCATACAGTCCTGATCTCACACCGTGTGATTTCTGGCTGTTTCCTCAGCTCAAGAAACCACTAAGAGGCCGCCATTTCGAAAGCATTAAAGCATGTGTAAAAGCTACGGAGGTGGTTTTGAAAGAACTCTCAAAAAACGGACTTTCACATGTGTTTAAGAAGTGGATGCAACGTTGGGACAAATGCATTGCATCTCACGGTAGTTAATTCGAAAAAGACCATGTAAATGATGACGATTAAAGGTAATCTGTTTTCTGTATAAATATAGTCATAACTTATTGAACAGCCTCCGTAGATGTTCTATGTAGAAGTTGGCTTGGGGGAGAGATCCCATAGCTGTCCCATCTAATTGTTTGTATATTTTCCCTTTCCATGTAAAATAACCTGCTTTTACCGTGAATTTAAATAGCTGAAATATATCAGGGGAAATTGTGAATTTAGTAAGTTAAGTGTTTCAGTCAATGTGAATAATGAAGTGATATCAAAACTCATCATTAGGTCTGAACTATTTAAGGTGCAGTTTTCTAAAATACTTTTTAAGTGGGTAGAATTTTTAACAAAAGAGGGAGAATTGTTTGTGCAAGTGGCTAGTTTATATGTAGGACTGTTTATACTATCTACAATAGGGCGTAAAGGTGTACCTTGTTTGTGAATTTTTGGAGCTCCATATATTTTGGGTGTTTTAACGTGAAAGAGTTTGAGTTTGTTGACTGTTTCTTTTTTCCAGGAAGTGACTTTGTTCAATAACTTGCACACCTTATTCTTTTGTGAGTTGGTGGGATCTCGATCTATAATTAGATATGTTGACTGGTTTTGGAGAAGTGTGTGCATTTTGCTTTCATATTCTGTTGTATCCATTACTACAGTTGCATTTCCTTTGTCTGATTTCGTTATTGTAATGTGGTTATTATTATTGTGTAGCTCTTTTAGAGCTATTATTTCTTTATGTGGGATATTATTTTTGGGAGGCTTAGAATGGATTAGGATATTGGCCACGTCTAACCTAATATTACTGGCTATTGCTGGAGGATGGTCGTATATTCACATTATTTTGGTTTTTGGAACTTCTTTAGGAGTAACGGCAAAATTGTGTCCACGACTTAATGCAATGGTGGCTTCTTTGGTTAAGGTTAATGATGATAAGTTCACAATGACAGCATTTTCATATAATTACAGCCGCTGCATAGCACTGCATTGCTAGAGGATTTAAAATTTCTTCTTGTGGCAGTTTTTAACTTCAGCGAATTCTTTATTGGCTGTAGAGTCGGAGATTCTTTCCAGCATATCCCATAGCTTCGGGTTCAAAATGTGAGTTAGTATACAACATGGTGCACTGCTCAAAGAATCATCATCATAATTGTCAAATTCCTGCCATGTACCCTCAAGAGCTGTACAGGATATGATAGTACTATATGAAAAATTTACATCATTACTAACTTCCTATCTACAATTTTCCTCCAGATCAGACTGTTACTTGTCAAGACTCCAATATTATCAGATCTTATATTTCTGTCTTCTAAGGCACTTTGTACCGTATCACTCCACCTATATCTTGGTCTTCTTCTGGGTAGTTTTGCTGCCAACCTGGCAGAGAACACTTGTTTTGCTAATCTTTCTTTACCCATTCTGTTTAAATGGCCATACCACCCGAGATTAGCTCTGCTAATGTATTCCTGGATGCTGTAGTCAAGGAATCTTGCAGATTCGTAGTGGATTTATTGATAAGTATTATATCGTCTGCATAAAGCAAAGAGCTGACATTAACATCTCCAATTTTGATATTATGTTTAATACCACTTTCCTTCATAATGTAATCCATATAGATAATGAATAACAGAGGGGATAATGTACATCCTTGTCTTACACCAGATTTAACATTAAACCATCTTCCTGTACTTCCATCAAATCTAACTGCTGACTTACAGCTCAAATAAAGACTGAGTATTGCTTGATATAATGCCCCATTGACACCATATAACTGTAGCGTATTGAATAGCTTCTCTCTTGGCACATTATCATATGCCTTTTCCAGATATACAAAACTCAAATGAAGATCTTTATTATATTCCCATGCTTTCTCAACTATTTCTGAAGTAAAGTGAAGATCTGATCCTGACAGCCTCTATTTGGCCTAAATCCAGCTTGTTCTTCACCAAGCTTCTCTTCCACAATCCTTCTAAACCGTTTCTCAAGTATACTTGCATATATCTTGTCAGGAACACTCAGCAGGGAAATACCTCTGTAATTCTCACATTCAGTTTTATTTCCCTTTTTATATACTGTATTATGGGTATTATGAGAGCTCTACTCCAATCATCAGGATTTCATCCCTCTGTCCATGCCTTCTGAACTATGCAGTACAGAAGGCCTGGACAGAGACTATGCAGTGCAGAAGGCCTGGACCACTGCAAGACGTCTATACCACCATACTTCAGCATTTCTGGTCGAATATAATCTACTCCTGCTGCCTTTCCACATTTTAAGCCTTTGATGGCTTTTTTTATTTCAAGTATGGATATGTATTCCTGACTGCATGCCTGGTCAGTGTTTTTTACCACTGTGCTGTCATCACTGCTTGTTTCATTTAGCAATTTCTCAAAGTAATTACTCCATACTTAAAGGATATCTTTTTCTCCCGTTTTCATGTCACCTTTATCATCTCTAACCTCCTTTTACAGCACTCTTTCCTTCATTTCTAAGCTTCTTCAACAACCTCCAAAATATTTTGCCACCTTCTTGATATTTATTTTCTATGTTCTTGCCAGTCCTCACATGATTTTGTTTGGCTAGTTTTACACAGTGTTTAGCTTTCTTACATTTGTCTCTGTATTCTCTAAGAGCACAAGCTGACTTATTTGCCAGGAAATTTTGATATGCTCTCTTCTTTTCCTTCACTGCCTCTTTAACTTCCTGTGTCCCCCACATGCCTCTCTGGCTGAATCAATCAAGGTTTTCTTCAAGGCTTGCCATTGAATCTCTAAAGTTTGGTTCCTGTTCTTAAACTCTTTCATTTTTTCTTCAATAATCTTTGTGTATTTTAGTCTACAGTTCACATCTGAGAGCTTCTCAATTTTTATTCACTTTAAAACTTTCTTACATGTTATTCTTTTCAATATGAAATTCAATTTTATCCTGCTCAAGACTAAATAGTGATCACTTGTAATTTCAAATCCTCTGTACACTTTGGTGTCCTCCTCAACAATAACATAGTCAATGAGACTTTTCTTATTTCTTGCCTCTTCTCTCCATGTGAATTTGTGCTCATTTTTATGTTGAAACATGGTATTAGTAATAACTAGTCCATGTCCTGAGCTGAAATCCAACAAATATTTGCCATTATTATTAGCTTTGCTCTTTTCTCCAAATTTTCCCAAAGTATTTTTGTATGTCTGACAATCATTTCCTACTCTGCTATTTAGATCCCCAACAAGGACCAACTTTTCCTTTTTCATTGTGTCAGTTGCTTTTTCTAAAGCATCAAAAAATTCCTCTACTTCTACCTTAGTAAAACCTTCTGTGGGACCATAGGCACAAATTAGTCTCATTGTCCAATTCCCCATTCTGATATTAGCCCATATCGCTCTACTTGAGACTGCTTGCCATTCAAGAAGATTAGCCTTGTATCTAGTGTTCAATACTATGGCTACTCCTTCTTTTCCTTGATTGTCATTGTTTGAATATATCATTTTATATTTATTGCTCAGAAAGATCTCACCATTTTTTGTCTTTTTTGTTTCAGTCAACCCTATTAGGTTGATCTGATACTTATCTAATTCCTCAGCTAGCTCCATTTCTTTGCCATTCAGGCTTCTTATTTTGATAGTACCAATCTTTAACTCTGGTGATGTTGAGTTGGGGTGTTTTTTCAGATTTGTTCCAGTAGCTAACTTTTCGCTGTTCACCCTGGTTCCCTGGTGAAAACAATGTGGGACTTGTTTAACCGGGCGACGCTCCAGCTGCATGAAATTTTGTCACGTTGTACCATCATTTTGTAATTTGGTTTAAGCCAATAAGAATTACAATTTGGTCGGCTAAATCCCAAATTGCCGGCCCATCCTCGTTCGTTCAGTATCCAGGTAGATACCCAACAGGGCGCACCACGAGAAGGTGAGGATTGGACATTAGGTCAGTAGCCCTGGTCGGTTCTCCACATTCCTTTAAAGGCTATGTGGAGGTCTCCTCTCAGTTATACAGCTTTAACCCTTAAGCACCTATGATGATCAAAGAATTTATTTTTGAAAGTTCTCAGCAAGTAGCATATATCTGTTCTTATAATAGTGCTAAATTTGCTCGTTTATAAATACGTTGGGCTTTGGCCGAGTGAAATTTGTTCTTAATTTTTATACAGTTTGGTATCAAATTGATATCTCAGCACCTTTTAAGAAGACTAACCTGTTCAGCTGCCACGGCAATTTTACTTTTCACTTACTGTATTGTCTTGCCTTGTGTACGATATTATCTCCGTGAAGAATATTTAAATGCATGGATAGGCATATATGTTCTTCACACGTTGAATTGAATTTAAACGGTATTGAATCAAACACAGATCGATAAGAAAATAACTATTTTTAACTTAAATGCTAATATTTTGCTGGTATTATATCTAGCATCTTCAGATCACACAAACAAAGTTTGTTACAAATGCTAGACAACCACAATTCGGTGTAACACTGGGGCTAGTATAAGTAATTGCAGTGTGCAACACAAGACTTAAGTCCTAATATGGTGCCATCTAAGTTTTTTTTAAAAAAAAAAAAACAGTAGTCCAAAGTTTTGAAAAAAATATCTACCACAGAAGACTACAACAAACCTATCACCATCGCATACATTAAAGGCACATCTGAAAAGATATCTAGGGTGCTTAACAAACACCAACTGCTCGCCGTATTTAAACCTTATGTGAAATTGGCAACTCTCATCCGTTCACCTAAGAACAGATTCACTCCTTTATAACATCCAGAAGTCTTTGAAGTGCCCAGTTCTTGTCATCAAGCCTACTACGGACAGACAGGAAGAACTGTGGACATCACCCTCTGTGAACACAAAAATATATCCGGCACTTTCGCTATGGCAAATCAGGTCTGGCAGACCATGCTTTGGATACCCCAGCACACTGGATCAATTGAAAAAAATCAAAAATACTGCACAGAAGCTTCTACAAGTCTGAGAGGTTGTTCCTGGAATCAACAGAAGCCTTAAAACATACTCCAAACCTTAACAAGTATGGCTGTATAAATCTACCAAAGATTTGGGAGGCTGTCATCCTAAGACCAAATTAATATTTATTTTAATTTTATTTATTTTTTTCAAAACTTTGGACTACTGTTTTTTTTTTTTTTTTTAAACTTAGATGGTGCCATATTAGGACTTTAGTCTTGTGTTGAAAGCTGCAATTACTTATACTAGCCCCACTGTTACACCGAATTGTGGTTGTTCTCGCATTCATAACAAACTTTGTTTATGTGCTCTGAAGATGCTGGATATACTACCAGCGAAATATTAGCTTTTAAGTTAATAAATAGTTATTTTCTTATCAATCTGTGTTCGATTCAATACTGTTTAAATTCAATTCAACATATTTGAATAAATGTTTAGCCAGTTTGTTGGCAGGATTGTCTGTACTGTCTACTATAAGATGAAGGGGGATATTAGGTCTGTGAATTTTAGGGCTAAGATATAACTTTTTTTTTTTTTTTTTTAAATAATTTATACACTTTTTTCTTTTGAAATTTTGTAGGATCCTAATCTGTGATCTGATAAGTAGAGGGGTCTTTGAGAAGATGATTCATTTTTCTGCTGTAATCTACTGTGTTCGTAATAACTAGCATTTTCTTTATTGGCTTTAGTTATAATAAATTGTTTATTCCTATATTTTTTTTTTGAGCTGATATTTCTTTAGGTGGAATGTTTATTCTTGGAAAGCTTGGATTTTGTTAGAATACTAGCAACATCCAGACAAATGTTATTTAAAACTGTGGGTGTAAGATCGTAGATACAATGTTCTCTGCTGGTCATAATTCCAGAATTGGTACTTCTGGCCACAATGGTGGGATTATGCCCATGATTAAGTGTGTTTTCAGAGAGTGTTTGCAATGATAGATTCACCACTACACATTCTTTTCATAGCTGTGGTAGGGAATAGCTTTGCTGCTGGTGATTGTTAACCTTTTCAAATTCTTTACTGCCAGCATTTTCAGAGATGGTGATTGGAATAGATCACGGTTTTGGATTAAGTATTTCCAAACGCTCCTCAAGTAGTGTGGTGATAGTGAACCCAACATGAGTGCTACTGATCTATTCCCAAATTAGTGCCAAGCTTGCTCACATATAAATACACTTAGCTTTTGCAGAATTAAACTTCTGTCATAATTCATCAGTTAGAAATGGTGTTTGTGCTCTGACATCTCTTTAGGGAAAGCTAACTGATTGAGTTGTCGGGACAATTTTAGTTTTCACTTACTGAGTTGGCATTACTTTATGTGCAATTTCTTTATGGTTATCCAACCTATAGAGGGTGCCATGTAAGGACATGGGACAGGTATGTTGTCAGTTACAGTTTAAATTGTTTTCCTCAATTATGTAGTTTAGTGCTATGTGCCTATCACAGTTGTAATTGTGTTCTAGTGATGCCGGGTAGAAAACCAACAAAACATTAGTGTGTTTAATAAACTGGTGGTGTTTATACCATAAAGCATTATTATGAATATCTTGAAAGGTTCTTGTTCTAGATGAGATTTGAGCTCATTCCTATCCAACTGTTGGGGATCATCTATGCCAGCTTAGCTACAGAGGGGAATGTTAACTATCTGTTGAGGAACAGACAGTTAACAGAAATAATGCTCATGAGCATTAGTTGCTTTGGATTCAAGCTCTGTAAGAACTACATTACATGTAACCATTGTTCTTTCTGTTCATTATATATGTTTTCAATTTGTTTGTAGAATAACAACCTTGAGTGATCTGGGAGGAGAAATGCTGTATTTCCCTGTGTTATTATGTACTTCTGCAGAACAATGCAAATGTTTTAAAACTGGTAAATGCAAAGTTGCATACAGTGAAGGCAACACTTTTCACCCCACAAAACTGTCCAACTAGTCAGAGACCAAATGAAAATTGACAGTTATAACATACTAGCCTTATTGATATAAAGAGATAAGTTGTCATATATAGGTTATTTTTCTACCTCTGCTATACTTTTGGGAATAATGTTCTTTGAAATTTGGAGTGGAGATTGCAGATGCTAATGAACAAATATATTAGTGAATTGAAAGCATAAAAGTAATAGGATACTATTAAAAGATAAGAATAAATTTGGTAATGAATGATGTGATATTAATAGTTAAATACATTATAAAACTTGCAAACTCTAAAAATTAAAAATATTAAAAGATTAAAATTCAGAACTTAAAAGTGCAAAGGATAAGAAAAGAACAGTGTAAAGGTCTCAAAAATGAAACATAAAAATATATGAGGAAAAATAAAAGCAATATGAAAGATGAAATTGATTTTAATTAATGTTGCTAAGTTATTTTGATTGGTTGAAGGTTTTTTTTTTTTTTTTTTGTTGGGGAGTTGCTAAACCTTAGATATAATTTAGGAATAGTAGACATTGATACTGTTGCAGTGTGTTTTTATTTCAATGGCTTCTGATGTTCTTGAAGTTGAGAATGGTCACCCCTTTTATGAAAAATTCGGATATGGGTATATGACAATCCTGATAATGCTCATACAAGTGGGAAAGAAGTGATCTGATCATAAATCCCAATATAGGTGGCCTTGCAATTTGGTTGACAAGGGAAGTGATGAACGTTGCAACACTGTAGAATGCCATGAATTATTTTCTTTTCTGTTATTTTTAGTTGATTTGATAATTTAGTCACTGGTGGAAACAATTTTTATAATCAGAATGCTTGAATATGTGTTTTATATCTTTATGTATGTTCTGCATATGTGGAAATTTTAAGATTATATAATAGGAAATATTTATTTTCTCCTGAGGGTTGGCAGCTCTTATTTTAGCTGTTAAATGAACATAGTTGATAAATTGTTGAGGGTAAGCATGGTTTAAGAAAATCTACTGTAGATGGGTAATTTTCCAATTTAAATCTTTGTGAACTGTTGTATATTTATATTTGTTGATCAATTGAGAAAGTGCTACTGATTTTTTAACATGTAGGAGTGGTAGGAATCAAAGTGTAGATTTTCCTACATTTCTCGGTTTATGATAAATTTTTGTATGAATGCCATTTCCCGATCAAGTAAACATTAGGTGTAAGAAATTTATTCAACTGTTTTTATGTTCATATTCTATTGTGAAGTGCAGTCTATTACTGTAGTTAAGGGATGTATTGGGGAAAAACAAAACATGGCATAATCAACATAACATCAGTAAAAAAAAAAAACAAAAAAAAAACATGCTGAAGTATTGGGATTAATAAGTTGGACTTGAAGTGGGCCAAAAATAAGTCAAAAAGCTGACTGCTGATATTTTGACCCATTGGGAGCAATATAATTCTTGTTGAAAGGCTTATACGCTGTTAAACATGATAACTAATAATTAAGGAATTGACAGCGTACACTAGAAATATAAATGAAAAACAACTTTAATAAATACTTTCTGATATTTCGGCAACGTCATGTTGCCATCTTCTTGGGAACTTAAAATAAAGAACGGGTGCTTGCAAGTGCTACATAACAGCAAATGAGAAACGAAGCGAGGAAGCTACTGTTTTCCTAACGTCCTGATGGTGCCCACCTGGCAGGCTATATTGGTAATTATTGGCCTTTGGGCTGAAGTTCTTCTGATATATGTTTCCCAAATTTGGGGCAGTCTTATGCACCCAAATTTGTTGCGGTTTGGCATGTTCCTAAGGGCTGATTCCATGAATAGTCTTTCATATTTGAACTTGCTACGGTATATTACTGTGGCTTTCTTCCACCTTATTCTGTGGCAGGTATCCAGAGCATGGTCTGCAAGCCCAGAGTGGTTGTACTGGTGAAATCGGATGTAGTCCTTGTGTTCTGAGATTCTGATATTTGCTGTCCTGCCTGTTTGGCCAAAGTAGGACAATTTACAGCTCCAAGGGACACCTTGTATACACCAGGTAGGTCTAGGGGAAGTGGTTGGTCTTTAGTGGAGCAGATAAGGGATGCCAATTTTCTATGTGGTCTGTAACAGGTGGTTAAGTCATGTTTTTTTAGGATTTTGTTGATTTTTTCCGAGGTGCCTCGGATGTAGAGGACAGTGATGGATTTAGAGTAATCTTTTTTGTGAAGGGGGGAGGCGAGTTGTGGATAACTGGCTTAAGTATTTTTGGGATTTTGGGGGGGGGGGGTAGCCATTGGCTGAGAAAGTGTTAAGGATGTCATTTAGTTCAGTGGTTAGGGTTTGATCATTTGAACAGATAAGTTTTGCCCTGTTGAATAATGTCTTAATAACTCCATATTGTTGTGGGGGGGGGGGGATTGTTGGTGAATGTATCTGCCTGTATGGGTGGATTTTCTATAAACTGAGAAAACCAAGGTTCCATCAGGCTACCACCCCCCCCCCCCCCCAAAAAAAATCCAAAAAATACTTAAACCAGTTATCCATACCCCCCCCCCCCCCCCCCAAAAAAAATCCAAAAAATACTTAAACCAGTTATCCATACCCCCCCCCCCCTTTTCACAAAAAAGATTACTCTAAATCCATCGCCATCCCCTACATGCGAGGCACCTTGGAAAAAATGAACAAAATCCTAAAAAAACCTGACTTAACCTGTCACAGACCATATAGAAAATTGCCATCCCTTATCCGCTCCACTAAAAGACCTACCTGGTGTATACCAGGTCCCTTGCAGCTGTAAATTGTCCTACTTTGGCCAAACAGGCAGGACAGCAAATATCAGAATCTCAGAACACAAGGACTACATCCGATTTCACCAGTACAGCCACTCTGTGCTTGCAGACCATGCTCTGGATAACCACCACAGTATAAGGTGGAAGAAAGCCACAGTAATATACCGCAGCAAGTTCAAATATGAAAGACTATTCATGGAATCAGCCTCAGCCCTTAGGAACATGCCAAACCTCGACAAATTTGGGTGCATAAGACTGTCCCAAATTTGGGAAACATATATCAGAAGAACTTCAGCCCAAAGGCCAATAATTACCAATATAGCCCACCAGGGGGCACCATCAGGACTTTAGGAAAACGGTAGCTTCCTCGCTTCGTTTCTCATTTGCTGTTATGTAGCACTTGCGTGCACCTGTTCTTTATTTTAAGTTCCCAAGAAGATGGCAACGTGACGTTGCTGAAATATCAGAAAGTATTTATTAAAGTTGTTTTTAATTTATATTTTTAGTGTACACTGTTAATTATTCCTTAATTATTAGTTATTATGGGAGCAATATAAAGTCCTCATATTATCCTCATTGTTTTATTTAGTTGCCTTACCCATGATAGCAGTCAAACCAAGCTAGTAGGGAAAATGTAGAAAATAAACTAATATTGGTTTGCCACATTTGGTTTGTGTTGTACTTTGAAAGATATTTCAAACAGTGCAAAGTGGTGTGGTCTGGCTAAGAGGAGAGTATTTGCTCTTAAATATAGAAAAAGAAATTTTAATCCAGGAGGTGGGTGGGGAGCATTCAAATGTACAAAGAAACTTATCCAGTGAGTTACGATATCCCACCTCATGCCAACTGACTTTCTCTATCGACTATTGAAAGTTTTATTGTTATTGTTTTTATCCATTTATTTGATGATTATATACAGGATCATAATTATAAAAGAATCTACTACATACATTCTTTCATGTTTACATGTCTGGAGTTAAAAGAATTTTTGAGTAAGAATTGAAGTATTGAAATTTTATTTGTGAGATAGAAAAGATTGATTCTCCAGTAAATTTTTGCACCTTCTTTATTTAGGCTGTAACATCTTGTGACTGCTGATGATATAAGTATTAAATTACATTACCTTCTAAAACTACTCTATGGATTGGAATTCTGAGTAGTTTGAAAGAAACCAAATGCAGGTGAATGAAGTTTTTGTAATGATGATGAAAGGCATCATCACAAAGAAGGTAGCTTAAGGAATGATAATAATACACAAATGCCACAAACTTCATTATGCCAAAGAAAATATACAACATGGTACAAATAGAGAAGAAAAGTTTTAAAACTGACATTTCAAGGGAAAATGCTTGAAAGGTGAGATTTGAAACAAATAAGCTGGAATAGGCAAATAAATGCCCAGTTGAAGAATGGATTCAAATGTACAAAGAAACTGATACAGTGAGTTACGATATCCCACCTCATGCCAACTGACTTTCTCTGCTGACTATTGAAAGTATTATTGTTTATGTGATATTTTTTCTTCATCTAAGTGATAAACGTTGTTCTGTACTTGGAATGTCAAATGAAATACAAGTTAACAAAACATACAGTATAATAATGGAAAATCTATTTAATCCATAGTCAAAAATATCCCAAGTATTGAGCAACAATAATGATATAGCTAAATTTTGTGTTTCATTAACAGAATATCATTGAGCATATCATTCAGGTTTTGATATTTTTAATCCATTTCAATAGATAATTTCATGAATTGTCATAATTTTTTAAAAATATGCAGAGTACTGGTATTTCATGATGTTCCTACTGTTTTGCATGTGAAAGCAATTTGTCATTCATTTTTCATTCACTGAGCTACTCTGCATGCACTGAATGATTTTTAAATACTGTTTTTTATAGACAATTAAGTGATATTTGACTTCCTAGCATAAGAAGAGTTTTAAATCTTTTAATCGATTCTTCTTCTTTTTTTTTTTTTTTTCATTTAGCCCTAATTACCAACACAAACATCAGAAGAAACGAAATAGTTTAACAGGAGGAACAGAAAATTCGAGGAGAAAGAGGCATAAAAAGGTAAGTAAATACAATCAGCCCTGACTAGAGCAAGCCATTATTACAAACTTGCCCACTAAAAAAAAGTCCTGGACACAGTCCCGTACCACAATGACGATTTAAAGTATGTATATTTGTTTGGTATAGTGAGAGTTGATCAGAATTGCATATCTAAAATTTGCAAGTGTATTAACTGACCTTTTATTAAGAGCTATCTTATTATTTATGTGCACTTTAGTAAATGAAATTATTACATCATCCTGACTCATCCAAGAGTAAGAACCCATACAAAGGATCTGGAAAGCTTCCAGGATGATTTAAATAGTCTGTCAATATGTGCAAAAGATAATGGGTATCAGTTTAATATGGAGAAATGTAAAGTTATGCATTTTGGGAAAAATAATTACAAGTTGTGTATCATGGTGCTGTACTCCAAGTAATAGATGAAGTTTAGAGGGCATATTGCTAAGGTAGCTCATAAGATTACTTGGCCATTGAAGACAACACTAACAAGAAGAGCTAAGGAAGATTGTTATTCCCCTTTATCCACATCTGGATTACTATGCTCAGGTTTGGTCATCTAGATTACATGGGGGATAACAAAATGGTGGAGAGGATTCAGAAGCTAGTGACCAGGGTGGTGAATGGTCTGCGTAATGTTCCCTACAAGGATAGATTGAGGTATGTGGACTGCAGAAGTTGGTTGGTAAGCGAAAAGAGGGGATATGATATAAACATTTAAGTTATGTTGAATTTTTTCTTGACAATTATTCATAAGACTATTACACTTTTTTTATAATCTTTGTCAAGTAGCTTTATTTTATCCTCCTACATGTTTCGCCAGTCCTTTTCTATTGGCATCCTCAAGGAATACAAACTAGTAAGCTAAAATGAAGATTACAGACTAGGTTATAACTGATAATTCTAATTCATACAAAAAATTGGTATTGTGTGTGACAATGTGCGTGTCTCGTTAATGTGATTTATTCGTTATGGTTCATTACGTAATTGTTACGAAAGTTCATTTCTTTGATGTTTAATGATCTGATAAAAGTTTTCCAAATTTCTGGTAAAATTAGACCTTGATTCTTTTTTAGGTTTTCAGTTTTACGGGCGACTGTAGCTGTTCTTTAAAGGTTCTTGAATGGTAGTTATCTTCTATGTATGGCATAAGGCTCTTATCCCACTCAATATGATGGTTAGTAGAGGCAAAATGGCATGAAAGGCCTGAAATGTCTTGTCTGTTATTTCTGACATATCCTATGTGTTCTTTCTTTCTCGTTTCAAAGCTTCTAGAGGTCTGACCTACGTAACTAATACCACATGAGCAAGGTATATTATATACTCCAGAGTACTTGTAGAATGGGTGAGGATCTTTCGGTGATCTTAAAAATTTCCGAATAGTGTTGATTGGTTTGAATGCCACTCTGATCTTATGCGGTTTTAAAAGGTTAGCTAATTTTTTTGAAAGGTTGCTGACAAAAGGAATCGTAATTGTACTGATGTATTGGACGTCATCATGTTGTTGATATGGTATATCAGTAAAGAGAATCTTGTTATAGAGTCTTTTTGGGTAACCATTTAAAGAAAGTTCTCTGGATATTGTGGTTAATTCCATTAGTAGGTCATCCTTGTCTGTCGTATACTGTATAGCTCTTTTCTTGAGACTATGGATAATGCTAAGTTTCTGAGCTATGTGATGAGCTGAGTTGAAATGGAGGTAACGTCCAGTATTTGTAGGTTTTCGGTATACAGATAGGTTGATACTATTATTGGATTGTTTCTTTATTAAAATGTCAAGGAATGGCAATTTTTTATCTTTTTCCATTTCTAATGTGAATTTGATGGTATTGTGGAAACTATTGATTTGGTTGAGGTAATTCATTAGTTCTTCTTTCGTATGATCCCAAATGATAAAGATGTCATCTACATATCTGTACCAAATTTTCGGTTTTGGAATGATCTGGGTTAAGATTTTTTTCTCTAGATCTTCCATGAATAAGTCAGCACAAGCAGGTGATAGGGGGCTGCCCATAGCTAATCCAGTGAGTTGTTTGTAGATCGTTTTTTGCCAAATAAAATAGAAGTTAAACAGTGATTGAACAAAGTAGTGATGTTTTTTGGGAATAAGTTGTCTAAGATGTTGATGACTTCAAACACTGGAATGTTAGTAAACAGAGAAGTAATGTCTAAGCTTGCTAGTATATCTTCTTCAAAAATGGGGATGTTTTTTATTTTATCTATAAAATGTTTTGAGTTTTTAATATAAGTATCAGAGACGTGAATGTGTTGTTGTAAAATCTTCGCAAGATTTTACAACAACACTTTGACAGTTGGTAAGTGGGAGAATAGATTCCATCAACTATTGGGCATAATGGTATACCTTCTTTATGAATTTTTGGAAGCCCATACAATCTAGGAGTAAGTGGGTGCATAGATTTTAGTTTTTTTATAATTTCTATAGGCCAGTTATTCATTCCACGTAATAATTCGTTGGTGTCATTATGGTTTTTAGTGGTAGGATCTCTACTGAGAACTTCATATACAGACCTGTCAGATAATAGATTTTTAATTTTTTCTTCATAATCTGAAGTATTTAAAATAACTGTATTATTACCTTTGTCGGCTTTGAGTATGATGATGTCTTTATTATTCCTTAATTTGAGAAGTGTTCTTCTTTCCATTTGGTTAGAGTTGGTGTTAGGAGATCTTGACTGAGCTGAAAGCATTATGCTACTTTTTAATCGTAAGTCATTAGCTATTGGAACTGGTAGTAATGAGAAGGCTTTTTCTAAGTTGCAGATGAACTTCATTTAAGGAATGACAGTGGGTTTTAAAGCAAAGTTGATTCCTTTTTTGAGGATAGAGATCTCAGGTTTACTTAAAACGTGTTTAGATAGGTTAATTATCACTTGGTTATCTGGTAGAGACGGTTTGCAGTTGCTATGATTATCATACAGTATATTGAATTTATCAATTTGTGTCTTTTTGCTTTGATTAAATGTTTTGGTAAAACTGTTGCTAATCATATTGTCTAATAGTTGCCATGTCTCAGCGTCAAGATTATTAGAGATATCTGTGAATACATTATAGCACTGTGAGTCTATTTTGCTAAGCATGAATCTCATATGGCGAATTCTTTCTCTAAGAAGAGCATACGAAGTTTGTTGGTAAATCAAGTTGGCATGTCTAGTTTTATAATATTGTTTCAAACAAAGAAATTTTGGGATCACGCTATTGTCTCTACATCTTTTTAAAAAAGTCAGATGGTTTAAATACCTAGCTTTTTTGCATTTTAAACCTTCAAGATTGCGTACCTTTTGTTTGGTGAACTCGTTGATCCTGTTCGTTGTGTTGAATTTTTTCTTGACAATTATTCATAAGACTTACACTTTTTTTATAATCTTTGTCAAGTAGCTTTATTTTATCCTCCTACATGTTTCGCCAATCCTTTTCTATTGGCATCCTCAGGGAATACAAACTAGTAAGCTAAAATGAAGGTTACAGACTAGGTTATAACTGATAATTCTAATTCATACAACAAATTGGTATTGTGCATGACAATGTGCGTGTCTCGTTAACGTGATTTATTCGTTATTTATTTATTCAAAGAAATGAACTTTCATAACAATTACGTAATGAACCATAACGAATAAATCACGTTAACGAGACACGCACAATATCAATTTTTTGGATGAATTAGAATTATCAGTTATAACCTAGTCTGTAACCTTCATTTTAGCTTACTAGTTTGTATTCCCTGAGGATGCCAATAGAAAAGGATTGGCGAAACATGTAGGAGGATAAAATTAAAGCTACTTGACAAAGATTATAAAAAAAGTGTAATAGTCTTAACATTTAAGTTACTTAGAAGGTTTTATAGGATTGATGTAGGAGAAATGTTTTAGTACTTAGCTAGAAGGAGTGGAACATGAGGTCATCTACTGTTAATTCATTTCATGCTCACCACATGCCATGGACTTCACATGCTTTCATAATTATTAGATCCTTGTTTGGTTTTGAGTGATGATTCTCCTTTCTCTCCTACTTGCTATGAGCTGTAAAAATCTCATTTATGTCCATGCTATAAGATTCTTGTACCAGCTTATGTTTTTATCTTCTCTCCTCTCTTCCATCTATTACTCAAACCTTGAAGGGCCCTATTCCTTGCTTTCTCCATATATGAACAATTCTATAAGCCAGGTATTATATTGGTTATCCTTTGCTCGATCTTTTCAGTTGTCTTCTCCTCTCTTTTGCACTCATGTGATCATATATGAGCACATTAATCGAGGTAAGATTATCAAAATTCATGCCAGTTATTGTTCTCTTCATTGCAGTCATGCTGTGTGGCTCCTAAACTTTAACTGAATTTTACCATCCAACCCAGGTCTTTAGCTACATTGACCACTGTAGCAACTTTCTATTTATAATACTCTGTTTGCTATTGCAAAGAAAATTTATAACATTGAACCAATATTATCATTTGTCCATAGAACCAGTTTGATTAGATCAGTCTGAAGGAGGATTCTGTAGTAGAAACATCCCCTGTCACCCATCCTAATTTTTTATCATTAGCAAATACCGTATTTGCTTGCGTATAAGACGCGTCACACATTTTTTAGGAAAAAACTTTATCACTGAATATTATAATGAATTTACAGTATTTCAAATATAAAGTAATAAGTAGGTCTCCTTTCAATAAATACCTAATCTAACTAGGAAAGAGTACCCACCTTTTAATCTCCAGTGCATTACTAATGCCACATTTCTTGAATGATTTAACCACTGTCTCAGTTTTCACAGCATCTCATGAAGCTTTGACCCACTCACAAACTTGCAAAATGCTAGGCCTCTTCCTTCTTCCTGATGGTGTAACCTCAAAATCTGAAGACTGCATCACTGTTCCGCTTCTCCTTCATAAATTCCTTAAATGGTTTATTAAAACAGACATCTAAAAGTTGAAGCTAACTAGTTAGACCTCCTGGAATTACAGCTAACTGATTTTTCAATTCCTTGAGTTTATTTTTAACATCTTCTGTTCTGTGAGAACGAAACTGATTGTATACTAGCAGGGCAGGCTTATTCAACAGGGCGCCTAGGCCAAATTTTATCTATCCATAACTTCATTCCTCCTCCATCGATCCAGCCTTTTGCGTGAACATGTACAAACACTCCTTTAAGCAGTTTTTCTTTTGGTATCGTCTTCCTTTTAAAAATCAATAGTGGTGGCAGTTTTATCCCATGAGCACAACAGGATAAAACAACCATGTAGTGAGTTTTTTCATGCCCCGAAATTTTAACAGCAACACCTTTTGTGCCCTTGGAATCTACAGTTTTGTTTGAGGGCATGTCAAAAGGCAGTGGAACCTTGTCCATGTTTCCTATTTGTGCAAGTTCAAAATTTTATCGTTTCCTTGCGTTAATGAAATTCAGTCATTTTTTCTTCATATTTAGCTGGCATCTTTTGTGATATTTTTGTTTTAGTTCGCATACATAACTGGTTCCTCTTCATGAATCTTGAACACCATGATGTTGATCCAGTAAAGTTGGCGATACCTCTGTTAGTGGCTATCGCTTTCGCTTGATAAATAATCATTTTTGTAGACTAAAAGTCCCTTTTCTGTGGTCTAAAATCCAAATATTCAGTTCTGCCTCAAGTTCTGGCCATTTTGCAGTTCCACTTCATAGGTTATGTTTACTGTGAGTTGCTTTTTTTAGATCCCCTTCCTGATTCCATCAAGTTCTTATCATTTTCTAAGTTTGGGTGGCCTGAAATGCCTCTCTGCAGTGCTGTTTCCATGTTCTTTAGCATACGCAATCACACTTAGCTTGTATACAATATTGTAGCAACCGACATTTTTCAGCCATAATTTGGCAAGAAATTTAGCGGCAGAAATTTATCACTGTTCACAATAACCGCGACAACATGCACATCCACTGAACTGTACGTAACTGGAATGCTCTCACACACCGCAAGAAGCAAGAAAGAAATCGTGTAACTCGAAACAGAAAATTTCCAGAAATGAAAGTAATAAAAAACCGAGTATCAGCGTATAAGACGCACCCTGTTTTTCAGACCTATTTTCAAAGGAAAAAAGTGCATTTTATACGCCGGCAAATACGGTAATTGTATATTGCTATCCAGACTAATCTTAATATCATTAATACACAAGTTAAACAACAATGGCCAAGTAAGTGCAGAACCTTGTGGTTACCTCACTGGTCAACCTCCTCCTTTTAAACTCAGCCCCTCATACATTTATCTCTGATACCGCTCACCCTGCCACTCTATTTGTCACAAGTCACAATTTTGCATATCCTTCCTTTTGAGTTTATGTAACAACCTCCAGTGTGGAATCCTGTCAGAAACCTTAGAAAATCAGAAGTGGATGTTCTCCTTATCCAGAAGTTGGATAAGGGGGATATCTTTTCCCTTATTGAACTCTGTACTTACTCTTTTATAAAACATGGGAAAATCTATAGCAAACTACTTTTAACAGAGGTGTGCTGTCCTCTAGTGCTAAGGTGCTACTGTCAGCCTATACAGATTCTAATTAGCCTCACCAAAACCCTAATAACCACTCCAGAATCTTGATACATCTCTCCTAGCTCTACCCTTGATAATGGGAATTATTTTGCCTTCCTTCTACTCATTAGGAATTGTACTCACATTGAGATTCAAGTGGAATAACCAGGTCAAGGTGCTGCTAATTATTTGTACTTCCTTTACACCTTTGCCAATATCTCATCCATTGTTATCTTTGATTAAGCTTTTGCAATAACTTTAGTATCTAACTTGTCCTTGCATTCTAGTTTCACATCAGCATCCAGATATTGTCCCATTGCTCTCACCTCAGTACTCTCAAAAGTGATGGAGGTCAACAAATAGCTTCTACGCTACCTGGTGATCCATCAATTAATTAACAATCACCAATATAGATTTTATCATTCTTGTTCTACAGCAGACTAACCTTATGCACTTTTGGACATGGGCTATGAAAAAATTTTGAAAAACCTTATGCATTCAAAGCTTCCAGCTTTGAATGCATAAGTGTCTCAAGTGTTCAAATGTATATGGATCTCAAGTCAGTATTCATGTTGTTACTGGTGCTTTGTGCACATAACCTGTTGCAAGCTTTTTTATGCTCAAGCAAATGAACTAACTCTATCACTAAGAATGAGAAGAAGCCATCCACAGTGACATGCAGTAATTGATCAGTGAGAATGGTGGGTGGTTGGTTATGTGTTTATTGGCATAAGGACAGCAAAGATCACATGCATCAATATAACTATGAATGCTGGAGTCCTTTAGGATTTTGTACTCTCACAATGCTCTTTTCCTTGTATTTTCTTCTCTTATCAACAGCTTATCCTGGTACAAACATATTAGCTTCCTCATCCTTTAAAAAACTGGTTCTCTTTCATTCAAAGCATTACTTGTCTTCTATTCAACTCCAAACACTTCATAAGTCTCAGATCTAACCAACCTTAGAATATTTTTTCTGTAGAAGAGGGCAATCTACTTAAAGAGGTGAGCCTGCTCTCACAGACTCACTTTTTAGTTGCTCTGTTTGTGCCCTATGCCTTTTCTGTAGGTGGGCACTGCTATGCTGAACTAGACGCTACCATTCCTCTAATTTTTTTTAATGATGTCGGAGACATGCAATTGTACAACTTCAAACATACTGAACAAACTTCTCATCTTTTCTTCCATCTACCTATGCAGCGTTCTCCTCCATATTGTTTTTCCCATCCCCAAATGTATGGGTAAGCAGTTAAGGAGAAACATACCGATAGAACATTTCTTTCTTCTTAATCACTTGCCTATACATGGTGCTGTTGTTATAGGTCTTGTGACCTTTCATGTGTGTAATTACAAAAAATAAAAAATAGTTAATGGGTCTGCCATGGATGAATATTAAAGTGATCACGTAACTCAGCTATTTCGGAAACATTACTTTCCTATTTTCCCCATTCAATAGAGTCATTTATTTTTTTACTTGCCATGTAGTGTGTGTGTGGCTGTTTTATAAGTCCAGTTTCACCTATCTTACCATGACTCCCTCTTTTAACTTGCCTTTTATACTGTTCCTGTCTCTGGTCATTAGCATTCTCCTGATAATGAGAATGCTAATGACCAGAGACAGGAACAGTATAAAAGGATATTGGATTCGGATTGCTTATCCTGCATAAATCATATGGGAATTAATTGTATAAATTGCTTATTTATGCAATTAATTCCCATATGATTTATTCTACTGACTCTGGGGATGCGGTTTCCTTCAAATTACTTTTCTGCACTTGCAGATTCCTCTGTCATGTAGTTTTTCATAATATAGCACTACTTCCAGCTGCATTATAGTTTTACATATATCCCTTTTTTTTTAATTCAAAGCTCTCACATGATTTGCTGCTTCCAAATTAAAACTGCATAATTATTCTAACTGGAAGCAAAACGGCTATCTGTATATAAATAGCTCATTTATATACAGATTCTCAGTTGCTGTTACTAGATCCAGTACTCTTACACCATGGGTCCCTTCCATCACCTGCTGCTTAAGGTAGTTATCCATTAGTAAATCTATATTATTTCCTCCATCATGCATATATTATCCTTTCTCTATTCTGTATCCTCATAGTTGAAATAACTCAGTGATAATCTCTTAGATATATATTATGTATATCTTTCTCTCCCTATGCAGTTCATAGCCCATTTCAGATGATGCTAGCTGTACATCATTCAGCTGTGTACTTGGTCCTTTTAATGTCTACCTCACACCAAACAGTGTTAAACTCATTGCCAATATTATTCACACTACATTCAACTCTCAGTGTAGCAAATGACATTATAATAAATTTTGCTCACCTTAAACTATAAGAAAGTTCCATCTGAAATCCAATAATTCAGTACTGTGTTAAAGGAAATTCACTGTAGCAAATTACCTACTATTACAAATTATTCCTGTGGTCCCTATGAATTCACTGTAGTGAGAATTAGTTATACCTCCACGATTTAGTATCTTTATATTGATTGGATTTAATTCCTCTGCAGTCATTAGTAATATTCCCACTTTCTATTCTATTTGTCTTTACTGAATATAGTCATTCCTCGACTTATGACCTTATGTACACTTATGATGGCCATCCTAGCAACACATTCACCGAATATTACCTCATTATAGAACCCATGGACCATGAGATTATTTCTGTCTTCAAGGCAAATTATTTATCATCATCAAATTCCTGATATGTACCCTCAGGGGATATATAAGTTAATTATGATAGTACTACATGAAAACATTACACCATTACTAACTTCAAATCAATAATTTTCTTCCAAATTAATCTGTTACTGTCAAGACTCCAATATTATCAGATCTTGTATTTCTTTTAAGGTCCTTTTTTACTGTATCAATCCATCTACATCTTGGTCTTCTTCTGTGTCTTTTTCTTGCCAACCTGGTAAAGAACACTTGTTTTGCTAATCTTTCTTCTCCCATTCTATTTAAGTGACCATACCAACTGAGATTAGCTCTACTAACTCATTCTTGAATGCTAAAAATGGCAAGTTCCTTCCTAATATCTTCATTTTTTGATGTGATACCACCATTGATGCCATCTGTTCACTCCACTAATCTTTCTCAGAACTCTCATATCAGGGGTCTCTAGTCTTTGGATCAAGTGTTTTATTTCTAACCCAGCTCTCAGAACCATAAGTTAAAATTGGTTTGAACACTGTCTTGTATACAATTAATTTAGAGTTGATTTCTTTCTTATTCCATATAAATTTATTCAGCTGACTTCCTACTCTACCAGCTTTACTAATTCTGTTGTCTATTTCCACATTTAATTTACCATCTTCACTAGATATTGTGCCTAAATAGCTGAAATGTTTTACTTGTTCTATAGGTTCATCATTCGTGATATAGTTGATGTTTTCAATGCTTCTACCTATTTTCTATTGTTATTGTCTTTTTATTGCTGATTTTCATACCAATTACAACAGTTATTCAATTTAGTCAGGGAATCTTGTAGGCTTGCATTGGATTTATTCAGAAGTATAACATCTGCATAAAGTAAAGAGCTAAGATTAACATCACCAGTTTTAATTTCAGATTTAATACCACTTTCCTTCATAATGTGATCCATATAGATAATGAATAACAGTGGAGATAATGTGCACACCTGATTTTACTTCAAACCATTTTTCTGCGCCTCTTTCAAATCTAACCAGACTTACAGCCTATGTATTACTTGATATAATGTTTTACACATGCCACCTTATATGCCTTTTCCAGATCCACAAAACTTAAATACAAATCCTTGTTATATTCCAAGATTTCTCAAATATTTGTCTTAATGTGGAAATCTGATCCTGAAACCTGTTTGGTCTGAATCCTGCTTGTTTTCACTAAGCTTCCCTTCTGCAATTTTTCTTACTTGTTTCTCAAGTATACTTGCATAAATCTTACCAGGAATACTCAGTAGGAAAATACTTCTATAATTCTCACATTCAGTTTCCCTTTTTATAGTTGGATACTATGAGAACAAACTTTGCTCCAAACCCCTGAAATTCGGCCCTCTGACCAGTCCTAATGAATTATGCAATGCAACTACTGTAAAACTTCTATACGTCCATTATTTGAGCATTTCTGTCCTATTTTTGTATATCCAGCTGCGTTTTCAAATTTCAGGTTTTGATGACTTTTTCTACTTATGTAATCCTGGCTGCATTCCTGTTGGCAGTTTTCTTCCATCGTGCTGACACTGCTTGTTTCATTTTGCAATCTTTCAAAGTAATTATTCCAGACATCTAGAATATCTTTATCTTCAGTTTTCATGTCGCCTTTATCATCTCAGATTCTTTTACAGTACATTTTCTTCCATTCTCAGCTTTTTCAATAGCCTCCAGAATATTTTGCCACCTTCCTGATATTTATTTCTATGTTCTTACCATAGTCGTCTCATGACTTTGGTTTAGCTAGTTTTACACAGTGCTTTGCTTTCTTACATTTTTCTTCGTATTCCCTAAGAGCACAAGCTTGACTTACTTGGTAGGTACTTTCTATATGCTTTCTTCTTTTCCTTGACCTCTTTAGCTTCCTGAGTCCACGATGGAGTTCTGATTTTTCTATGCTAACACACAATCTAACCACATGCTCCTCTGACTGAATCAGTGTTTTCTTTAGGATTTGCCATTGAATCACCGAAGTTCTTGTTTTCAGATTCTTACATTTTTTTTCTTTTCGATGATGTTTGTGTATTTGAGTCTATAATTCACATCTGAGAGCTGCTTAACTTTTATTTGCTTTAAAACTTTCTTACATGTTCTTCTTTTCAATATGAAATTCAATTTTATCCTGCTCAAGACTAAATGGTGATCACTTCCAATTTCAAATCCTCTCTACACTCTAGTATCCTGCACCAGTGAGAAAACATCACTATCAACAATAACATAGTCAATGAACTTTTCTTGCTTCTTGCATCTTCTACAGTATGTGGATTTGTGCACTTTTTTATGTTGGAACACGGTGTTAGTAATAACTAATCCATGTCTTGAACAGAAATCCAGCAGGCATTTACCATTATTATTAACTCTGCACTTTTCTCCAAATTTTTCCAAAGCATTTCTATATGTCTGATAACCATTTCCTATTGAAATGATTAGTGTTTAGATCTCCAATAAGGACCAACTTTTCCTTTTTTATTGTACTATCTGCACTCTAATGCCCTCCATTTTTTCCTTGGTAGCACCTTCTGAGGCCATAAGCACAGATAAGTCTCATTGTCCAATTTCCCATTCTGATATTTGCCCACATCACTCTACTTGATATTGCCCGCCATTCAAGAAGATTATCTTCATATTTAGTTTTGAATACTATAGTGTTACGTCTTGGGGTGTTTGTATTTACTTTAATGTTTATATTCTCTTTATTCCTTATTCTGTTTTTACTTCTTACTTGTACCAGGAGTTATTTCCAGCAAATTTATTTAATTTTAAATGACTGTGCCAGCCGGTGATTAATTCCTGATTCTTAGGTCTACTTCAATAACTATCATTATCATAATACTTAGTAACAGGAACACGTGGTATACAGTCATGGCTCCCCTCCCCCCTTTTTCTTACACAAATGTTTCCCCCTTCACTTACACAGGTTCATAATTTTAACAAGTGGTAGGTCAGTCTCACTTAACAGAACACACAAATTTTGATATAAAACAATGCATTTTAATACTGCTAATTAGAATATACATGAAATCAAGCAAAGGTATTAATATACAATAAATACATTTCTGCACACATGCACTGAGCTCATTCAATCTCTTATGTACTTCTTATAATACAAGGTTATATAATCATAGCTCAGGAGCATTATTCAATCATCGTTATTCCATTGGTTTGCTTTAGGATTGAGTGATGCTCCTGTTATTATGTTAGTTCTGGCAATACAAAGTTATTCAAAATTCATACATGATATTTCGCTTAATCTTATTTATCACAAATCTCATGAGAGTCAACTTCCTTGCTATTAGATTTAGGCAATTCATAGGTCCAATGTACAAAGCTGTATTTTCAATCAATGTTTTTCATAACATTTCATTTCTTAAACTGTCTTATTAAAAGTTCTTGCATACATATTTTATAAGTCACAGCAGGAAGGTCACACCTAAACGTTCAGTCCAAAAGGATCTACGAGTTGAGTCTAGTAGGGCCATGCCTAAGATTTTCTTTTCCTTTTCTTCCACAATTCTTCTCAACCGTTTCTCAAGTATACTTGCATAGATCTTGCCATCAACACTCAGTAGAGAAATACCTCTGTAATTCTCACATGCAGTTTTATTTCCCTTTTTATATATGGGTACTATGAGAGCTCTACTCCAATCATCAGGAATTCGTCCCTCTATCCAGGCTTTCTGAACTATTCAGTGCAGCCACTATAAGACTCTTATACCACCATACTTCAGCATTTCTGGTCGAATATCATCTACTCCTGCTGCCTTTCCACATTTCAAGCCTTTGATGGCTTTTTCTACTTCAAGTATGGATGTGTATTCCTGACTGCATGCCTGGTCACTGTTTTTTACCACTGTGCTGTCATCACTGCTTGTTTCATTTAGCAGTTTTTCAAAGTAATTACTCCATACTTCAAGGATATCTTTTTTCTTCCGTTTTCATGTCACCTTTACCATCTCTAATTCCTTTTATAGCACTCTTTCCTCCATTCTTAAGCTTCTTCAACAACCTCCAGAATATTTTGCCACCTTCTTGATATTTATTTTCTATATTCTTGCCAAAGTCCTCCCATGACTTTTGTTTAGCTAGTTTTACACAGTGTTTAGCATTCTTGCATTTGTCTCTATATTCTCTAAGAGCACAAGCTGACTTATTTGACAGGAACTTTTGGTATGCTTTCTTTTCCTTCACTGCCTCTTTAACTTCCTGTGTCCACCAGGGAGTTCTGATTTTTTTATCCTTACAGACAACCTCACCACATGCCTCTCTCGCTGAATCAATCAAGGTTTTCTTTGAGGCTTGCCACTGAATCTCTTAAGTTTGGTTCCTGTTCTCAAACGCTTTCATTTTTTTCTTCAATAATTCTTGTGTATTTTAGTCTACAGCTCACATCTGTGAGAACTGCTCAACTTTTATTCACTTTAAAATTTTCTTACATGTTATTCTTTTCAATATGAAATTCAATTTTATCCTGCTCAAGACTAAATAGTGATCACTTGTAATTTCAAATCCTCTGTACACTTTGGTGTCCTGCACAAGGGAGAAAACATCATTATCAACAATAACATAGTCAATGAGACTTTTCTTATTCCTAGCCTCTTCTCTCCATGTGAATTTGTGCTCATTTTTATGTTGAAACATGGTGTTAGTAATAACCAGTCCATGTCCTGAGTTGAAATCCAACAAATATTTGCCATTATTATTAGCTTTGCTCTTTTCTCCAAATTTTCCCAAAATATTTTTGTATGTCTGAAAATCATTTCCTACTCTGTAATTAGATTCCCTAAAAAGACCAACGGGGTGCTTAAGGGTCAAAGCTGTATAACTGAGAGGAGACCTCCACATAGCCTTTAAAGGAATGCGGAGAACCGACCAGGGCTTTTGACCTAATGTCCAATCCTCACCTTCTCGTGGTGCACCCTGTTGGGTATCTACTTTGATACTGAACGAACGAGGATGGGCTGGCAATTTGGGATTTAGCCGACCAAATTGTATTCTTATTGGTTAAACCAAAATAAAAAATGATGGTACAACATGACAAAATTTCATGCCGACTGGGGCGTCGCCCGGTTAAACAAGGCCCCCGTTGTTTTCGCCAGGGAACCAGGGCGAACAGCGAAAAGTCAGCTACTGGAACAAATCTGAAAACAAACCCCAACTCAACATCACCAGAGTTAAAGATCGGTACTTTCAACGTAAGAAGCCTGAATGGCAAAGAAATGGAGCTAGCTGAGGAATTAGATAAGTACCAGATCGACATAATAGGGGTGACTGAAACAAAAAAGACCAAAACTGGTGAGATCTTTCTGAGCAATAAATACAAAATGTTATATTCAGGCAATGACAATCAAGGAAAAGAAGGAGTAGCCATAGTATTCAACACAAAATACGAGGCTAATCTTCTTGAATGGCAGTCAGTCTCAAGTAGAGTAATGTGGGCAAATATGAGATTGGGGAACTGGACAATGAGACTTATTTGTGCCTATGGTCCCACAGAAGGTTCTACTAAGGTAGAAGTGGAGGAATTTTTTGAGGCTTTAGAAAAAGCAACTGACACAATGAAAAAGGAAAAGTTGGTCCTTGTTGGGGATCTAAATAGTAGAGTAGGAAATGATTGTGAGACATACAAAAATATTTTGGGAAAATTTGGAGAAAAGAGCAAAGCTAATAATAATGGCAAATATCTGTTGGATTTCTGCTCAGGACATGGGCTGGTTATTACTAACACCATGTTCCAACATAAAAATGTGCACAAATTCACATGGAGAGAAGAGGCTAGGAATAAGAAAAGTCTCATTGACTATGTTATTGTTGATAGTGATGTTTTCTCCCTGGTGCAGGACACCAGAGTGTACAGAGGATTTGAAATTGGAAGTGATCACTATTTAGTCTTGAGCAGGATAAAATTGAATTTCATATTGAAAAGAATAACATGTAAGAAAGTTTTAAAGCGAATAAAAGTTGAGCAGCTCTCAGATGTGAACTGTAGACTAAAATACAGAAATATTATTGAAAAGAAAATGAAAGAGTTTGAGAACAGGAATCAAACCTTGGAGATTCAGTGGCAAACTCTGAAGGAAACATTGATTGATTCTGCCAGAGAGGCATGTGGTGAGGTTGTGTGCAAGGATAAAAAAATCAGAACTCCCTGGCGGACACAGGAAGTTAAAGAGGCAGTGAAGGAAAAGAAGAAAGCATATGAAAAGTTCCTGGCAAATAAGTCAGCTTTTACTCTTACAGAATACAGAGACAAATGTAAGAAAGCTAAACAGTGTGTAAAACTAGCTAAACAAAAGTCATGGGAGGACTTTGGCAAGAATATAGAAAATAAATATCAAGAAGGTGGCAAAATATTCTGGAGGTTGTTGAAGAAGCTTAGGAATGGAGGAAAGAGTGCTGTAAAAGGAATTAGAGATGATAAAGGTGAAATGAAAACAGGAGAAAAAGATATCCTTGAAGTATGGAGTAATTACTTTGAAAAACTGCTAAATGAAACAAGCAGTGATGACAGCACAGTGATAAAAAACACTGACCAGGCATGCAGTCAGGAATACATATCCATACTTGAAGTAGAAAAAACCATCAAAGGCTTGAAATGTGGAAAGGCAGCAGGAGTAGATGATATTCGACCAGAAATGCTGAAGTATGGTGGTATAAGAGTCTTACAGTGGCTGCACTGCATAGTTCAGAAAGCCTGGACAGAGGGACGAATTCCCGATGATTGGAGTAGAGCTCTCATAGTACCCATATATAAAAAGGGAAATAAAACTGAATGTGAGAATTACAGAGGTATTTCCCTACTGAGTGTTCCTGGCAAGATCTATGCAAGTATACTTGAGAAACGGTTGAGAAGAATTGTGGAAGAAAAGCTTGGTGAAGAACAAGCTGGATTCAGGCCAAATAGAGGCTGTCAGGATCAGATCTTCACTTTACGACAAATAGTCGAGAAAGCATGGGAATATAACAAAGGTCTGTATTTAAGTTTTGTCGATTTGGAAAAGGCATATGACAAGGTGCCAAGAGAGAAGCTATTCAATACGCTGCAGTTATATGGCGTCAATGGGGCATTATATCAAGCAATACTTAGTCTTTATTTGAGTTGTGAGTCAGCAGTTAGAATTGAAGGAAGTACAGGAAGATGGTTTAATGTTAAATCTGGTGTGAGACAAGGATGTACATTATCCCCTCTGTTATTCATTATCTATATGGATCACATTATGAAGGAATGTGGTATTAAACCTGATATCAAAATTGGATGTGTTAATGTCAGCTCTTTGCTTTATGCGGATGATGTTATACTTCTAAATAAATCCGCTACAAGTCTGCAAGATTCTCTGACTAAATTGAATAGCTGTTGTAATAGATATGGTATGAAGGTCAGCAATAAAAAGACAAAGAGAATGAAAATAGGCAGAATCATTGAAAATGTCAACTGTGTTGTGAATGGAGAACCTGTGGAACAAGTAAAACATTTCAGCTACTTAGGCACAATTTTTACTGAAGATGGTAAACTAAATATAGAAATAGACAACCGAATCAGCAAAGCTGGTATCGTGGGAAGTCAATTGAATAAATTCATATGGAATAAGAAAGAAATTAGTCGGAACACTAAATTAGCTGTATACAAGACTGTGTTCAAACCAATTTTAACTTATGGTTCTGAGAGCTGGGTCAGAAGTAAAACACTTGACCAAAGACTAGAGACCGCAGATATGAGAGTCCTGAGAAAGATTAGAGGCGTGAACAGATGGCATCAATGGCAATATCATATTAAAAATGAGGATATTAGGAAAGAACTTGACATTGTCAGCATCCAGGAATGCGTTAGCAGTGCTAATCTCAGATGGTATGGTCACTTAAATAGAATGGGAGAGGAAAGATTAGCAAAACAAGTGTTCTCTGCCAGGTTGGCAGGAAAACGACCCAGAGGAAGACCAAGATATAGGTGGATTGATATGGTACAAAGTGCCTTAGACGATAGAAATATAAGATCTGATAATGTTGGAGTCTTGACAAGTAACAGACTGATTTGGAGGAAAATTGTAAATAGGAAGTTGGTAATGATGTAATTTTCTCATGTAGTACTGTCATATCCTGTACACCCCTTGAGGGTACATGGCAGGAATTTGATGATGATGATGAAAAAGACCAACTTTTCCTTTTTCATTGTGTCAGTTGCTTTTTCTAAAGCATCAAAAAATTTCTCCACTTCTACCTTAGTAAAACCTTCTATGGGACCATAGGTATAAATAAGTCTCATTGTCCAGTTCCCCATTCTCATATTTGCCCACATTACTCTACTTGAGACTGACTGCCATTCAAGAAGATTAGCCTCGTATTTTGTGTTGAATACTATGGCTACTCCTTGTTTTCTTTGATTGTCATTGCCTGAATATAACATTTTGTATTTATTGCTCAGAAAGATCTCACCAGTTTTGGTCTTTTTTGTTTCAGTCACCCCTATTATGTCGATCTGGTACTTATCTAATTCCTCAGCTAGCTCCATTTCTTTGCCATTCAGGCTTCTTACGTTGATAGTACCGATCTTTAACTCTGGTGATGTTGAGTTGGCGTTTATTTTCATATTTGTTCCAGTAGCTGACTTTTCACTGTTTACCCTAGTTCCCTGGCGAAAACAACGGGGGGCCTTGTTTAACCGGGTGAAGCCCCAGCCGGCATGAAATTTTGTCATGTTGTACCATCATTCTATATTTTGGTTTAACCAATAAGAATACAATTTGGTCGGCTAAATCCCAAATTTGCCAGCCCATCCTAGTCCGTTCAGTATCCAAGTAGATACCCAACTGGGTGTCTACTTGGATACTGATTCTCGGTTCTCTGCATTCCTTTAAAGGCTATGTGGAGGTCTCCTCTCAGTTATACAGCTTTGACCCTTAAGCACCCCCTTAAAAAAAAAAAAACCTTAAAACTTCTCTTTAGTGTGAATAGAATTTATCAGCCAGATAGCTTGCTATGCAGTCTTTTTTGTATGATCAAACCAATCTCACCTAATGGTCATCACTTCCATTTTTCCATTTCATTCTTTCATAACAATGTCTCACCTTAATGCATGTATCAAAGCTTTCTTACATTCACTCTCTGATCTAGTTTCTCTGACTACTTGTATATTCACTCTTTCACTGAAGAATACTTTCTTCAAACCCCTAATTGCAAGTCCATTTAAGTGTAATCCATCCTGCAAGTTCAAATCCTTTCTACCATCAGAAACATATTGCAACAACTTTTCCTGCAGATATGCATTTGATATTAATTTCCTCTGCCTCTGTTTAAATCTTCAATATGGAGATTTTGGAGTGGGGATTAAAATTAATCATATCTTATTTCCAGAATTCCTTATTTTGCTGTCATATTAATGCTCAGGGTGTGTACTTTCATTTCTTTTTTGCATTTTTCAGACAAAGCAATTTTTTTTTTCAAGATTTGTTGTCACTTGCTTTATTTTATACCCTACCTTGTGTAGGCCTTAGGATCAATTCACAAGTCTGATTTTTTTGTGTGTTATGCATGCATGTATGTAATGGAATATGTATTTAAAAAAATTAATTTTATTGAAGTGCTTCTTCTATGAAAAAAATTGCCTCAAAGTATGCGAATAATTTAAAAATGGTGACTTTGAAGCCCAAGAAAAAAAACAGTTGGGTGGCAGCAGATAACAGTTTATAATTTTTATGAGAGATACACATGATGGTTGGCTAGAAAGTAAAATTGGTCTCAGTTGTGTTATTTTTCATCCCTTCAATTTTGACAGCCTTTGGAAATTGAAGGAAACCATGACCACCTGAATAGTGTGAGGTAAGAAAATTATATGTGAAGAATTTTATATACCACCAGCATTCATGTAAAAGTGGAATAAGACAGTAAAAAAAGAAATAGCTAATATTTTATTCCACTTTTACATGAATGGAATAAACCATTAAAAAAAGTCTTTTTACTTTTCTTCTAGTAACTTAGCTATGTGGGAATGGAATTTCATATTGCTAGGGTTTGCAATGCACAGGTGCACTACAGTTTTGAAGTGCTGATTAAAATTTTATTTTATGTTAACTAATTTAGCTGGGTATTAAAAATAACTTTTACTCACCACTTAAATGTGATTTATTTTCCCAAAGGATGTTGTCTTGTTAGTTTTAATGATTATCATTCTAGTCAAAAGACATAATCATTCTGTCATGGTATAACCTTTAATTCTCTAGTAACTGCAACAAAAGGTCTTTGAAACAGAACAGTGGTGGAAAATATTTTTCTCGTCGATTGGGACATAGCTGTGATACATTCTTGTTATCAATTTTTCTGTTTTTTTAAGCCTTTCTTTAATCAGGTTGCTTTCATGTTCAGTATCCTTTACTGGATACTAAAAGGAATTTTTATACCAGAAATGTTGCTAGAATAGAAGTTGAACATGGTTTGGTAATAGTGTAGTTTCTCCAGCACCATGACATGGGCTCTTGTCATGACATTGCAAAAAATGCCGCTTTGCAAATAAACCAAAATCATCTATGTGGTTAGCCATTAACAGTTTCTGTTCTTATACTGATTGGATAAACCATCACTCGTAAAAAAAAAAAAAAGAAAAAAGTACACTTTTTTTTTTTCAAATGATTTGTTGCATAGAATTATGGACACTGTTAGAGCACTTATTTTAATTACAGTAAGATAACTATATATTTTGACCTTTATATCAAGGTCACACACACATTGGCTCAGTTTTAATTCTAAATATTCTTCACATGTTCCAAAATCCCAAAACTTATCTGTATGTGTTTGTGAAAACAACCTCGTGATGCATTACTGCAGAATATTTTCTTGCATCTGTTTTCCAAAATAGTGCTACCTGTTCAATATATCTTGCTATCTGGCATAAGGTTAGATGAAGAATTGAAAGTCTGTTCTTTTTCTCTGACTAATTAAAACAAAAAAAAGTCATTTAACCTATATAAGTGGCATCACGGCATGTGCCTATTTAGGTTGGGTGTGCTGTCGTGTGGCTTATGCAGCCCACTCCACAAAATTCACATCGATTTGACCATATGATAGCATTTTTTTATTGATGTATGAATTAAGAGTACATAGTGCACCAGTGCTCATCTTAATTGGTCCAATGCAATTAATTGTAAAATAACTTTCAATACTTTAATTTATCAATTAAAATAAATTTTAAATATGGAAAGCATAAAGGTAAAATGAACAATCTTCATGCATGTTATTTATGTGAGAAGCACAAAGGGTTTACATTTCATGGTGAAATTAGATTATCATACAATGTATACAACATTGGACAGATGAGGATAATGTTATCTGTGGGAGTCAACATGGATTTGTGAGGGGATGCTCTTGTTTTAGCAATATGCTAGCCTTTTATAATAAAGTTACAAGAGCAGTAGATGAGGGAAAGGCATATACTGCCATTTTCTTGGATTTAGCGAAGGCATTTAAGTTGCAGCACATGGGTTTGGATGTCAGGTTGGTCAACTGGATACAGGATTGGCTGTCTGATAGGTTTTAAGGAGTTGTGTATGGTGGGGCAGTTTCAAGGAGCAGAGGGTTACAAGTGGGGTCCCATAGGGCTCAGTACTGGGACCTATATTGTTTAACTTTTATATCAATGACATTGTCAGTGGATTGCAGGGGGATATTCAGTTCTTTGCAGATGATGTGAGGCTGGGAAGGGTTATTAGTAATAGTGCAGAAGTGCTAGTCCTGCAAGAGGATTTGAATAAGCTAGACAGATGGGCAAATGAATGGGGGTGTCGGTTTAATGCAGCAAAATATAAGGTCTTGAGGTTTGGGACACATCCATGGGAAGCTGCATACTCTATTGGAGGAGATATACTGGAGGAAGTATGGAAGATGAGGTCTGGGGTTGATGATTGATAGAAACCTGAAATTCAAGGGACATATTGTGAAGGTAACACAGAGGATTGCTGCAATAATAAGGACGCTGACCTGCAGAGATGAAAGAGTTATCATTCCTTTGTATAAGATCCTGATCAGACCACACTTGGACTATTGTTCTCAGATTTGGTCCCCAGGATTTGAAGGGGATAAATTAACTGTGAAAAGGATACAGAGGCATATAACAAGGATGGTTTCAGGACTGTACAATGTTAGTTATGAGGATCAGCTGAGGGAATGTGGACTGCAGAGTTTGGTACATAGAAGAAGGAGAGGTGATATGATTGAGACTTTTAAACTGTTGAGAGGTAGTTACAGGGTTGACACTTGGGAGTTCTTTCGCTTGGTTGAACAGTGGGAAGGAATGATGACAAGGGGCCATCCCTGGGAGTTACGAAAAAAACTGTTTCTTTGCATGGAGGGTGGTTGAACTGTGGAATGCATTGCCTGATAGAGTGGTGAGAGCGAGATCAATGGGTTTAAGGAGGGTTATAATAGACTTTGTTTCCTAGGAGGGACCTCCTGCGATGAGTCTTTTGACTCCTTGGAGGCCTAAATAATAATAATAATAATCATTGGCAAATGCTAGAGTGAGACATGGATAATTTGAATTTTGGTATGATTTTTAAATACAGCCATATAATATGCACAGAAATCAGAAAAAGTGATCACTTGGGTAATTAATATTTTTCTGCATTGAACCAAAGAAAGGCTGAAATAACTCATTTTTCTTACACAAGTTCCAACCTCCTTTGACTATAATCATAGTCATACAATCTGCAAAAGGGCATTCAGTAGATCATCAACACTGTTTCCCATTATAAATATGGACAAAAAAGTTATCAGTGCACATAGAAAATTATATGTTAAAAACATGTCTATATTGGTGTCCTAAACACATCAGTTCACACTTCATGCATTCAAAACAAATGAAAATCAGAAAACAAAAACAGCAACTTATGACAAATTACAATGATCAATTGTAATTTTCAAATTGCAATGTTCAATTGTTCAAATCACAGCCATTGATTTTGGGATGCTACCATCTCAGCACATCCCCTGCCTCACTTTCTAGGTCGTTTAAAACTGCTAGAATGTTAAGAATTATACTTGCAGCACTATCTATATGTCTGTTCAAAGGCCCGAAAGATATCTGTATTTGTTACCACACATGCGCACGCGCGCACACACACAATTAACCCGAATGTAATGTAATGTTTACGCGTCAAAGTGTCCTCTACATAAAGCATTAGTATATTGTTTGATTTCTGCTGAAAAACTTCTTTTCACCAGAAGCGGTGTGGTGTCTGGTTAGTCTTAAAGAGGTGGCAGGGTTTTTCTATCTATAATTTTTCTTATTTTATTTTTTGTTTCAATTATTACTATTACTATTATTAAATTTTATTACGGGCAACTCCAGGGAGTCATTAGACTCATCGAGGGAGGCCCCAAATCATATTCATCACAACTATTTGACATTCATACAGTATCTATCATACCTCGCCTTAAACTCATTCACTGTCACAGCATCCACCACAGACTCAGGGAGCGCATTCCACTCATTCACTACTCTAAAAGTAAAGAACCCAGCTCTAACACCTTTACTAACCACACTTTTGCCCAGTTTCCATGGATGTCCCCTAGTCCTCCCACAACCAGCCCTGTTCTCAAAAATATCTTCTGAATTAATTTTATAGAAACCCTTCAGTAATTTGAATGTCTCAATCATATCTCCCCTCCTCCGCCTATCAACCAATTTTTGCAACCCACAAATCCTCAACCTCATAATTTATTTTAATTATGAGGTTCACGCTAATAGTAGCTGTTCATAAAGAAAGAAAAGCATTTACAAAGTTTTTAGTTGTGTTACAAAGATAATTAGAATCTATGGAAACAGGTGGAAAGAAATTAAAGAAACTTTGAAACTTCATATAGACATGAAACATTTTTTTTTTTTTTCATATAGAAGGAGAAATGTTTATTGGATGTTAAGTTCTATTAGAACAGTAATGACTGTGTGTGACTTGTGTTTTTTAGCAAATGGATACAGAAGCAGACGTTTTAAATGGTTGAACATTTTTCCTTGGAAATATGTAATAGAGGAAAAAACAGTTGTGCATCTTGAAAATAAAAGCACAAATAAGAAATGCTTTGTGACTTTCCTAGAAGCCATTAAGGAGGATTACTGGAGTATTTGAAATTTAGCATTTATTATCCAAGTCTGAACTTGCCTATCTCTTACGTAAATAGTAATTTTACAGTTAACAAGATTTTCCAAGAAAATCATTGTTTCTGCCAAAGAGTTGCTTCAGTCAACTTTTATTTGAAGTGCAGAATTCAAGAGAGAGAGGTTCATTTTTAGCCACCATAGTTAGGGCCCAAATATAATGTGACTTATTTAATTCCTTTTTTCTTTTTTAAGTCCTTAAGATGCATTTCTGTTAAATTCTCTATGTTGTATATATTTTATTTATGTATCTTAGTATTATTAAACTGTTCTCATTTTTGTATATGGAAGTATGAAGATTCATTATTCTGGAAGTTAAGATTGCTTTTTAAGAATAGGAGAGAATTATCATAACAGTATACATATATCTAGGATCAAACATGTGTATCTAAATTTCATCATAGAAATCTGATACCACTTAGCCAATAGAATATTGCAGCCAAAAGAAAAATACGCATATGTGTATTCATATATAATTTTTTTTTTATAATTGCCTACTGTGTATATAATAAACCTTTTTTTACAATGGCTAATTTATCATTTATCTCAGAACGTTGTGTGTGTGTGTATGCATGAAACATGTGCTTTTATACAGTTCAGCTGAATAAATTCTTATAGAATAAGAGATAAATTAATGAAAAAGCTCCCCATCAAACTAGCATTATATAAGACAGTGTTCCAACCAATTTAACTTATAGATCTGAGATTTGGGTTAGAAATAACACACTTGATCAGAGTGGACTGGAGACTGCAAATATAAAAGTTCTGAGAATGATCTGGTATCAATGGCAGAATCTTATTAAAATTTTCTAACAGTTTTTAATATGATTATCATTCATAAATATGTAAACAGAGCTAATCTCAAGTGATATGGTGACTTAAAAGAATGTGAAAGGAAAGGTTAGCATAACAGGTATTTGTTGCCAAGAAGACCAAGATCTAAATGGATTGATACAATAAGAAGTGTGATAGAAATCCAAAATGTATGATTTGGCAGTATTGGAGTCCTGAAAGATAACAGATTATGGAGGAAAATTGTCAGTAGGAAGTTAGTATCGATGTAAACGTTTCATGTATCATTATTTCCTGTAACCACACCCACCCACCCACCCACACACACACACAAGGGTCGGGGGGGGGGTAAATATCAACAATTCACTGGTGACTGTTTCATTCTAATTTCACATTTCTTATTTTTTGGACTTTTTATAATGGCAATTTTTTTTTTTTTTTTTTTTTTGATTTTAAGTATTTTTGTTAAAGCAGAGCTTTTGTTTTAATGTTCCTACTACGGTGTGGCTCCCAACAAAACTTGTGGAATTTACTTAAATAATAAGTGCTAGGAACCACCAAATTCGATGTTTCTTAAATTGAAAGTGCTCTAGAAAATTCATTGGCCTTTTAACACCCAAGTCCCCCCCCCCCCCACCCGAAATTCACCACCTAATCTGTGCATAAGAACTAGAGCACCTAATTTGATACATAGCTTTCTCTCGTATAACTTAATAAGTGTTCTTTGACTTACCCCGCCACTTGAGTTTTGTTAAGAACCTAGATATGGCTGTCCAGTTTAAACCCTTGTGGTTTTATCTAATCAGCAAACTATCACATCACATTTTATATCTGGTGTCCATTTTATCATAGCTTAAAGCACCACAAGAATGTGCTTGTTTCCTCTACATTTGGTAGGCTGCAACGAAACTCTTGTATATTTTATCTAAATGGTAGTGAGCTGTTGTACGAGGATGGTCTGAAAAGTTCTCGGCCTAGCAATGAAAAAACTAATTTATAATTTCAAAATTATTTTTATTTTTCAACATAATCTCCCTTAAGACTAATATATTTATTCCAGCGATGCTCCACTGCCATTATCCCATCCCTGTAGTGGTTCTCAGTAAGATCTGCAAAATACTCCTCTACAGCTGCAATCACCTCTTGATTTGAAGAAAAATACTGACCAGCGAAAAAGAGTTTTAGTTTTGGGAAGGGTAGAAGTCAGAGGGAGCCCAATCTGGGGAATAAGGTGGATGTTCCAACAATTCATAGTGCAGATCCCTTAATTTTCCCATTGCCAAAACATCTTTGTTGGCAGGTGCATTGTCCTGATAAAAGATGATTTTTTTCTTCTGCAAAGTCTGGTTAAAAGATCGAATAATATTTCCTGGTTATTGTTTTACCCTTTTCAAGATAATAAGCAAATTGCCTTTATCATCTCAAAACACTGATGCCATGACCTTTTCTGCTGATGGAACTGACTTTCTCTTCTTTATCGCTGAACAATCAGCTTCCGTCCACTGTTTTGACTGCTGTTTGGATTCTGGTGTGTAATGGTGAATCCAAGTCTCATCCATAGTAATAAATTGATGTACAAAATCAGTTTTATTCTTGGTAAAATGCTCCAAGCACTGTTCAGAAATTTTCATGCGAGTGAGTTTTTGAGCAAGTGCAGCACCCATCTTGCACAAAACTTTTTCATATACAATCATGCAAAATATCCTACACGTTCTTTTGAAATGCCTATAGTCTCAGCAGTTTCATGCACTTTGACTCGCCAATCATTTAATACCATATCGTGCACTTGATCAATGATTTCTGGTGGTGTTTCACTTTTAGGACGTCCTCCACGTGGATCATCTTCAAAGTTGGTACGGCCATGTTTAAACCGAGCAGCCCATTTTTTAATTGTCAAAAATGAAGGAGAAGTGTGCCTATAAACTTTTATGAACTTCGAATGAATTTCTTTTTGTGTTAAACCTTCATTTACAAAGAATTTTATAACCGCATGATACTCAATTTTATCCATTTCAAGGGATACTGACAACACTTTTGCTTCAGACAGCTGTTTAAAAAAACTACTTGATAAAATGACTTGCAATTTCACATGGATGCTTATGACAGATGTACCAACTTCCAAAAAAAAAAATCTTTTCAGAACTTTTCACGAGAACTTTTCAGACCACCCTTGTATGTTTAATTCTGACAAATTTTTTTTTTTGTGAGATATTTAACCATATTTTTTAGTTTCTAGTTTTAAAACTTCATTAAATTTCTAGTTTTCATTTGGTAATACTTCCCAATGGTTTTTAACATTTAATTGCAGTGATTTGCACAGCATCCAAATCTCTTTCTTTTCTGGGAGTGTGCATAAATAGATCGTTAGTTGGGAGTGGAGTGGATGATACGAAGATAATCAGTAAAACTGAAAATAATGGACATCAGAATGATTGATTTTGTATTTTTCCAATAGTAATTTATTGTTGATAAAATCAGGAAAAAAATAAATCTGCAAATAAGACTTGAAAATGATGGAATTTTGTATGTCAGACTGAAGTTTGAAAAAGATAGATGTTTGGAGGTTAGATGTCATGAAATATATATTCATAGTTGTTTACCAGCTTTCAGTGTCATACCACAAAGATTAGATGAGGCTAACCATCCCATCTAAGGCATGACTTTCCACATTTGTTGTCATACATGTAAAATAAATTTAATAAGTTTAATGGAAGTAAAAAAAGATGCATTTTTATTTTTGCATCATAATTTTCCACTGTCTGCTCAGTTAGCTTAGTGGCTATGTGCTTTGCAACCATATGCCTGGGAAAGGATTATTCTGGGTTCGATTCCCATTGCTGACATGAGGAGCTTAAGGATCTTTCTCAGACATAGCCAAGTTAGCCAGTCTTGGGTGTGGACTGCAGGGTTTTTCTCCCTAGTTTAACTTGGGTTTTTCCTCCTACAAGCAGGTAAACCGGCCCTGTGAACACACACATCTACAGACATAGGACACACTGGGAGGTATAGGGCTAGCCACCTTATCCTCAGGAAGAGTACGGCTTAGAAGAGCTAAGGATAGCCTTGTAGCGGGGCCACTATGCCTAATATGTGAAGGGAAGAAGAATTTTCCACTGAAATATATTTGACTTTTATGCTGTTTCAAGCTTAATGTTTGTTTATTCTAATTATATCAAATAACTTTTTCTTTCTGTTTTTTAGAGTTTACTCTTCATAGATAGCTGTTAAGTTTTATTATTATTATATATTTTTTTAATAATGTTTTCATGCAACTAGTTAAAATTAAAATAATCTTAATTTCAGATCAGTGTTATATTAAGCTGTAATGTATGCATGAACTTATTTTTACTTTGAGTAATTTTTTTTGCTGGTAATTTCAGAATGAAAGAAACAAAAATTTCTGTAAAGCAAAGATATCAGGTTTGCGCAATCTCGGCAACACATGTTTCATGAATGCAGTGTTACAGTCTCTCAGGTAAAGCATTTGTACCTTGCATTTCAATTATGTTAAATTTAGTCTCCTTCCCCCCCTCTTAAAATTTAAATGATCTTATTTCTACACTTCTCCTATTTAGTAAAGAATATTTAATTGATTTTGGAAAGTTCCTAGATTCAGCACTCATCATAGAAATGCTTTAGGAATTTTTTGCAGATGTGGTATCATTGTCTGTTATTAGTCTTCCACCAAGAGTCCACCTAGGTTGGCAACAGTATGAACTCCACAAATTATGAACTCTCATTGGCTGTATTTTGTGATATCATTAGTGTGGAAATTAGTTTACTACTGAAGATTTGGTGCTTTTACTGTTTTCAATGGTGAACTGAAAACAGTATTGATTCTATGCAACTTAGTCTAGGACTTTTCTGCAGTTCATCGTAGCTAGCTGTTATATTACATCATTTCCTTATAATGGTGTTTTCTATAGTGTATATCTACTGTATTTGAAACTTTAGAATGAATGCAAGAAAATAAACTGCATTATGCTGGCCATTACATTTCATAAGTTATGTAACCAAAATTGTCACTTTTGGTGTTGTATTTGTGAGATTTTTCTCTGTATTTTAGCAGAGATCTGACATGATCCACACTTAACAGTAACCGATATATTTGTCAGTCTAAAAGGGGAGGGATCTTGATACCCTCTTGCCAGATAATTGCAGAGAAGTAACATGGATCCAACAGTTACTATCCAAGCCTAGATATGGTATCCCTGTTTACTCATATCTTAACTGTTTCCATATACAATCCTCTTCCCACTAGACATGGTTAATTCTATAAACATTGCCTTCATTTTTTTTTTTTTTTTAAATGGGAAAAGTCTAACAGTCATTAGTATGATTTGCAATAAGATTACCATTATTCTCATGTTTTGTTGATCCACTATAGCAAGCACTGTTATAACATACTCACCCACGTAATAACAGTCTGCTAGAAAGTTCCAAAAAGACCCATAGGCACATTATTTTGCTAAAGGAAATTCACCACACCAAACCCTATAACTATCGTTTATTGTCCCTACCAGTTGCTATAGTGAACATAAGCTATATTTAAATCATTCACGTGGTCGGGTGTGTGTAGCTATATATATACATGGAGCTATATCGATACCTAATTGTTTGCCCAAGTACAGACACCAGAGGATTTGAAAAACTTATTTTCATCTACATCAGTACAAAATTGCATTTCTTGAATTAGAAGAGAATAATCAGCTCTCTCCTTCAATTTCATGATTCATAAACAAAGTAGCATTTCATTTAATAGCAAAGAGAATGATGGTGCCTGAATGGCAAAGAAATGGAGCTAGCTGAGGAATTAGATAAGTACTAGGTTAACTAATATTTAAGGAATTGACAGCGTATACTAGAAATATAGATTAAATAAACTTTAATTTATACTTTCCGATATTTCGGCGAACGTCACATTGCCATCTTCTTGGGAACTTACTACTAAGACACGTGCACACAAGTACTAATAACAGCAAATGAGACTAAAGCTAGAAAGCTAGTGTTTTCCTAAAGTCCTGATGGTGCCCCCTGGTGGGCTATATTGGTAGTTCTTGGCCTTTGGGCTGAAGTTCTTCTGATGAACGTTTCCCAAATTTGGGGCAGTCTCATGCATCCAAATTTGTTGAGGTTTGGCATGTTTCTAAGGGCCGAGGCTGATTCCATGAATAGTCTTTCATACTTGAACTTGCTGCGGTATATTACTGTGGCTTTCTTCCATCTTATTCTGTGGCGAGTATCCAGAGTGTGGTCTGCAAGTCCAGAGTGGCTGTACTGGTGAAATCGGATGCAATCCTAGTGTTCTGAGATTCTGATATTTGCTGTCCTGCCTGTTTGGCCAAAGTAGGACAGTTTACAGCTGCAAGGGCCCTGGTATACACCAGGTAGGTCTAGGGGGAGTGGTTGGTCTTTGGTGGAGCGGATAAGGGATGCCAGTTTTCTATGTGGTCTGTAACAAGTGATCAAGTCATGTTTTTTTAGGATTTTATTGATTTTTTCCGAGGTGCCTCGGATGTAGGGAATGGTGATGGATTTAGAGTAATCTTTATTGTGAAGAGGAGGGGGTGGTGGGTTGTGGATAACTGGGTTAAGTATTTTTTGGATTTTTTGGAGGGGGTAGCCGTTGGCTGAGAAAGTGTCACGGATGTGATTTAGTTCTGTGGTTAGGGCTTGATCATTAGAACAGATTATTTTTGCCCTGTTGAATAATGTTTTAATAACTCCATATTGTTTTGAGAGGGGGGGGGGATTGTTGGTGAATGTATCTGCCTGTATGGGTGGGTTTTCTATAAACTGAGAAAACCAAGGTTCCATCAGGTTGGCGGGTGACTAGTGTGTCTAGGAAGGGGAGGTTATTGTTTTCCTCTTTTTCCAGGGTGAATTTGATTCTAGGGTGTTGGTTGTTTAAGTGTGTTAGGAAGGAGAGGAGTGAATCCGGACCATGTGGCCAAATAGCGAAGACATCATCAACGTAGCAAAGCCATATGGTAGGTTTTTGTGGGGCTGAGTTTAAGGCTTTCTCTTCAAACGTCTCCATGAAGAAGTTGGCCAAGGGTGGGGAAAGTGGTGAACCCATGGCTGTCCCCTCTATCTGTTTGTAGAATTTTTCCTGCCAAACGAAATAGCCTGAGTTCATTGTAAACTGAAATAGGGCTGAGATATCGGGAGGAAATTTAGCTTGGATTAGCTCTAAGGTTTCTTTGAGGGGGACATTCGTGAATAGGGAGGAGACATCAAAACTGACCATTAAGTCATTATGTTGGAGTGTAAGGTTTTCTCTACTGGCTTTGAAGTGGGCTGAGTTTTTTATGTGTGATGGTGTATAGCCAGTATAGTGTGAGAGCGCTTTGGCTAAATGCTTGGCTAGTTTGTAAGTGGGGAAATCAATGCCATCCACTATGGGACGTAATGGCACATTTTCTTTGTGTATTTTTGGGAGCCCATATATGCGGGGGGGTCTAGAGTTATAGGGTTTTAGTCTGTTGGTAATCTCCACAGGCCAAGAAGTGACCTTCTTAAGGAGCCTATGGAGTTTTCTAATTTGTGAGTTGGTGGGATTGTAATCAATGGGGAGGTAAGTGGAACGATCTACTAATAAAGCCTTGAGCTTACCTGTGTAGTCTTTAAGATTGAGTACCACAGTGGCGTTCCCCTTATCCGCTGTGGTGATCACTATTTTTTTGTTTCTCTTCAATTCTTGTAGTGCCTTGTATTCACTAATGGATATGTTGGATTTTGGAGGTTTTGCTTTATTGAGAACACAGGCTACATCCAATCTAATATCGTTGGCGATGAGGTTTGGAAGTTGGCGAATCCCGCGTTCAATTTGGATCATTAATTCCTCGGCTGGTAATTTCTTAGGAGCAATGGCGAAGTTGTGACCACGTGACAGAGCGTGGAGTGCTTCTGGCTTTAAGGTAGCTGACGAAAGGTTAACAACAGTGTTGGTTTGTAGTTTAGGTTTGGACGCCGAGTTCTTTATTAATTTATCAAACTTGTTGATATGTCGGCTCCGTACTCGTTCAAATTCTTTTTTAGCTGCCGTACACGAGACGTCATGTAGGATCGACCAAAGCTCGTGATTCAGCGTAAGTGAAAGCTCATTTTCTAGCGTTGAAATAGCTCTGTTTATGTCGGCTAGGGAACCGCGTGCAGCGGTAATTTGCTCCCGAAGTAATGCCTGGCTAGCGCAGTTGTAAATACGGAGAGCTTTCTGTGAGATGAAGCAGTGTTTAAATTTAACACAGTTCAGGATGACATGATTATCCCGGCAGCGTTTTAGGAATGCCAGATGGTTAAGTTGTCTGGATAATTTCAGCTTCAGTTTGCCGTAATGGCGGGCCTTGCGTGCGAAGAGATCTCCGTGGATGATCATTATTCTTGTTGAGAGGCTTATACGCTGGTTAAACATGATAACTAATATTTAAGGAATTGACAGCGTATACTAGAAATATAGATTAAATAAACTTTAATTTATACTTTCCGATATTTCGGCGAACATCACGTTGCCATCTTCTTGGGAACTTACTACTAAGACACGTGCACACAAGAACTAATAACAGCAAATGAGACTAAAGCTTGTATGCACGTGTCTTAGTAGTAAGTTCCCAAGAAGATGGCAACGTGACGTTCGCCGAAAAAAAAGCAAAACCTCCACAATCCAACATATCCATTAGTGAATACAAGCCACTACAAGAATTGAAGAGAAACAAAAAAATAGTGATCACCAAAGCGGATAAGGGGAACACCACATCTTAAAGACTACACAGGTAAGCTCAAGGCTTTATTATTAGATCGTTCCACTTACCTCCCCATTGATTACAATCCCACCAACTCACAAATTAGAAAACTCCATAGGCTCCTTAGGAAGGTCACTTCTTGGCCTGTGGAGATTACCAACAGACTAAAACCCTATAACTCTAGACCCCCCCCCCCCCCCCCCGCATATATGGGCTCCCAAAAATACACAAAGAAAATGTGCCATTACGTCCCATAGTGGATGACATTGATTTCCCCACTTACAAACTAGCCAAGCATTTAGCCAAAGCGCTCTCACACTATACTGGCAATACACCATCACACATAAAAAAACTCAGCCCACTTCAAAGCCAGTATAGAAAACCTTACACTCCAACATAATGACATAATGGTCAGTTTTGATGTCTCCTCCCTATTCACGAATGTCCCCCTCAAAGAAACCTTAGAGCTAATCCAAGCTAAATTTCCTCCCGATATCTCAGCCCTATTTCAGTTTACAATGAACTCAGGCTATTTCGTTTGGCAGGAAAAATTCTACAAACAGATAGAGGGGACAGCCATGGGTTCACCACTTTCCCCACCCTTGGCCAACTTCTTCATGGAGACGTTTGAAGAGAAAGCCTTAAACTCAGCCCCACAAAAACCTACCATATGGCTTTGCTACGTTGATGATGTCTTCGCTATTTGGCCACATGGCCCGGATTCACTCCTCTCCTTCCTAACACACTTAAACAACCAACACCCTAGAATCAAATTCACCCTGGAAAAAGAGGTAAACAATAACCTCCCCTTCCTAGACACACTAGTCACCCACCAACCTGATGGAACCTTGGTTTTCTCAGTTTATAGAAAACCCACCCATACAGGCAGATACATTCACCAACAATCTCCCCCCCCCCTCCCCCCCTCACAACAATATGGAGTTATTAAAACATTATTCAACAGGGCAAAAATAATCTGTTCTAATGATCAAGCCCTAACCACTGAACTAAATCACATCCGTGACACTTTCTCAGCCAACGGCTACCCCCTCCAAAAAATCCAAAAAATACTTAACCCAGTTATCCACAACCCACCACCCCCTACCCTTCACAATAAAGATTACTCTAAATCCATCACCATTCCCTACATCCGAGGCACCTCGGAAAAAATCAATAAAATCCTAAAAAAAACATGACTTGACCACTTGTTACAGACCACATAGAAAACTGGCATCCCTTATCCACTCCACCAAAGACCAACCACTCTCCCTAGACCTACCTGGTGTATACTAGGTCCCTTGCAGCTGTAAACTGTCCTACTTTAGCCAAACAGGCAGGACAGCAAATATCAGAATCTCAGAGCACAAGGATTACATCCGATTTCACCAGTACAGCCACTCTGGGCTTGCAGACCACGCCCCGGATACTCGCCAAAGAATAAAATGGAAGAAAGCCACAGTAATACACCGCAGCAAGTTCAAGTATGAAAGACTATTCATGGAATCAGCCTCGGCCCTTAGAAACATGCCAAACCTCAACAAATTTGGATGCATGAGACTGCCCCAAATTTGGGAAACGTTCATCAGAAGAACTTCAGCCCAAAGGCCAAGAACTACCAATATAGCCCGCCAAAGGGCACCATCAGGACTTTAGGAAAATGCTAGCTTCCTAGCTTTAGTCTCATTTGCTGTTATTAGTACTTGTGTGCACGTGTCTTAGTAGTAAGTTCCCAAGAAGATGGCAACGTGACGTTCGCTGAAATATTGGAAAGTATAAATTAAAGTTTATTTAATCTTTTTTTCTAGTATACGCTGTCGATTCCTTAAATATTAGTTATCATGTTTAACCAGCGTATAAGCCTCTCAACAAGAATAAGATAAGTACCAGATCGACATAATAGGGGTCACTGAAACAAAAAAGACCAAAACTGGTGAGATCTTTCTGAGCAATAAATACAAAATGTTATATTCAGGCAATGACAATCAAGGAAAACAAGGAGTAGCCATAGTATTCAACACAAAATACGAGGCTAATCTTCTTGAATGGCAGTCAGTCTCAAGCAGAGTAATGTGGGCAAATATGAGAATGGGGAACTGGACAATGAGACTTATTTGTGCCTATGGTCCCACAGAAGTTTCTACTAAGGTAGAAGTGGAGGAATTTTTTGAGGCTTTAGAAAAAGCAACTGACACAATGAAAAAGGAAAAGTTAGTCCTTGTTGGGGATCTAAATAGCAGAGTAAGAAATGATTGTGAGACATATAAAAAATATTTTGGGAAAATTTGGAGAAAAGAGCAAAGTTAATAATAATGGCAAATATCTGTTGGATTTCTGCTCAGGACATGGACTGGTTATTACTAACAATATGTTCCAACATAAAAATGTGCACAAATTCACATGGAGAGAAGAGGCTAGGAATAAGAAAAGTCTCATTGACTAAGTTATTGTTGATAGTGATGTTTTCTCCCTGGTGCAGGACACCAGAGTGTACAGAGGATTTGAAATTGGAAGTGATCACTATTTAGTCTTGAGTAGGATAAAATTGAATTTCATATTGAAAAGAATAACATGTAAGAAAGTTTTAAAGCGAATAAAAGTTGAGCAGCTCTCAGATGTGAACTGTAGACTAAAATACAGAAATATTATTGAAAAGAAAATGAAAGAGTTTGAGAACAGGAATCAAATCTTGGAGATTCAGTGGCAAACTCTGAAGAAAACATCGATTGATTCTGCCAGAGAGGCATGTGGTGAGGTTGTGTGCAAGGATAAAAAAAATCAGAACTCCCTGGTGGACACAGGAAGTTAAAGAGGCAGTGAAGGAAAAGAAGAAAGCATATCAAAAGTTCCTGGCAAATAAGTCAGCTTTTACTCTTACAGAATACAGAGACAAATGTAAGAAAGCTAAACAGTGTGTAAAACTAGCTGAACAAAAGTCATGGGAGGACTTTGGCAAGAATATAGAAAATAAATATCAAGAAGGTGGCAAAATATTCTGGAGGTTATTGAAGAAGCTTAGGAATGGAGGAAAGAGTGCTGTAAAAGGAGTTAGAGATGATAAAGGTGACATGAAAACGGGAGAAAAAGATATCCTTTAAGTATGGAGTAATTACTTTGAAAAACTGCTAAATGAAACAAGCAGTGATGACAGCACAGTGATAAAAAAACACTGACCATGCATGCAGTCAGGAATACATATCCATATTTGAAGTAGAAAAGGCCATCAAGGGCTTGAAATGTGGAAAGGCAGCAGGAGTAGATGATATTCGACCAGAAATGCTTAAGTATGGTGGTATAAAAGTCTTACAGTGGCTGCACTGCATAGTTCAGAAAGCCTGGACAGAGGGACGAATTTCCCGATGACTGGAGTAGAGCTCTCATAGTACCCATATATAAAAAGGGAAATAAAACTGAATGTGAGAATTATAGAGGTATTTCCCTACTGAGTGTTCCTGGCAAGATCTATGCAAGTATACTTGAGAAACGGTTGAGAAGAATTGTGGAAGAAAAGCTTGGTGAAGAACAAGCTGGATTCAGGCCAAATAGAGGCTGTCAGGATCAGATCTTCACTTTACGACAAATAGTCGAGAAAGCATAGGAATACAACAAAGATCTGTATTTAAGTTTTGTCGATTTGGAAAAGGCATATGACAAGGTGCCAAGAGAGAAGCTATTCAATACGCTGCAGTTATATGGTGTGAATGGGGCAATTATATCAAGCAATACTTAGTCTTTATTTGAGTTGTAAGTCAGTAGTTAGAATTGAAGGAAGTACGGGAAGATGGTTTAATGTTAAATCTGGTGTGAGACAAGGATGTACATTATCCCCTCTGTTATTCATTATCTATATCGATCACATTATGAAGGAATGTGGTATTAAACCTGATATCAAAATTGGAGATGTTAATGTCAGCTTTATGTGGATGATGTTATACTTCTAAATAAATCTGCTACAAGTCTGCAAGATTCTCTGACTAAATTGAATAGCTGTTGTAATAGAGATGGTATGATGGTCAGCAATAAAAAGACAAAGACAATGAAAATAGGCAGAATCATTGAAAATGTCAACTGTGTTGTGAATGGAGAACCTCTGGAACAAGTAAAACAATTCAGCTACTTAGGCACGATTTTTACTGAAGATGGTAAATTAAATATAGAAATAGACAACAGAATCAGCAAAGCTGGTATGGTGGGAAGTCAATTGAATAAATTCATATGGAATAAGAAAGAAATTAGTCGGAACACTAAATTAGCTGTATACAAGACAGTGTTCAAACCAGTTTTAACCTATGGATCTGAGAGCTGGGTCAGAAATAAAACACTTGACCAAAGACTAGAGACCGCATATATGAGAGTCCTGAGAAAGATTAGAGGCGTGAACAGATGGCATCAATGGCAATATCATATTAAAAATGAGGATATTAGGAAAGAACTTGACATTGTCAGCATCCAGGAATGCGTTAGCAGAGCTAATATCAGGTGGTATGGTCACTTAAATAGAATGGGAGAGGAAAGATTAGCAAAACAAGTGTTCTCTGCCAGGTTGGCAGCAAAACGACCCAGAGGAAGACCAAGATATAGGTGGATTGATACGGTACAAAGTGCCTTAGACGATAGAAATATAAGATCTGATAATGTTGGAGTCTTGACAAGTAATAGACTGATTTGGAGGAAAATTGTAGATAGGAAGTTATTAATGATGTAATTTTTTTATGTAGTACTGTCATATCCTGTACACCCCTTGAGGGTACATGGCAGGAATTTGATGATGATGATGAGAATGATGGTGAACTCACTATAACTTTACTATCTTCAAGTCCAATCCACTTTCTCTTACTTTAGCTGATAATTCTGTGTCATAAGCGCAAATCATAAACCTATCATTGTGTATATTATGTTGAAGGAAACACAGTAGAAGAATTTGGTTGTGAGTAGTCATGGTGAATTTGATCTTTTATACAAACATCTTTGTAGTGCAATTTGAAAATACATGAAAGAAGTTATTTGTAGATCACAGCTGCAATTATGTGAAGCACAGTTTGAATGCAATATCTCTGACCTGATTGCATGTTGTGGGAAATCACATGTGTATGAGCTCTTGCCTGCATGCAGTATTTGCAAGAAACTTTCCATATTTAACTTAGAGATGTACACTCATGAGCAGTTGAATTAAAGATACCTGCCTAGTAGTGGGTAGCATCCCCTTTCACCTTGATGACGGCGGCGATGCGGCATGGCGTGAACTCAACAAGGCACCAGAAGTGTTGGGGAGCCAAACTTATCCATGACCGCTGCACAGCCTCCCACAATGCACGGAGAAGGGTCCAGGGCACATATCTCTCTCTCGGCAGCATCCCAGATGTGTTCAATAGGATTGAGATCAGGGGACCTTGGGGGGCCAGCCAAGCATCCTCATGTCCATGGAGAGTTCATTCACCCACTCAGCTACAATTCGGGAGTGGTGGGCCGATGCATTGCCTTGCTGTAGGTACAGGTCTCCTGCAGGGTGCTGTAGGTGCAGAAATGGGTGCACATGATCTGATAGCAGGGCCCTGTATCATTCGCCAGTGAGGGACGATGGTAGATGTACTAGGGGGACCCATTTCATCCCACGTAAAGTCCCCACCACATGGCCTGAACTGTACCCTGCCATCGTCATGTACCTCGACTCATCAGTCCAGACGACCTTTTTCCATGCGTCAAGGGTCCAATGGCGATGTTCCTGCACCCATGCTAATCATTGCACCTTGTGACATGCGGTGAGCAGAGGTACCCCATAGCGAGGAGATGGTTCTGGATGGTGTGGCTGCTCACACGTTGTTGTTCAGCATTGAATTGGTAATTGATCTGCGACACTGTGGCCCGTCTATCCTCTGTTATCATCCGAGATAGCCGACAGCGCCCCTGTCATCGACTCGTTGTACACCGTGGCAGTTTTCCCTGGCAGCGGTGGTTTTACCTGATTCCATGTACTCACAGTATACTCTTGACACAGTAGCCCGTGAAAAGCCCAGTGCCTGCATGACTTCAGAGATGGAGTTCCCCATACGTCTGGCCGCAATCTAATTCGCTGAGATCTTCGGTCTTTCCCATTCTGTGCTCGACTATTACTCAGATGGTCAGTACAAGGTCTGACGACATCCCCGTCATGCAGCACGTGGCACTATTCCATTCGCCGGGGAGACCACTGAACCACATTTCGCCAACACAGCAGGTACCTCTAATTCAACTGCTCATGAGTGTATTATGGACTACAGCAGTCATACTCTCTTGTTAGTACCCTAATTAGGATTCAAGACTTGTTTTGAATCATGAATTCAAATCAAGGATCCACTTTTCATCCAACAGGCTGTGCATTTGAATTTCACTAGCATGGATGTATGTGGTTATCTTCATATGGGAAATGAATTTCTTCATGTGCTGTGAGACCACTCACCCACTTATTTGGAAGCTTGAAGTGTCTTGAAAAAGTTACGTGTGCCAACTGTAGAGTAGGTTTCTGGACCAGGTAAAAATGAATAAGACATCATCAATTTCGTGACATGTACCTTCAAGGGGTGTTCAGGTTACAATGACAGCACTACATAAGTTTACATTATTATTAATCTCCTATCAACAATTTTCTTCCAATTCAATCTATTACTTGTGAGCACTCCGACTGAATCCAGCCACCTAGACCTTGGTCTTCCTTTGGATCTCTTTCCTGCAATCTTGACATCAAGCACATGTTTTTCTAACCTTTCTTCACCCATTCTATTTAAGTGGCCAATACCACCTTAGGTCAGCTGTGCTTATACATTCTTCTTGAATGCTAACGATGTCAGATTCTTATCTAATACCTTCATTTTAATATGATTCTGCCATTGATGCGATTGGTTCACTCCCCTAATTTTTCTTAGAACTCTGACTGGTCTCTAGTCTTTGATCAAGTGCTTTATTTCTAACCCAAATCCCAGATCCATAAGTTAAAATTGTTTTGAACACAGTCTTGTATATTAATAGTTTGTTGTTTTGGCTAATTTCTCTCTTATTCCATATTAATTTATTCAGCTGGCTACCTACCATACCATCTTTGCTTATTCAGTTGTCTAATTCCAGATTTAACCTACCATCTTCACTAAAAACTGTGCACAGACTGATTTCGACATTTATTGAGATCTCCTCAGTAGGAGCCACACCCAGAAGAGATACAAAGGTTTAAGTAATGCAGAAGTTATGTTTCCTATACATGTTTAGTGAAAAGGTGTATTACCTTCTTATTAAAATAAGAAAAGTATTATGTTAACTTAGTATTAAGAGACAGAATTAAAACAGGTATGATACTATTAGTTAATTACTAAGGTGTTATATTTGGGCAATAGTAATCAAGAAAAGTAAGGACTAGTGATAATATTCAACACTGTGCAGAGCTTAGCTTCTTGAATTGGTAGACAATTTCAAATGAACTGGGAAAATTTTAAAATGAGAAATTAGACGTTGAGGCTTATTTGATCCTGTGGTCCCACAAGCTGGTTTTCATGGAGATTTGAATTGCAGAGTAGGAAATTAATACCAGATATGGTTTGGGGAAAAGTGAAAAGCTAATAATGGTATAAATGTTGGATTTCTGTTCAGGACGTGGGCTAGTCGTTATACTAAGCCTGTTCAGACATAAAGATAGATACAAATGCACTTACAGAGAACACAAGAAATGAAGTCTTAGGTTGATGACTTATTTCTTGTATTTCGTATTGTTGTTGATAATGATATCTTCACTGAGGTTCAGGGTAGTACGAGAGTATACAGGAATTTGAAATGATATCTAATCATCTTTTAGTTTTAAAACTAATTTAGAAAAATAATATTATATTGAAAAGAAAAATGTGAAGTTTTAAAGAATATTAAGCAGCTTTCAGTGGGGAACTATAGATTCAAATAAAAAATATTATTTTTGAAAAAGGAGTTTGTAAACAGGAATCAAACCCCACAGTCCCAATAGCAAAATCTCAGAATACTGATTCTAATATTAGACAGTGAGGCATGTTATCTTGTCTGCAAAGGGAAAGGTCCACCAATGGATCTGAGAGCTGGGTTAGAAATAAAACTCTTGACCAAAGACTAGAGACTGCAGATATGAGAGTCCTGAGAAAGATTAGGAGCATGAACAGATGGCATCAGTGGGAATATTATATTAAAAACAAGGATATTAGGAAAGAACTTGACATTGTCAGCATCCAGGAATCCATTAGCAGAGCTAATCTCATGTGGTATGGTCACTTAAACAGAATGGTGGACTTAAGTTATAGTCAAACTTCACAGTGGACTTAAGATGTTATATTCAAAATAATGTAAGTTATGGGACAAGTAAATTAGCAAGTTCCTTCAAGGGAAAAAAAATAATAATAAGAGCAATGTAAGACACCTGTCTTGAAGTTATGGGAAGACTTTGGCCAGACTATATATAGAACATAAATATCGTGAAGGTGAGAAACTTTTGAATAATAAAAATTTTGAAGAAATAAAAGCTTATAAATTGAAAAGTGTGCAAAAGGAATCAGATGATACACATAATATTAAAATTTAAGACTTACCGTATTTGTCGGCGTATAAGACGCACAACCTTTTTCGTACAAATTTTTTAGGAAAAAAACTTTATCACTGAATATTATAATGAATTTACAGTATTTCAAATATAAAGTAATAAGTAGGTCTCCTTTCAATAAATACCTAATCTAACTAGGAAAGAGTACCCACCTTTTAATCTTCTTCATCAAAACCCAGAAATTCATCTCCAGAGCTAAATGAAGAGACACTTGAAACCTCTTGTAAATCAGAATCTGAGTCCTCATACAACAAATTGTCCTCTCTACCATCCAGTGCATTACTAATGCCACACTTCTTGAATGATTTAACAGCTGTTTCAGTTTTCACAGCATCTCATGAAGCTTTGACCCACTCACAAACTTGCAAAATGCTAGGCTTCTTCCTGATGGTGTAACCTCAAAATCTGAAGACTGCATCCAGCAGTCTTCTGGATGCAGTGTTCCACTTCTCCTTCATAAATCATGTAATTTCAGGAGTTAGACCTCCTGGAATTACAGCTAACTGAGTTTTCAATTCCTTGGGTTTATTTTTGACATCTTCTGTTCTGTTAAAGATACCAAGCTATTTTAAACCTGGTTTTACTCCATTTCCCAAGTAAGCAAACAGACAAACAAGTCAAGTTTGCATCTGCAAGTGTTGCAGGTCTAGCTGACCCTGCACATAGTGCAAGACCAAGGCAACTCATGGTAAAAGTAGAATAAGCTCTGATCACTGATCTTAATATTTACCCTTAATGCAAAGCACATCTCCTGGAGGAGATGTATGATGCTTTGTATTAAAGGGGCCACTACCCAGACTGGTTTCGACCTTTATTGAGGTCTCATCAGTGGGAGCCAGGCTAGAAATACCAAGATTTTAGTAATACACAGCTTATAAGTATTTTACCAGAACAAGTTACCATGAGGTGTTTTAACCTTATTAAATAAAAATCTCAGGAGAAGATATAAATGTAGAAAGTATTTTACCTTGGGTATAATAAATGTTAAAGATACCAAGCTATTTTAAACCTGGTTTTACTCCATTTCCCAAGTAAGCAAACAGACAAACAAGTCAAGTTTGTGCCTGCAAGTGTTGCAAGTCTAGCTGACCCTGCATGTAGTTCAAGACCAAGGCAACTCATGGTAAAAGTAGAATAAGCTCTGATCACTAATCTTAATATTTACCCTTAATGTAAAGTACATCTCCTGATATTCAGGGTCAGCTAGACTTGCAACGCTTGCAGGCATAAACTTGACTTGTTTGTCTGTTTGCTTACTTGGGAAATAGAGTAAAACCAGGTTTAAAATAGCTTGGTATCTTTAACATTTATTATACTCAAGGTAAAATACTTTCCACATTTATATCTCCTCCTGAGATTTTTATTTAATAAGGTTAAAACAGCTTATGGTAACTTGTTCTGGTAAAATGCATATGACAAGGTGCCAAAAGAGAAGCTATTCAAAAACACTAGAGTTATATGGTGTCAATGGGGCATTATATCAAGCAATACTTGGTTTTTATTTCAGTTGTAAGTCTGCAGTTAGAATTGAAGGAAGTACAGGAAGATGGTTTAATGTTAAATCTGGTGTGAGACAAGGATGTACATTATCCCCTCTGTTGTTCATTATCTATAGGGATCACATTGTGAGCTCTTTGCTTTATGCGGATGATGTTATACCTCTAAATAAATCCACTGCAAGTCTGCAAGATTCCCTGACTAAATTGAATAACTGTTGTAATAGATATGGTATGAAGGTCAGCATTAAAAAGACAAAGACAATAAAAATAGGCAGAAGCAGTTGAAAATATCAACTGCACGGTGAATGGAGAACCTATAGAACAAGTAAAACCTTTCAGCTACTTAGGCACGATTTTTAGTGAAGATGGAAATAGACAACAGAATTAACAAAGCTGGTATGGTAGGAAGTCAACTGAATAAATTTATATGGAATAAGAGAGAAATTAGCCAAAACACTTAATTAGCTGTATATAAGATAGTTTTCAAACCAGTTTTAACTTATGGATCTGAGAGCTGGGTTAGAAATAAAACTCTTGACCAAAGACTAGAGACTGCAGATATGAGAGTCCTGAGAAAGATTAGGGGCATGAACAGATGGCATCAGTGGCGATATCATATTAAAAACAAGGATATTAGGAAAGAACTTGACATTGTCAGCATCAGAATGCATTAGCAGAGCTAATCTCATTTGGTATGGTCACTTAAACAGAATAGGCAAGGAAAGATTAGCAAAACAAGTGTTCTCGGCCAGGTTGGCAGGAAAAAGACCCAGAGTAAGACCAAAATATAGGTGAATTGATATGGTGAAAAGTGCCTTAAAAGATAGAAATATGAGATCTGACAATGTTGAAGCCTTGACAGGTAATAGATTGATTTGGAGGAAAATTGTAGCTAGCAAGTTGTAAATGTGTAAATTTTTCATGTAGTACTATCATATCTTGTACACCCCTTGAGGGTATATCAGGAATTTGATGATGATGAAGAAATTGTGGTATGAAGAACAGCAATAAGATGAAAATTATTCAAAATGAAAATCATCAGCTGTATTCTCGTTGGAAACAAATAGGAAAACAAATAAGGTACTTCAGCTATTTAGCTATAATGCAAATGAAATTTGAATGAATGGAATATGTAATAAAAGAGAAATAAGCCAAAACACTAGCAATGTAAGATAAGTGTTCAAATCAATTTTAATTTGTAGATCTGAGTGTTGGGTTAGAAATAAAATAGTTGATAAAAGGCCAGACACCTTAGACGTGAAGTTCCGAAAAAAAAGAAAGGAATGAACATGGTGACAAAATCCTATAAAAAAAATGAAGATATTAGGAAGGAAAAGAACATGACGATCTTTGTGCACAGCTAATCTAACATGTTGCAGTCATTCACCTAACAGGGAGGAAATGCTAACAAAACAGTGTTAGGTGTCATGAGGACAAAAAAGGTCTCAGGGGAAGATCTAGGTGGAAGGATGCAATTAATAGTGTTTCATAAGACAAAAGTATAAGATTGACATTTTGAGAGCCCTGAAAATTAGCAAGATTAATTTGGATTAATCACATTAATAATAGTATGTAATACAATGTAATAGTATCCCGGGGACTGCTTGATGATATTGTCCTCGTAATATACTCCAGTGTCATTATAGTATTGTCAATTTGTTTGAATGACTGATGTAAATAATGCATTGCTGTCATTTGTCTGTTGGAATGCCATAGCTTGTTTGGCAGCGATTGCCCTTTGGTTGACAAGACCAAAAGGCATCATTATCAAGACTAATCAGTCATTAATGACATTTGAAAATACTCTAGGATGAAAAACTTAGGAATCAATGAAAAAGTTACATAATCTGAAAATAGCAATCCTTGTTATCACTCATATTTAATATCTATATAGATTAAATAGTAAAGAAATGGAAATAAAATAAAAATATAAAACATGTATAGTTTCATGATCCAGTATTTAAACTGGATCATGAAACTATACATGATACCATTTTGTTTGCAGATGACCAAATAATCATAGCAAGAAGTGAACTCCAGAGATTAATATACTCCTTAAACATTGCTAAAAAAATTTGGAATGCAAAAATCAACAGCAGAACAAAAATCATACTTTTAATGGATCATCTTCAGTCAGAAGTGAAATCAATCATGATTGAAAATAAAATTTTAGAACAAATTAACTGCTTCAAATTCCTCACGTGTTGTATCATATACAAATGAAACTGACATTGATATTAAAATTTCAAACTTCCTAAAGATAACAGAGATGATCAATAATGTTTTCCAACCTAATCAAGTTCAAAAGCATACAAGAATAAGAGTTTATAAAGTTTTGGCAAGATCCTTTTATTTACTGCTTGGAAGTGAATTATGAACTATAAAAACGACTGCTAAAAAATAGAAATTGGCTATAATCTCTGGGACAAAAAAAAAAAAAAAGCATAGAAATATGTAAAGAACTAAAAATTGACTCCGCATTGAACATAGCATACAAATATTAAAAGAGTGGACAGTTCAAGACTACCCTGGAAGATACCACATCATTCAAAAATTGTGGAGACAACTACCGTGTTAGAGCAAAACTTTAATTTGATATAAACCAAAATGAACACTCGACATTTCGACCTTCATATCAAGGTCATCATCTGGAGCATACACATATATTCAGAGAAACAAGCTGCACTACAATCTACATAGTTTACTAAAGTTACTGATCAAATGTTACAACAATTATTGGCCTGACCTCTGGTGAAAAAAAAAAACTTTACTACATCAAAGCTAGTCTTATTATCTATTAGGTTACAAAATTAAATTGGTCTGGAGAGCAGCATGTTTATATATATATATAAATAAAAAACTGTGATTATACATATAAATTTCGACCAATTGGTATGGAATAGTTTCCAATAAAAGCTGAAAATTGTTTCAAGTCCTAAAGTATGCTAGATACTAAGTAGGCTGAATATGTGCCATCCAAATTCTTGGAATTTTTATGCCACTATTATTGTTGAGATTAGGGTGGTTAATCAGAATTTCACAGGCTTCTTTAAATTTTCTTTCATACCAGGTTTTTGTATGATGTAAAGAGCAGGTACTTTTCCAATCAATTGGTGTAGGGTGTTGAGAGCATGATCTGAGAGGCCTGCTTCACCAAAATTGTCATATTTAATGTCTTTTGTGTTCTTTTTTACGTATAGGGATTGTACTTCCAGTTTCACCAATATGAGGTAAGTTACAGGTGCAGTAGATGCAATAAACTCCAGGATGTGCCAATGGGAGGAGAGGAACCTTAGAGGAGTTGAATATGTTTTTTAATTTTATAGCTGGTTTAAAAGTGACATTGAGATTATAATGGTGTAGGATTCTATTGATTTTTTCTGATAACTTTTAATGTATGGGATGGCTATGGTTTTACTGTAATCTATATTCTTTTTTGATGAAGTTTTATGAAGAACTTTATTAATGGTATTTTTGTTATAGCCATTATTTATAAATGTGTTGCTAATAATCTTTAATTCTTGTTTAAGAGCTTGTCGATTAGAGCAAATTGTTAGAGCTCTGTTTTTTAAGGATATTAAACTCCAAATTTTTGTGATTGGTGGTGACATGAGTTTATATATTGGGCAGTATGTATCGGTTTGCGGTAAATCATGAAGGATAGACTGCCTGAAGGAAGACGTGGGACCAGTGTATCCAGCAATGGGAGCGAGTTCTGATTTTCAATTTCGATAGTAAATTGTATGCGTTCACGTTTGTTCAGGTGGCAGAGGAATGTGTTTAAAGTTTATTGACCGTGTGGCCAGATAACGAAAACATCGTCAACATATCTAAGCCACAATATAGGTTTTAGAGTAAAGGAATCGAGAGCACTTTGCTCAAAAGCTTCCATATAAAAGTTAGCAATTGGGGGTGATAGTGGTGAGCCCATGGCCACACCTTCTTTTTGTAGGTAAAATTTATTTTGCCACGTGAAGTAACTGGAACGTAGTACTTGGACAAAGAGGGCCGTAATGTTGGGCAGAAATTTGTTCTGTAGGAGAAGAATTGTGTCACCGATTGGGATATTTGTGGAAAAGGCAGAAATGTCAAAACTGACTAATAAATCATCTTTGCCGAGTGTTATGTTTTTAATTTTGTTTATAAAATGTTGTGTGTTCTTTATTTGGAGGGGAAATGACCTACTAACTCCTTGAGTGTTGACGCTAATTTCTTGGCTAGATGATAATTAGGGCTATCTATTTCTTCAATTATCAGCCGAAGTGGAATGCTTTGTTTGTGTACTTTAGGAACACCATATATTCTGGGAGAACGGGCGTAATGGGGTATAAGTTTTTTCATAGTATCTGAAGGCCAAGAGGTGATGGACTGAAATAATTTTTCAGTTTTTTTTCTTTATTCTGTTAGTTGGATTATAGTTTACAAGCTGATAGGTGCTGTTATCAGAGATTAGTTGATTCATGTGATGAATGTAAGTTGATACAGAACACAAAAGACACGTTAAATATAACAGTTTTGGTGAAGCAGGCCTCTCAGATCACGCTCTCAACACCCTACACTAATTGATTGGAAAAGTACCTGCTCTTTACATCATACAAAAACCTGTGTTATGAAAGAAAATTTAAAGAAGCCTATGAAATCCTGATTAACCACCCTAATCTCAACAATAATGGTGGAATAAAAATTCCAAGAATTTGGATGGCACATATTCAGCCTACTTAGTATGTAGCTTTAGGACTTTAAGCAATTTTCAGCTTTTATTAGAACGTATTCCATACCAATTGGTTGAAATTTATATGTATAATCACAGTTTATATATATATACAGGGTGTTCGGGATAAATTTGACATATTTATAATTAATTATATTTTTCCGTAAGTTACATGTATTAACACACACTTCTCTTCATTTAAAAGTTTGGACCCTTCTTCATTCATATACAAGATGTCAGAAAGGATGGATAGCTGGAACCCACCTGAATCATGGAAGAGAATAACTTGTATCATGATGATTCGTGCCCGCCATCAAAATAAGGATATTACGACTGCTGCCCAATGCTCCCTGAATACAGTAAAAACAATCAGGCATGAACTAGAGACTTGCAATGGTGACTACGAGGATGTAGCAAGAAGAAAGATCCCTAGCAGACGATCTGATTGCGTTCGTACAGCAGAATTCCTCGCAAATCTGCAGGAACAGGTGTTGAAGAACCCTGGCATTGGAATTCGGGCTTTGTTCGTGGAGTTGCTAACTGTAGTCAAGCCCTGGATAACAAGGGTAGCCAATGGTAGGCCGTATGTATGGCAGCAGGATTCGGCCCCTTGCCACACCTCTGGGAAAAGTCAAAAATGGTTGTCTGAAAATTTCTACGACTTCACCAGTCCAAATGTTTGGCCTCCAAACTCCCCAGACCTTAACCCCATGGATTATTTTGTATGGGGCGCAGTTGAAAAAGACACCAATCGCACTTCCAGTAATACAAAAGCCCAGTTAATGGATAAAATTAAAACAGTTTTTGCGGCCCTTCCCAGGGAGACTGTAGCATCAGCTTGTTCGAGGTTCCGAAGCAGAATTGAAGCTGTGATCGATGCTAATGGTGGTTATTTTGAGTAAATCTTGTTGATAGTATTGTAATTAACTCTGCCTGTAATGTTTTTTTGTCAATTCATTAAATTTAATAGATACAAAGAAGATTTTCTTTTTCCTTACGAAACTGTCAAATTTATCCCGAACACCCTGTATATATATATATATATATATATATATATATATATATATACCCCCGATGCCTAGGATCATAGAAAACTTCAACTGCATTCTGAATGGAGATCCATATATAAGTAAAATAATTCAGCTATTTAGCCCAGCCACTGGGGAGGGCAAGTTAGCCCATCTCTGTGCCAGTCCCAAGCCCGGATAAATGGGAAGGGGGTTGGTATCAGGAAGGGCATCCAGCCATAAAAAAACATGCCAAAACCAGGGATGAAATGTCGAATAACGGAGAAAGGACAACAGCTAGAGCAGCCCCCGTAAGCGATGCGCAGTTCTGTCGCCCGAGGACAGTGAGAAGTGGGCTTGGGCTACCAAACCAAGGACGTGTTCGACTAAAGAAGCGAGTCCAACAGAAAGAGAGTGTGTAAAGTAAGAATCGGGTCGCTGAATGTGGGTACAATGAATGAGAAGAGTAGAGAGAGAGAGATAGTAAACATGATGAGAAGAAGGAAGCTGAAGATCTTGTGCATGCAGGAGACAAGGTGGAAGGACAATAAAGCAAAGGAGCTGGCGGAAGGATATAAACTTTTACAGCGGGGTGAATGAGAATGGAAGAAACGGAGTTGTAATCATCATCGACAAGGAGCTGAAGGGTGGAGTCTGCGAGGTGTGCTGGAAGAACGATCGGATTATGAGTGTTAAGCTTGAGATTGGAGGAATCGTGGCTGTGATAGTGTGTGGAAACTCTCCACAAGTGGGTTGTGATGAGGAAGAGAAAGAGGCATTCTGTAGAGAACTAGACCAGGTGGTAATGGTGAGAGAGTGATCATCGGAGCAGACCTGAATGGGCATGTAGGATGGCAACGAAGTGGTGAAGAAAGAGTGCACGGGGGTTGGAGTAGTGGTGAAAGAAATGAAGAAGGTAAAAGAATCGTAGAGCATGCTGTGGCCTTCGACCTGACTATAGCTAACACATGGTTTAAGAAGAGAGTTGGACACCTGATAACTTATAAGAGCAGGGATAGGATTAGTCAGATTGACTATATTATGTGCCATAAGAAACATCTGAAGGAGGTGAAAAACTGTAAAGTGATTAACGGAGGAAGTGTAGTGGCACAGCACAGGTTGGTTGTGGTAGACTGTGATATAAACGGGGAAAAGCAGAATAGACAAAAGTAGCAGAAAGATAGGAAAATAAAGTGGTGGAAATTGGAAGAGAAAGGTCCAAGGAATGAGTTTAAAGAAAAGGTTTTGGAAGGAATGAAGTTACCAAAGGATGTGGAAGAATGGTGGGATGTAAATAGTTGGAATATTAGAAAAATTGGAGAAGAGGTGCTCGGTATAACATCAGGAAAGGGGCCGCCCGAGGATAAGGAGGCATGGTGGTGGAATGAGGAGGTACCGTTGGATCAGGGAAAAGAAAGAGGCAAAGAAAAAATGGGACATGACTGGAACCAGAGCCTACAAGGAGGCATATAGATTAGCGAAGAAAAATGCAAAGAGAGCTGTGGCGAAGGCGAGGGCAGTTGAAGAAGTTTATGAAGTACTGGAAAAAAACGGTGGTGAAGCTAAGTTGTTGAGAATAGCGAAAGCTAGAGATAATGCCTCGAAAGACATAACATAAGTTAAGCAGATAAAGGACACCACAGGAGTAGTACTACAAGAGGACAAAATCAGAGGAAGATGGGAAGAATATTTTTGTAATCTACTAAATGAGCAGAATCCAAGAGAGAGGTGTAAGGATGGAGAGGCAAACGAAGGATCGGTGCAGGACATAAGCAGAGAGGAAGTGTATTGTGCACTGAGAAAAACAAAGAATAGGAGGTGTATGAGGAAGAAGGGGGTGTCGGAAAATCACATGAGGTTGGTGAAGGAGATGTATGAGGGAGTGAAAACTCAGGTCAGGCTAGTGTCAGCATGACAGAGGAGTTCTCCATTGTCGTAGGGCTCCATCAGGGATCAGCTCTGAACCCCTACCTCTTTGATCTGGTCATGGATGTACTAGTGGAGGACGTCAAGAAGGAGGTGCCATGGAGTATGATGTTTGCCGATGATATTGTTCTCTGTGAATCATGCCGAGAGAAGCTTGAAAAGATCCTGGAAGAGTGGCGAAAGGTATTAGAGGAGAGAGGCATGAAAATTAACCGGGTAAAGACCAAATATATATCAACATGGGGTGACGAGGATATGATCATACAATTCCAGGGTGAAAGGTTAACTTCAGGGAAGAAATTCAAGTACCTTGGTCGGTCGTCGAGAGGAATGGTGACCTGGATGAGGAAATACAGCACATAATAACATGCAGCTGGATGAACTGGAGGAAGATGAGTGGGGTCCTGTGTGACAAGAGAGTGAGTTGTAAGATGAAAGGAAAGCTGTATAAGATGGTGGTGAGCTGGTGATGCTCCATGGCATGGAGACGTGGCCTATAACAAAGGCACAGGAGAGGAAGATGGAGGTGGCAGAGATGTGTATGTTGAGGTGGATGAGTGGTGTGACAAAGGAGGACAGGATAAGGAATGACTACATCAGAGGGACGATCAAGGTGAGACCGATTGGTAAGAAGGTACAAGAAAGCAAGCTGAGCTGGTTCGGTCATGTAGAGAGAAGGAGTGAAGAGCATGTTGGTAAACAAGTGGAGTGTATGGAAGTGGAGGGAAGGAGGAAAAGAGGCAGGCCCAAACTCAGATGGAGGGATAAGGTGGGAGAGGATCTTAGGGAGAAAGGATGGAGTCGGGAAGATGCCCTGCACCAGAGAATCTGGAAGAAGATAAAGATGGGAATGCTGACCCCGTTTAGCATGGGATAAGGCATAGCGAAAGAAGAAGACGACACAGTTTTTAGACAACCGAATAAGCAAAACTGGTATGGTGGGTACCCAGCTGAATAAATTTATATGGAATAAGAGAGAAATTAGCCAAAACACCAAACTATTAGTATACAAGACAGTGTTCAAACCAATTTTAAGTTATGGATCTGAGAGTTGGATTAGAAATAAAGCACGTGATCAAAGACTAGAGACCACATGAGGGTTCTAAGAAAAATTAGGGGAGTGAACTGATCGCATCAATGGCAAAATTATATTAAAATGAATATATTAGATAGGAACTTGACATCGTTGGCATTCAAGAAGAATGTATAAGCATAGCTAACCTAAGGTGGTATTGGCCACTTAAATAAAATAGGTGAGGAAAGGTTAGCGAAACAGGTGTTTAATTCTAGAATAGCAGGGAAAGAGATCCAGAGGAAAAGCAAGGTCAAGGTGGATTAATTTAGTCCAAAGTGCCTTAGAAGCACAAATTGTTAGATATGACAGTATTTGAGTGTGCTGATAAGTAATAGACTAATTTGGAGGAAAATTCTGGATAGGAGATGTAAACTTAATCATTTAGTGCTGTTATAGCAGCTTGAACATCCCTTGAGGATACGTATCAGGAAAATGATGATAAATGATTTCCTTATGAGCTTCTGATATTTTGGTCAGCTTTAACGTTGTCTCTATTCTCTAACATCTTCTTGGCTGCCAATATTTCTCTTCTTTTTGATGTGAAGATATTTGTAATATGTCCTAGTTATGGAAAATGCCAGCTAGACCCACTGGGCCGTAAAGGATTTTAACCTGTGAACTCCCCACTATATTGGTGTCCTGAATTTGCAAATCTGTGTTTTGCCTCTATTAGTATACAGATAGAGCACAGATTCTGGTTTTTGTTCTACCATTAAATTGTAATTAAATGCATGTAATTAAATGATAATATTTGTAATACAGTTGAGATATTTTAGCTGGAAAAATGAGATCTATAAATAGATAATGAGAATAGGCCCATAGGTAGGAGCCCTATGTCATTAACTTTGGTTAATGATTATTTAAATCATCTAGAAGATACTTGATTTTTCAATCATTAATCATAAACTCTTCCTGGGTTCACTATATAGAAGATGTATTTGCCTGCATTTAGAAAATTAACTAACCACATTTCTACACAGTCACGAGCCTACATTCATGTAGGCTCTTGGTTTGATATTCATTTCACTGTAACAGGAGAGCTCTGGATTTTACCAGTCTTGGACATCCCACTTATCTGTATCTACCTTCACTGTTACTTCAAAGTTCAGTGCATCATACCTCCCGAAATACTTCCTGCTGCAATAGAATATTGTCCTAGTTAAAGAAATGCCAGCTAGACCCACTGGCTGGTAGATGACTTTCATCACCTGGGGAACACCCCACCACCTTACTTATTGGTATCCTGAATTTGCTAATCTATATTTTGCCTCTAGAGCACAGATTCTGTTTTTGTCCTCCCATTGGCTCCATGCAATGTGAATGATAATCTTCAAGGGTTCCAGATATACTTAGACACTTGAAACTTCCACTTTGACTGTAGAGCAATAAAAATGGTGGTGCTGCTATCCAGCCACCAGATGGTATAGAGGGCCTCCAGAACCTGTCACTATCAAGTCAGGAAGCTTCCTGGTGCATAATCCCTTTTGCCACATACTCTTTGAGCAGCTGTGCCAGGAGTGGAAGTCTGAGTAGTGGTATTTTGGAGGCTGTTGAGGCCATATAGGGACATGCAGGGAGATACTCTTGAACATGATACCCATACAATCTCATTTCATGTCCTTATTCTGTCCTTTTTTATCTCTGAATCAAAAATGAAATCTACAGTAAACAATTGACAGTATCACTGCAATTGAAATAAACAATCCTCAAGAACTAATTTCAACAAAAAAGGCCAAAGTAAGCACAGTATACAAATTATGCCAAAATCTCTTAAAAGAAAAAAAAATAGCATTCATGTTACCAACATCATAAATGCCAACATAAATTTTATACCACTTAGATCTTAATTTAGTTCTTAGAATATAGAACTAAATTCTATATTCTTCACTCAGGACCTCGTAAGATTTTTCCTAAGGTAAGGTCCTGATTATTTATTCTTTAAAGTTGCCTTATATGTGAGGGAGGGGGGGGGTCTGGAAATTTCTGATAAACACTAGAACAAAAATGAATTCATTTTGTCTTTTTATATATCCTATCCTAAAAGAAAAGGAACAAATATTATAATTTGATGAAACATGGGGGTTAAAGGGTTTTAAGATATGTGCTAGGTGTTTATCAGAACTTTTCAGACTCCCCATCGTATACTCACCTTTTATGCTTGAGTTTATATATTTCTCAAATGGGTTTTACTTTTCAATTAGATTACTTATCAAAATTTTGATATTATTTAAACTACATAAGTTACTTGAAGGTCTCTCATACCCCTGTCATTTCCTAATTTTTAATTTTGATAAGATGCTTTTATTTGACCAATTTATTTTAAAACAATATTTTATGCCTTAAAAAAATAACCAAAAAGTAGGTTAAGTAATGTGCTCCATTATAAGCTTGCTATATATTCTTATGTATTATTTCCAAGGAATAACCCAAACCTGAGGTTCAAGATACTTTTTGGCCATCCTGAAGCATTGATGAAGAAATTTCTCTAATTCTCATTCTTGTTTATTTCTCATTTTGGTAAGTTGGTATAGTGAGATCTACTCCTAATTTGGGATTCAACTTTGTCCTAACCTTCTAAATTGCAACATGGACACTGCAAAAGTTTTATACATCATATTTCAGGTTGAATATCATTCACTCCAGTTTTCTGTCTCAGGTATGGATATATATTTATGATTGTTTTCATTTGGGTATTTTCTGCATTTTACTATCATTTGCCAACTTATTTTATAATTTTTCAAAGTTAGGTATCCCAGAATTTTCTTTTCTTATATTTTTATTACAGTGTTAATCTTTGATTCCTTTTCTCCATTTTTAAGATTTTGAGATATCCTGTAAAACATTTTTCATCTTTGTGATATTTAGTTTCTATATTTCTAAAATCTTCCCTTGACTTTTCTTTAACTTCTTTACATATACCTTTTGGCTTGCCTACATTTTTCTCTGTTGTCTAACAACTCTTGTTGATTAGCTTGGAACTTTTATATTGTCCTTGTATTTTGATCTACTGCTTCTAACTTCTAGTTTCTACGACATAACAGAGTTCTTATTTTTCTGCCTTTGCAGATACCTTCATTACATACTTCTATTGAATCAGTCAGTTTTCTTCAGATTTTTCTACTCACCCTAAAGTTTGTTACCGGTTTTCAAATGCCTTTACTTTTCTTCAGTAACACTTGTATATTTGCATCTGCAGTTCGTATTTTTCAGTTTAATTTTACTAAAGTATAATAGCCAAAAGACTTCAATTTGCCATAATTAAGATATTAAAATGAAGGCTATTATGGATCCATTCATATTTTATAGCCAAGTATAGAAAGAAATTTAAAAGTTTAAAAATTTAGCAGAGCTTATGATAGCATAACACTTAGCATTGGTGCTACCTTGGTATTCACTGCTTAAGAGACAAGCTCTACTCATATGTGCCTTTGATTCCCCCCCCCCCCCCATTTCAGTATGTTTTCCATTGTTCTTTTTAATAGGATATTCATTTATAGTCTGCTCTGCACTATTTGAGTTACCAGATAACTTCACTTTGTGCTTCCCTCGGCTAAATCAATATTTCTTAGATTTTTTCCCCAATGTCCTCCCCTCACTTCCAGACTTATTCTTTTTAAAATTACACTTCATTCTTTTCAGTTTGACACTCATTTTCATCACTAAGCACTAATTCATCAGTTCATTTCAGATATCCTGATTTCTCTTATCTTGAACAATCTGAAGATATCACTGTGATTTGCCAACTGGTTGGCCGAGTGGTTAGCATATTTGCTTTTCAAACACTATGCTACATTAATATAGTAGTTGTAACAGGATATAAGGTGCTAATCGTAATCATGGTGGAGGTTTAATGGCACTGGGAATATTTATAGCACTGGGAAAGGATTAAAATTAATTTTAATGCTTCCAATATTTTGTCTCTGTCACTGATTTCAGTCACTGAGACATCTTTAGGGATTACAAATAACTTGTAACACACTCAAATACAACACAATACTAAGTGACTAAAGTCCTATGTAGGTGGGATGCCCTCTATGGGCATTTGTAGGTGGTGTAGGATGTAAAGTGGGACCTTGGATAATTAATGTTTCCCAAATTTTGGAAGTTTTATGCAACCATATTTATTTAAATTCAGCTGATTTTTGAGTGCTGCCACAGATTCTAAAAACAGTCTTTCTTTTTTGAATTTACTGTGGTGGAGCATGGTAGTTTTTCTCCAGGAGATCTTGTGGATTGTATCCAAAACATGGTCTGCAAGACCAGATTGGCCATAGTCATGATTAAAGATGTATGATTTGTGTTCTTCTAAATGGATGGTTGCTGATCTACTTGTCTGTCTGAAATAATCCAATTTGCAGGAACAGGGTACTCTATATATTCCAGGTACTGAGAGAGGAGGGAGCTGATGTTTGGTAGAATGGATAAGGGTAGCAAGTTTAGTAGAGGTTGTACTTTATTAAGGACTTGGCTATTTTTTCTGATGTGCCACAAATGTTGGTGATGGCATTTCTGAAAGCTTTCTGAAGAGATAGCTGGGGAATGGGGGTGGAACTGATTATTATTTTTTTAATTCTGTAATCGCTGTAGGCATTGGAAAGGAAGGTGTGTATGTGTGTTGAGTTTGGTTGAAAGGGAGGTTCCACTGGAACATAAGATTGTGGGTGCTGTTGGTTTAGTTTTAATAATGCCATATCGTTGAGAGCAGTGGTGATGGGAGAGTTTGTGAATTTATCTGCTTGTGTGAGTGGGTTTTCTATATACAGTGAAGGAAAGGTTATCACTAGGAAGGTGTGTTACTAAGGTGTCTGGGAAGGGTAAACTACTGTTATTTTCCTTTTCCATCATAAACTGGATTCTTGGATATAGGCTATTGAGGTGACTGAGGAAGAAGTCTAATGTGTCTGGGCCATGAGGCCAAATAGAGAACACATCATCTACATATCTTAGCCAGGTAGAAGGTGTGAGAGGGGCTGAGTCTATGGCTCATTTTTCAAAATTTTCCATGTAACATTATTCCATTATAATAAATTTAGTTTAATCCTTTATCCAAGTGTAAGCAAACAAAGTTTGTGCCTGAAAATATCTTCAGGACTGAGGTAAGTTGGTGCAACACCAGGCAACTCCGAGCAAAGTCAGACTAAGCTCTCATCACTCCTTGTCTCAGTATCTCCCATAATGCAAAGCACTTCTTGCAGACATGTATAGCAGTATACATGTTCGCAAGCCACAAGGACATGTATAGCAGTATATATAGTCGAAATCGGTCTGGCCACTACCCAGACCAGTTTCGACCTTTATTGAAGCAGACCCAAACGTGGAGATACTAAGGCAGAAGCAATAGGAGAGGTCATATTTACCTATACAAGTTGCCAACAGGTGTATACCACCTTATTATTGAATTACTCTGGATTTAGAGAAAGATGTTGGAAGTTTATTTTGCACTTGGTATTGCACCACCTTACCTCAGTCCTGAAGATATTTTCAGGCACAAACTTTGTTTGCTTACACTTGGATAAATGATTAAACTAAATTTATTATAGTCTAACCAAGTGCAAAATAAACTTCCAATTATTCCATTATTTCAAATATTCCATTAAACCTCCAACATGATGTCCTCCCAGCACTTAAGCCTTAACATACACCAATTTTGATAACCTTTTTTTTGTTTGCTCTCATGATCCAAGTACCTGCTGACCAAATAACTGAAATTATTCTTGCAGGAATTGAGGACATTTATGCTATGCTTCACTCCATTCCAAATTGCTGACCCCCTATCCAACCCTTAGTTCTCTAATAAATGTGCCAAAGCAGTCCAAGACAAAAATTAAGCATACTTTACCTTCACTCAATTTACATTATATCCCATAACTGTTAATAAAAAATCTCAAGTAAACTTTGTAGGGGCAAAAGTACAAAAGGCTGTTGGATGCAACTCCTGTCCTTCCATGTTTCTTCTTGCATTCTTATTATACAATGGTAATGTCACCTAGAGAAGGGCTGAACTTAGCATCAGTCTTTTCTTCCAAATCTTGTTTAGACGACAATTCAGATATCCTCTTACTGTACCATATATAGTACTACTCACAACATGCCTCCTCTGATCTTTTGCCAAAAGGACATTAGAAAAGTGCTCAAACTTTTAACTAGTAATATAAATATACAAGCTCTGAAAATACGTTAGTAAACATGTTTGAAAACACCTCTGATGCTGCGATTTTTGTATTTATTTTACAAATGTCTTGTGTTACTTCCTTTATTCCTTTGAAAAAATATTTAGTTCAGTCTTACTATAATTACTCTGTACACCAATCTTCCCATTCTTCCATTTTGAAATACTTGCATCAGCTATGGATTATCTTACAGTCGATGACACACATTTCAGTATGATGAATATTAGAACTTGTAGCCAGCGGTCAACATGTTAAGAAATATTAATCTCCGTACTGTTTTCTCAAGTGGTATGAAGATAATCTAGTGAATTTCAGTATTACCAAAACACAGTCTTACCTCTTGGGAAAAAAAAAACCTTGCTTGTTTTTTCCATGTTTTTTGATATTTCAGTTGTCTCCTGATTAGTTTTCTCTTTTGGGCTGACTCACATTTAGCCTATTCTTGCACAAATGTATCATCATCAATCCTGCCATGTACCCTCAAGGGGTGTACAGGATATGATAGTACTACATGAAAAATTTACATCATTGCTAACTTCTTATCTACAATTTTTCTCCAAATCATTCTGTTACTTGTCAAGACTCCAACATTATCAGATCTCATATTTCTATTGTCTAAGGCACTTTGTACCGTATCAATCCGCCTATATCTTGGTCTTCCTCTGGGTCGTTTTTCCTGCCAACCTGGCAGAGAACACTTGTTTTTCTAATCTTTCCTCACCCATTCTGTTTAGGTGGCCATACCACCTGAGTTCATTATTAGCATCCAGGAATTCATTAGCTCTGCTAATGAATTCCTGGATGCTAATAATGTCAAGTTCTTTCCTAATATCCTTGTTTTTGATATGATATTGCCATTGATGGCATCTGTTCACACCTCTAATCTTTCTCAGGATTCTCATAACTGCGGTCTCTAGTCTTTGGTCAAGCATTTTACTTCTGACCCAGCTCTCAGATTCATAAGTTAAAAACTGGTTTGAACACTGTCTTGTATACAACTAATTTAGTGTTCCGACTAATTTCTCTCTTATTCCACATGAATTTATTCAGTAGACCTCCTACCATACCAGCTTTGTTGAATCTGTTTTCTATTTCCTTATTTAATTTACCATCTTCACTAAAAATCGTGCCTAAGTAGCTGACACGTTTTACTTGTTCCACTGGTTCTCCGTTCACAATGCAGTTGACATTTTCAATGATTCTGCCTGTTTTCATTGTCTTTGTCTTTTTATTGCTGACCTTCATACCATATCTATTACAACAGTCATTCAATTTAGAGAATCTTGCAGACTTGTAGTGGATTTATTTAGAAGTATAACATCGTCTGCATAAAGCAAAGAGCTGACATTAACATCTCCAATTTTGATATCATGTTTAATATTACTTTCTTTCACAATGTGATCCATATAGATAATGAATGACAGAGGGGATAATGTACATCCTTGTCTCACACCTGATTTAACATTAAACATCTTCCTGTACTTCCTTCAATTCTAACTGCTGACTTACAACTGAAATAAAGACTAAGTATTGCTTGATATAATGCCCCATTGACACAATATAACTGTAATGTATTGAATAGCTTCTCCCTTGGCACCTTGTCATGCATTTTCCAGATCGACAAAACCACAGATCTTTGTTATATTTCCATGATTTCTCCACCATTTGTCGTAAAGTGAAGATGTGAACCTGACAGCCTCTAATTGGTCTGAATCCAGCTTGTTCTTCACTAAGCTTTTTTTCTACAATTCTTTTCAACCGTTTCTCAAGTATACTTGCATAAATGTTAGCAGGAACACTCAGTAATGAAACACCTCTGTAATTCTCACATTCAGTTTTATTTCCCTTTTTATATATGGGTACTATGAGAGCTCTACTCCAATCATCTGGAATTCATTCCTCTGTCCAGGCTTTCTGAACTATGCAGTGCAGCCACAGTAAGACTCCAAACATTTCTGGTCGAACATCGTCTACTCCAGCTGACTTTCCACATTTCAGGCGTTTGATGGCTTTTTCTACTTCAAGTATGGATATGTATTCCCGACTACATGCCTGTTGAGTGTTTTTTACCACTGTGTTATCACTGCTTGTTTCATTTATCAATTTTTCGAAGTATTTATGCACAAATGTATTTATTGGTATTCTTTTTTGTTCTTAAACATGGCTGCTTACTTAACACTAAAAATCCCAAATCTCTATTTAGATGGTCTTTCTACCTGATTCCCTTCATTTGCTCTTTCGTACATGCCCAATTTTTCTAACCTTCAATACGCCAACTGTACTAATGTCAATAGGTCTACAACCATTTGTGTGTGTGGATTTATGTTAAAAATAAAAAATAAATAAAATATGGTACCTTGTGCACCACTCAAGAGAATATACCAGAAGATGATAAACAATCATAGAGGATGTAAATGTTGTGTGTGTTGTGAATATTACATATAATGTATAATTTTTTATGGTAAGTTCATCACTGGTTTCACTTGTTGGAAATTTCATGTACAAAATATTAATATATTATTTTAATTTGAAGAATTAATTACTGTTATTTTTTGGCTGATATTTTAGCAATATACAACAGTTTTCTTGCTACTTTAAGCAGCTTCCATCTCTCGAACCAAAGGTACCCCGTAACGGAAAGAAGAATCATCATACAAAAAAATGCAATGATGGAGACGATGCGTAAGATTTAAAGTTTTGTTGTTTTAAACTTAAGCAGATCTTTGAAATGTGGTCAGACTTTTTTTTTGAAAGAAATTTGTGATGATGCATCTGAAAAAAAATCACAAATATTCACTCTCACTAAAATATATATATATATATATATATATATATATATTTGGGGGGGGGGGATATCTTGATGTGAAACTGCTCTGTATGCAAAGCAAATAGCTTGCTTGCAGAGATATTTCATGTAGAAACTTTTGCTTATGCACATGTCCAAAAAAATAATATAATTTCTTATGTATAATTCACATATTTCATTTGAATATTCAGATTTTGTTTTGCATTAGGGCAAATTAAAATCAAATGCTCTGAAATGAATATGTTCAATTTAGATTCTGAGGAAGCAAATTATAATGAAGTCATTATAAACACGCACACACCAAACAATGCCTAAAATAAGTATTTTCTTTTAATTTTTAGGACAAACCAGCCATTAGAACACTACATATACACTGGCATCATAGCCTGTTTGTTTGACCATAAATCTAAATGAACCTTTTTTAGCACTTATGTTGAACAAGGGATGTTCGACATAAACAAACCATAAAAGAAGGCCATAAAGCTTTAGGAATGATTTAATAAAAGCCCCTGTGAAAGTGGGCTCAATTTCATGAGGCACCTAAAGTGTATCAAAACATACCATAAGAGCTTTTCAAATAAAGACAAGTCAGCAGTTTGATGCAGAGCCAGCAGAGTTATCCTTCCCACACAAAAAAAAAGGTTGGGGGTTAGAGAACAGAGTTAACAAACATAATGCACTAGAATCAATCTTATTTGCTTTTTCTGTAATTCCAAAACAACACCATTATGAAGGAAAAAATGGGTAATTTACTCATTCCAGCTGTAAAACTTGGAGCCTTCTTAGGAAACTAGGTGGTAGTGCTCTATTGATTAAAGAACAACCAAGAATCTCCCCAGATCAGTAGCCATTTGGCTTCAATCATGTTAATATATAATGACATCATGGTTCTCTTTTTTATCATCATGTTTTTGCCATGAGCTATGTATGTATGCAGTAACAACATTATGACATTCAACTCTCTGATTTATGAGGAAGTGAGTGTCTCTATAAGAACTTCAAAAGGCTGATAATTAAACCATAATATATATATATATATATATATATATATATATATTGTCTGATATAAGTATCCAACAAATGTTATCCTCTTACACCTTTCCTCTGTTTTAGAGATATCCTCAACACTTGCTGATCATGTAACATATCCATGCTGCTCTACGTTTCCAGTTCTATCTAAAATTCTTGATATTTTTCTTTTTGGACTTCTTTTTTATATACAGGAATACCTCGATTATCGCGGTTATTGTTGCTATGAAAAATATCATGATAATCGGGATAAATAATGCGTGTAAAATGGGTGATCATTGCCAAGGATTTTTCAAATCTATTAATTAAATTTTATATATGAAGTAAAAAAGAAATGTGTTAAACGTTAAGTAAAAAATGAAGGTTCATTTAGAAAAACAAGTTATTCTTTCTTGGATAACAATTGGTGTAGAGTTGTCTGGTGGAATTTTTTCTTCATATAAAACTCTGTAGCAATGGATGGAATTTTAATTTTCCTGATGAACTTTCATTGATTGCTCGAGATTAGGATCACTGTTCAAGATTTTTTCTTTAAAATTTTCAACAATTCTAAACATTTCATCCATTTCTTTGAGGGTAAATTCCTTCAATGCCACGTCAATTTGTTCGTCATTATCGATTTGAGCATCGTAAGCACGTTTTATCTCTCAAGGTTAATTAGGTCTTCATCATCCAGCTCCTTATCATGTGACTGAAGCAGGTCCTGAACATCACCTTTTTCAATTTCTTTTAGTCCTAGATCGAAGCCAAGCTTAGTTATGTCATTGATAACATGGTTTACTTCATTTTCAAATCTTTTAAAATAATTTGCACAATGAGGAATAATCTTTTGCCATGCCGCTCTCAGGTTGCTAGACGTTACTTCACTCCATGCTTCCTTGACATTCTCAATGCAATTTTTGATATTGAATGCCTTCCAGAATTCTGTCAAAGTCATAGCTTCATCTCCTGTAGTATTTTCTATTGCTTGTGAAAAAGTTCTTCATAGTTAATATGCCTTAAAGGATGCGATTACACCTTGATCCGTTGGCTGGATGATGGAAGTGGTATTAGGTGGTAAATAAACAACTTTTACATTTTTGCACAAATCATTCAGTGCTGTTGGATGACTAGGTGCATTATCTATCAACAAGATTTTAAAATCAAGATTTAATGACTTGCAGTGCCTTTCAGCTTCAGGACAAAACTAGTTTTTAAACCAATCCTCAAAAATTGTTTTTGTCATTGAAGCTTTTCTATTGAATCTCCAATGAACAGGGAGAAAATTTTTATCTAAACTTCTAAGCGGGTGAGGATTTTGTGAATGATAAATAAAGAGAGGCTTCATCTTGTAATCTCCAGTAGCATTGCCACATAGTAAAAGTGTTCCACGCTCCTTGGAAACCTTGTAGCCAGGCTGTGATTTTTCATTTTTTGCTAAAAATGTTTTAGTGGGCATTTTCATCTTTGATTATCATTTTCATCATCTTCAATGATCTGTTGCAATTCACCAGAAAAACTAGCTGCTGCTTTTTTCATCTGCACTTGCAATTTCACCTTGTACACAAACGCTATGAATGCTCGATCGCTTTTTGAACTGATCAAACCACCCTGAACTTGCAGAGAAAGTTTCTTCCACTACTGATGCCGAATCATTTTTGCTTTCTAATTGTTTTCTTTTTAAAGTTTCAAACAAATTCAGTGCGTTTGTTTTTATAGTCATTTGACTAAGAGGAATTCTCTTTTGGTTACAATCTTCTATCCACACTGACAATAGCGTTTCCATTTCATTCGTAAGATGGCTTCTGTTTCTTGTAGTTTGGGATGCAGACGAGGTCGATGCATTTTGTCCTAGTTGCTTATAGTTTGCATCATCATCTAAAATATGGCGAACAGTTGATTCATTTAGACTGTACTCTCTTGCAATTTTGGCTTTGGTTATGCTTGCTTCATACTTATCATATGCAACTTGTCTTCTAAGCTGATCACTCTACGTTTCTTCTTGATATCTGTAAACTTGATATCATCCGTGTTTCTTTTAGCATTCATTGTAGGGGTAAATAAGAAGAGAAATAAATATCCACATGTACTTTAGGCAAAGGCGGACAGTTACTGATGAGTGGTGAGCAGGTGCCGTCAGATAAAAACGAAAGCACTACAAGATAGCTATACCTGGAGACTGGTGACTCGAACTGGTTGCATATGTAGTGGGCTACATCTCGCGATCGCGATAATTCGAATTTGGAGCTCAATAATTGGAATTTTGGTATCAAATTATAAACCGCGATAAACGGGGTATTCCTGTGTGTGTGTGTGTGTGTGTGTGTGTGTGTGTGTGTGTGTGTGTGTGTGTGTGTGTGTGTGTGTGTGGTCTGAAAAGTTCTCAGCCTAACAATGAAAAAACGAATTTATAATTTCAAAATTATTTTTATTTTTCAACATAATCTCCCTTAAGACTAATACATTTATTCCAGCGATGCTCCAGTGCCATTATCCCATTCTTGTATTGGTTCTCAGTAAGATCTACAAAATATCTCTCTACAGCTGCAATCACCTCTTGATTTGAAGAAAAATGCTGACTAGCAAGGAAGATTTTTAGTTTTGGGATGAGATAGATGTCAGAAGGAGCCAAATCTGTGGATGTTTCAACAATTCATAGTTCAGATCCCTTAATTTTCCCATTACCAAAAACACCTTTGTGGGTAGGTGCATTGTCCTGATGAAAGATGATTTTTTTCTTCTGCAAACCGGATCTTTTCTCATGAATTTTTTCATCTAGTCTGGTTAAAATATCGAAATAATATTCCATGATTATTGTTTTACCCTTTTCAAGATAATTAATAAACAAAATGCCTTTAGCATCCCAAAACACTGATTGCATGACCCTTCCTGCTGATGGAACCGACTTTGTCTTCTTTGGCACTGAACAACTGGCTTCTGTCCACTGTTTGGATTCTGGTTTGTACTAGTCCTTCACGTGGATCATCTTAGAGGCTGATCCACGTTTAAACTCGGCAGCTCATTTCATAATTGTTGAAAACGAAGGAGAAGAGTGCCCATAAAACTTTTATGAACTTCGGATGAATTTCTTTTGGTATTAAACTTTCTTTTACAAAGAATTTTATTTTCTTTTTTTTATTCAGACAGCTATATAAAAAAACTACTTGATAAAATGACTTGCAATGCTTACGACATCTGTACCAACTTGGGAAAAAAAAATCTTGCCAATAGTGTTGCCATCTATGGTTGAGGCCGAGAACTTTTCAGACCACCATATACATATATATATAAGACCTGGATTTTGCTTTTGAACATCAGCTCAAGTTCATATTTATTAGTGTTGGTATATAGGTAGGTGGGGATGTTTAATTCTTTTTTAATTGAGATTATTATTGGGATGTCTGAGATGGTTGACGGAAGATGATATACAGGAATAGAAGTAAAAGGGTACAGCATTTTTTGGCAGGATAGGAAGGGAAAACGCAGTGGTTGAGTACTGCTTATGATAAGTGATGATTTATGTCCTCTAAGCGTGGAGGCTTTGGAAGCCAGTGACACAGATTTGAAAGCATATGAGGTGAGTTAGAGGTGGTCAAGACAGGATATTTAGTGGCATTTTGTTACAAGCCAAGGAGCATAAAGGGTGGGGAGCAGGAGATGTTTAGGCAGTTGAGCTTGGCAAGTGCAAGAAGAATGATTGTTATGGGAGATTTTAACTATAACAGTATAAGTTTGGAAGAGGAAAATTCATGTAGTAATAAGAATTTCTGGAATTCTTGAGGGATAGATGTCTTAGACAACATGTATTAGAGGGAACAAGAGGTTCAAGAGTTTTTGGATTTGGTCATAGCATCAGAGGAGCTGATAATAACTGAGATGACATCTCTTCCTCCAGTTGGAGAAAGTGACCATGGAAGATGAATTGACATGCAGGAGTATCAAAGAAAAGGAAATGTATGTGAAATTATAAGGCAGGTGATTATAATAGTCTTAGATATCAACTTAGGGCAGTTCCATGGAGGGCAGAATAGGAAGGCCAGGATGTCATTAGTGTATGAGATATTGTGAAGGAATATTTGTTGGCAGTAATAGTAAGCTGTATTCCACAAGTGAAGAAGAAGACACAATTTGGTGTAAAGTGGATGACAAACAATATCAAACAGGAACTGCAGCTGAAAAAGAAGTTATGCAAGAGATATAAGGAGAGGGGAGAGTGACTAATATAGTAAGGAAGGCCAAACTGGAATATAAAAAGAGACTGACACTAAGATCCAAAGATAATCCTAGGGAATTTTTTAGCTATGTGGCCAGTAGGAGGAGAAATGATTGTGGAAAAATGACATTGTGGGATAAAAATGGGAATAGAGTGACTGATGCAGAGGACATAGTGGAGTTGTTCAATGAACATCTTATTGGAATATTCATCCTGGAGAAGTAAGATTTAATACTAGAGGAATAGGGCAGTTTAGAGGTGCAAGAGGAGTGTGTGTTCCAAATACTTAGTACCCTGAATGCCAGTAAAGCTGTGGGACTGGATGGTATTTCACTACGGAATTTGAGAGAATGTGCTCAAGAACTGACAGCTCCTTTGACCTGGCTTTTCAATGAAAGTCTGGTTACGGGAAAGGTGCCCATGGAATGGGAGGAAAGTAAGATAGTGCCATTGCATAAGTGTGGTAGCAGACTGGAAGTGTCTAACTATAGGCCAGTTTGTGTTTCATCAGTAGTTAAGATCTTGGAAAAATTAGTAATTGAGGGTAATGTTATCTGTGAGAATCAACATGGATTTGTTAAGGGGTGCCCTTGATTAAGTAATATGATTGCCTTTTATAATAAAGCGATGAGCAGTTGATGAGAGAAATGCATATATTGCAATTTTTTTTGGATTTTGCAAAAGCATTTGACAGGGTGCCACATGATAAGCTGATATTTAAGTTGCAGCACATGGGTTTAGGTGTCGGGTTAGTCAACTGGATTCAGAATTTGCTGTCTGATAGGTATCAGAGAGTTGTGTATGGTGGGGCAGTATCAAGGAGGCAGAAGGTTACAAGTGGAGTCCCATGGGGCTCAGTACTGGGACCTGTATTGTTTAACCTTTATATCAATGACATTGTCAATGGATTGCAGTGGGATAATCGGGTGTTTGCAGATGTGAAGCTGGAAAGGGTTATTAGTAATAGTGCAGATGCAGCAGCCCTGCAAGAGGATTTGTATAAAGTAGACTGGTTGGCTAATGAGTGGGGAATGTTGGTTTAATGCAGCGAAATGTAAAGTCTTGAAGTTTGGGATACATCGATGGGAGGCTGCATACTTGATTGGAGGAGCTGTACTGGAGGAAGTAGGGGAGATGAGATATGGGGGTGATGATTGATAGAAAACTGAAATTCAGGGAACATATTGCAAAGACGGTGAAGGTAACCCAGAGGATTGCTGCAATACTGAGAAGGACGCTGACCTGCAGAGATAGAAGAGTTATCATGCCATTGTATAAGACCCTGATCAGACCGCACTTAGACTATTGTTCTCAGATTTGGTCACCAGGATTTGAAGGGGATAAATTAACTGTGAAAAGGGCACAGAGGCAGATAACAAGGATGGTTTCAGGACTGTACAATGTTAGTTTTGAGGATTGGCTGAGGGAATGTGGACTGCAGAGTTTGGTGGATAGAAGGAGAGGTGATATGATTGAGATTTTTAAAGTGTTGAGAGGTGATTACAGGATTGACACTATGGAGTTCTTTTCTTGGTGGAACAGTACAAAGGAGCGATGAGAAGGGGCCATCGCTGGAAGTTGCAAAAGGAAACTGTGAGCAAGAGGGTAAGGAGTGGTTTCTTTGCATGGAGGGTAGTTGAACCGTGGAATACATTTCCTGATAGAGTGGTGAAAGCAAGAACAGTCAAGGAGTGTATGTGATAGACTTTGTTTCCTAGGAAGCATCTCCCACGATGCATTTTGACTCCATGGAGGCCTGAATGATGATGATGATAATTAATATGTAAATTTAAAGGAAAATATTGTAATTTGTTCGAGTTTTTCAGGTTACTAAGTATATCTGAGTAGATGGTGTTTAATTTGAATTGTCTCATTTAATTACCATATCCACTCACCACAATTTATATAATTATAGTTGGTTTCTCAATTTTTTTCATTTCTTCTTTCAAGATTGTTATTTATCATCCTCATTTAATTTCATATTGTTTTTATACCCATGCCCCCCCCCACGCCCTTTACACACACACACACACACACACTACAATCTTAGATTTCCATTTCCAATAGAGACATTCATTGAATCTCTCTGTATTTTTGATTTATTCCTTTTTAAATAATTTATCTTTACTTTAATAATTTCTGATTACCAGAAATTTATTCTTATATTAATTTATATGCTTTCCCATATTTTCTCTACTATTGCAACTTGCAAGTATGGTACTTATCTTGATTTTCAAACTGAGTTTAAAATAGTAGCCTATTTTAAATAGTTTGTTATCTGATTGATACTGTTTTTTTTGGGGGGGGGGGGGTCAGGTTTGGAAGAATATGATTTATATAAACACAGTTATTATGCAACCTTTTCTGTTAATACATTACACATATTACCAGCTTCTGAAGGAATCTGCTAATATAATTAATAGATTCCTTATATGAAAGGCTGTGGGCAAAATGCTTCCTCTTTGATAAACAAAACCATCAGTATTTTATTTTATTACTGTAAATCTTGCTTATGAAAGATTATAAACTTATAGAACATTAATATTCTGGGATGGCAAGGGATTAGACAATTCAAAAAAAATAGCTTCCACCCGGAAGACTGAGGAAAAGCATTATTACTAGCTTTCCATTAATTTTATTCTAAATAAAGCTGTTATTTGTCAGGTCTTCATTATTGTTAGTTTACATTTTGGACATCCTCAGATTTTTCCTGTACTCAGACACCTTTCCTCTCACATTTTAAGTTGACCATACCATCTGAAATTAACTCTACTGATGTAATCTCATCTATTTACTCCCTAATGTTTCCTCAGAATTGTTATATCTGTACTCTTTAGTCTGTGATCAACCATTTTATTTCTAGCTCTTCTTTCAGATTAAGATGGTAAAATTAGTTTTAACACGTTATGTTTTCCATTCCATGTGAATTTAGTCATCTGACTGCACAGTAACTGTTTCTTATTCTGTTATTTTCCATGTGTATGCCATCTTTGATAAAAAAAAAATAAATAAATAAAATAAAATAAAAAATAAATAAATAAAATTGAATAGTTAAAATATGTGATCCCTATTGAGAACAGTTGATGTTTTTATGCTTCTCTTTTCAGAATTTATTGCTAATTTTCATACCACATTCACAGGAATTATTTAATTAGTGTAAAGACCTAAGTTTTACAGAAGATTTAAGATGTAATTACAAGAAAGTTATTATGAGAAAAGTGCAAGAGAATTAGCAACACCCTTGACCAGGCTTTTGTCTCAGCACTGATATGATACTAGATAATTTTAAATTAATATTAACTTTAAATTAATTTATTAATTTTAGAATAATAATAAATTAGTGAGGTGCTTAAGGATCAAAGCTGTATAACTGGGAGGAGACCTCTTCATAGCCTTTACGAGGAATACAGAGAACTGAGCAGGGATTCTGGCCTAGTGTCCAATCGTCACTTTCTCATGAGTGCATCCTGTTAGGTATTTACATGAATACTGAATGAACGAGAATGGGCAGGCAGTTTGGGATTTATCAAACCAAATTATGTATTATTGGCTTAAACCACAATGTAAAATTATGGTACAGTACATTAGAATTTCATTCTGGTTAGGGTGTCACCCACTTAAACAAGTTTCCTGTTGTTTTCATCAGGGATCCAGAGTGAGCAGTGCAAAGACAGCTACTGAAACAAATCCCAGAACACATCCCAACTCAACATCAACAGAGTTCGAGATTTGTACTATCAGTGAAGAAGCATCAATGGAATAGAAATGGAACTAGCAGAAGAATTGAATAAGTACCAGATCAACATAATATGCAACATAAAAGGCAAAAACAGGTGATTTTTATAAGCAACAGATGGAAAATGTTATATTCAGGCAATAAAAATCAGAAAAAAGGAGTAGCTATAGTATTCAACATTAAATATGAAAATAATCTTCTTGAATGGCAGGCAATATCAAGCAGAGTGAATGCAGACAAATATCAGAATTGAGAACTGGACAATGAGGCTTATTTGTGCATATAGTCACACAGAAGGTTTTACTAAGGAAGAAATGGAGGAATTTTTCGAAGTATTAGAGAAGTCAGCTGACAATGAAAAGAGGAAAGTTGGTCCTTGTTGCAGATAGTAATTACTAAAGTGGATAAGGGAAATGCCATTGTAGTTCTAAACCAATGAGATTACAGAGGTAAGGTTGCCTCTTTACTTTTAGATCAGTCTACCTACCTCCCTATAGAATATGATTCTGCCAGCACCCAAATCAGAACACTCCACAGGCTCCTTAAGAAGGTTACCTCTTGGCCTGTGGAAGTGATTAACAGACCTTTTAATTCTAGACACTCATGGATATATGGACTGCCAAAAATCCAGAAGCATGATGTACCATTACGTCCTATTGTGATTTTGATTCCCCCACATACAAATTAGCCAAAGAGTGTTCACACAGCATTCTGGCAACAACACACCTTCACACATAAAAATACTCTGCACACTTTAAAGCCAGTATAGAAAACCTCACACTCCAGTATACTGACATAATGATCAGTTTTGATGTCTTATCCTTATTTACCAATGTCCTACTCAGATACCTTAGACTTCATCCAAGCCAAATTTCCTCTCAATATCTTAGCCCTATTTAAGTTCACAATGATATGATTGAGTTCAGTAGTTAGGGTACCACCCCTCTCCCCTACCCCTTCATAGCAATACCCCTTCATAGTATAGAAAACCTCACACTCCAGTGTACTGACATAATGATCAGTTTTGATGTCTTATCCTTATTTACCAATGTCCTACTCAGATACCTTAGACTTCATCCAAGCCAAATTTCCTCTCAATATCTTAGCCCTATTTAAGTTCACAATGATATGATTGAGTTCAGTAGTTAGGGTATCATCCCTCTCCCCTACCCCTTCATAGCAGTGATTATTCTAAATCTATCACCATCGGGGTACACCTATAAAACTAACAAAAATCCTAAGAAAATATGATCTCACAATTGTTACAAACCACATAAGAAATTGGCATCTCTTATTCACTCCACCAAAGACCAGCCACTTCCCCTAAACCTACCTGGAATATACCACGTCCCTTTGCAGTTACAAACAGGCAGGACAGCCATTATTAAGATATCCGAACACAAGGACTACAACCAGTTCCACCAATACAGCGACGCAGGACTTGCTCACCATGCATTGGACACCCACCACAGAATATGCTGGACGAAGGCCAGTTTATTACACTGCAGCAAGTACAAAAGATTATTCCTTGATCATCCTCAGCTCTGAAAAACTTCCAAAACCTCAACAAATTCGGCTGCATGACACTGCCCCAAATTTGGGAATCTTACATTCTAAGATTGTCAGCCCAACAGTCAAGACAACCCTATTTAGCTCACTAGGGAGCACCTTTTAGGACCGACTTCATTTGGCTTTCTTCATATCAATGCTTTGTGATCCCTGAAGATGGCAATGTAACACTGCTAAAATATAGGTAATTATTAAAGTTTTTATAATTAATAATTTAGTTTATGATTTCATTTCCTAAAAAATTAGAAATAGTCTAACCAACATATAGGCTTATCTACAAGAAACACAAGTAGGAAATGAATCCTGCCAGGCATATAGGAATGTTTGGGAAAAATTTGAAGAGAAGTGCGAAGCTAATAATAATGGTAAGTGCCTGCTGGCTTTTTGTTCAGGGCATGGACTAGTTATTTAACTAACACCATATTCCAACATAAAAAAAGAAAAGAAAAGTTCATACTGAAAAGAAGAGCATGTAAAGAAAGTTTTAAAATGAATCAAAGTTGAGCAGTTTTCAGTGGTAAACTGTAGACTGAAATACACAAACATCATTAAAAAAAAAAAATTACAGTTTGAAAACAAGAACCAAACCTTGAAGATTCATTCGCCAGTGAGGCAGGTGGTTGAGGTTGTCTGCAAGGAAAGAAAAATCAGAACTCCATGGTGGACTCTGGAAGTTAAAGAAAAAGAAGAAATCATATCAAAAGTTCCTGGCAAGTAAGTCAGCTTGTTCTCTTAGAGAATACAGAGAAAAATGTAAGAAAGTGAAGTACTGTGTAAAATTAGCTAAACAAAACTCATGGGAAGAATATATTAAGAACATAGAAAATAAATATCAGGAAGGCTATATTTGAATTATTGAAAAAGAAATGGAAGAAAGAATCAGATGATAAAGGTGATATGAAAACTGGAGATAAAGATATCCTTGATGTTTGTAATAATTACTTTGAAAGAGCAGTTACAGCATAGTGGTAGAAAACACTCATCATGCATTTAATGAGGAATACATATCAGTACTTAAAATGGGAAAAAGCCATCAAAAACCTGGAATGAGGCAGCTGGAGTAGATATTAAGACCTGCTTAGGTCAAATATCAGGTGATTGGAGTAAAGCTCTCATAGTACACATCTATAAAAAAGGGAAACAAAACGAATTATTTCCCTACTGTGATTGTCCCTGGTAAGATTTATGCAAGTGTATTTGAGAAACTGCTAAGGAAAATTTTAGAAGAGAAGCTTGGTGAAGAACAAGCTTGATTCAGGCCAAATAGAGGTGTACTTTATGCAGATGTTATGCTTCTGAATAAATCCAGTACAAGTCTGCATCATTGAATAACTGTTCTAATAAATTTGGTATGAAAATTAGCAGTAAAAAGACAATGAAAAAATAGGCAGAAACACTGAAAATATCAAGTGCATTCTGAATAGTGAACCTATAGAATAAGTAGAACATTTCAGCTACCTAGGCACAATTTTTTTTTAGTAAAGATAGCAAATTAAATATGGAAATGGTATGGTAGGAAGTCAGCTGAATAAATTTATATGGAATAAGAGAGAAATTAGTTGAAACACTAAATTAGCTGTATATACAAGACAGTATTCAATCCAATTATAACTTATGGATCTGAGACCTAGGTTAGAAATAAAACACTTGATTCAAGACTGAAGACCAGCTATGAGAGCTCTGAGAAAGATTAAGCAGAGTGAAAACAGGTATCAGGGGTAGTATTTTAGATTTGCTCTTGCAAACAATGAAAATTGAATTGAATTTCCTAGCAAATGATCTTGCAATTCAATTTGCTAGATAGCTGAAATGTTCTACTTATTCTATAGGTTCACTATTAGTAGGATTTGTCAAATTGTAAAAAATAGTCATTGACAGCCTTGATGACATCCTCTTTTGAAGAAAATTTTTAAGTTTGGGAACAAGAAGTAGTCACACGGGGCCAGGTCTGGAGAATATGGTAGATGTGGAACCTCAATTCGTGTAATTTTGCCATTGTGACAGCTGATGTGTGGTATGGTGCATTGTCTTGATGAAAGAGCACTTTTTATTGTGCTAATCTTTGCTGTTTTTTCTTCAGTTCTTCTTTTAAACGGTCCAACAATGATGCATAATAGACCCCTGTTATTTCTTACCCTTTCCCAAATAGTCTATCATGATAATTCCTTGGGAAACAAAACAGTGGCCATCACCCTCCCAGGTGACTAAACGGTCTTCGCTTTTTTCAGTTTTTACCAGTATTATCCACTGCTTGACTACTGCTTGGACTCAGGTGTGTAGTGGTGGATCCAAGTTTCATCTACAGAACCGATGCAAAAAAATCCTGCGAATTGTGATTAAATATCGCCAAAACACTAGGTTGAAATGTCTTTTTGCATGCGCTTTTGATCAACAGTCAACAATCGCGGTATCCATCACGCACACAATTTCATGTGCAATTTTTCATGCAGGATATTATACATCTGCTCAGCTGAGATGTCTACATCTCAACAATTTCGTGCACTTTCACTCGCGGTCTTCCATAATGATACCATGGATTTTGTCAATCATTTCCTTCATAGTGACCTCGGTTGGGCATCTGGTGCGTGCTTCATCTTTGATGGAATTACCACATTTAAATGCATTTATCCAAAAATAAATAGTCTTTAATGCTGGTGCAGAGTCCCCATAAACTGCAACTGACTTGGCTTTGATCTGCATGGCTGTCCACTTCTTCAAATAAAAGTGTTTTATAAACACTGCATAAAACTCATTTTTCTCCATTTTTATGAAAAATGTGAACATGGTCATTTTAAATGTTTGTCAAACGAGAACTACAAGTTGCATGTGGCTAAAATTTTGCCAGGGATCATGAAAAAGATATGTGCTGACACTGGTATGAATGAATGAATTGTGTCTCCATCTATTGGAAATTTTACGAAACTTTTCAAACAACCCTTGTACCACTTGTATTATTTCAGGTTTAAAAAAAATTTTTTTTTTTTTTTTTTAAGTGGGGACTCATAGTAAACACATATGCAGTAGCTTACACATTTTTGACTACTACAGTTTTCCAGTGCAGTTGCTTCTGTGTATTGGGAGGAAGCTTTCTTTTACATGATTCCTACCTGCAAAACTGTTTAGTGGAGATAACATGCTCTGAAAGTCCTGATTGTTCTAGATCATAGAATTTAATGTAGGTTTCATGCTCCTCATGATGAACAGTTGTATGTCTACTAGTTTAGCTGATAAACTGCAGGTTCAGAAATAAAAATTTGGATAGGAAATGGAGGAAATTTTTCCTATGCAAAATCTAGAAAGTAAGCAGTATTGTTGAATAACTAGTCCTTGCCGATTATTTTATGGAGCGTATAGTAAAAGAACTTTTTGACACTATATTCCCTCAGCCTTGTATATGGTTGTTTAGTTGATGTTGCAGTCTGGTCCCACACTGAGTCAGAAATTACTTCAGTTCCTAGAGAAAATAAACTGTTTCTACTCCTGTTTCAAGTTCACTGTTGAATGTGAATCCAGTAACCAATGACCTTTTTTTGGATACCTTAATAATTCGTAATCCCACAGTTTATGTTGAATTTTCAGTTCATCGGAAGCCAACTTTTACTGGTAGTCCCACCATCATTCATCACTAAAAATGGATGTTATCAAGAGTTGTACATGAAGCTCATAAGAACTGCTCTTCTGATCTTTAGACAAACTGAATAAAATTAAAAGCAATCTGATATGTAATGGATACAACAAACTACCATTCAAAACTTATTGATAATTATCATCCTTCTACTGACTACAATCCAATGTGAAAAGAATTTCAATGCACTACCGTAAAGGACCTTCGGAACAAATAGCAAAAATTCTTCATAAATTCAATCCATATGCTTCCTTCAAACCAAATCGGAAACTATCTTCTTTCTTACCATCAACAAAAGATACATTACCATCTCTTTCCATACCAGGTGTCTATCAAGTACCCTGCATATGTCATCTTTTCTATTTTGGACAGACTATTCCATTCTGCCTTAATTAGAATTGAAGAACATCAAGACTATATTACATTTTTGGAATCTGACAAGTCTGGCCTTGCTTCTCATGCTGTTGACACTAGGCACAGAGTTCTTTGGAACCAGATAGAACTTCTTCATTCCAGCAAGTTCAGATTCAATTGTCCTTTCCTTGGAAACATGTCAAACGCTACGAAATCATCCAAACCTGAATCAATCAAACTGTATGCCAATATCCAAGTTTTGTGATCACTATTAATTATTCATAAATTTGTTATCTTTTTTTAATAATTATTTTAAATAATTTTTTTATCCATGCAGCTTACTACAGTTGTTTTTTTTTTTGAACTCTAATGTAATATCATATACTTCAGCTGCGATCAAGACACAAGCTAATATATACATGATTTATGACTCAATATTTTGATTCATGTTTTGAATGTAGTTAATTGGCATCTCCCTGATGATGTCCATGTAACATTGGATAAAATATATTGCAGGTTATAGAATAAATTCTATGCAATTTTTGTTGCATGTGTAAGTTATTTAAATATGTATAGTGCACATGTTCCATTAAAACTATTAATTAACCTTAAATAAACATGTTTTCCTTCCATAGAAGTCTTACTATCCTTACAAAGTGGGCATTATAATTTTTTTATCATGCCCACTTTGTAAGGATAGTAAGACTATCCTTACAAATTGTATTTTTGTCATGAGCTGCAAAGGCACATTTTTCAGAGAATTGGGGCTTGTGAGGGATTTATAGTGGAGCAGAAAATGAAGAAAGACTTCATTATAGTATATTTTAGTAATTTGGTCAGAGCAAATATTTAGATTGGGAAGAATAGTGAGAGATCCTCAGGCTATGGAAAGTCAGAAATCCTAGAGGTTATCATATTTGGAAATGTAGTGGCCATAGAGTGTGAGAGGCTCAGATTGGCTAGGTGAAGATAAATCTGTAGGAAAGGAGATATGAGGTTATGGTCAAAGTTCACAAGAAACAAGCAAACATCTACATCTTAAGCTAGTGCTGATAGAAAAGCAGGCATCTCAGGGTTGATAGCATTTAGTAAGGAATGTCTAATTTCACAAAATTATTGCAGTCTCCTCTCTTTTATATATATATATATAGCCGTAAATATTGTTACAACTTGAACAGTGCATAAACCTTTAATCTATCAGCAATCATTTCCGGCTTTCAGCACATACAACCCACATGTATAATGTGCATATAGCAGTGCCCAGTATTCAAAATATCCCCTTTTGCCTTTACGCACACCCAAGTCTGTAAGGCCACATATCGATGGTAGTACACAACATCCAATGGAAATACTACCACTGTTCACTTCAAATCCCTCCAGACTGGCAATGCTGGGATACTGTTTCATGCAGGCTACTCTCCCAAGCTCTTACCACATTTGAAGTATGGATCCAGATTGGGACTTTCAGACAGCCAGTCAAATGGTGATATGGTCAGACACATTTGCCACCAACCACTATTGTGTGGTCCTTGCCTTGTGTGCGGGAGGCTGAGACCTGTTTGAAGGTCCATTGCCTTCCATGAAAAGGTGTTCATAAGCCATACAGGTTCCAGCACAGTGTCTTGATATACTTTGGAGGTTTTGATCCCTTTCTTGCAGAAATGCAACTTGGATACCTCCTAATACACCTCCCCCCCACACACACACCCAATTGTTTTGGCAGTTAAATGACACTTCAGTGGTGAAAAATCTCATCTGTGAAGAGGATGTCTCTGTGTCTGTTGTTTACATACTGCCAGAGAAGTGCCTTTGATTTTATCACCCTCTGCTGCATAAGTTGTGGTGTTAGGAAATGTCCAATAGAACAACAACAGGCTCGTCCCCAGGTTATCAGATCAGTTAGTGCACGTTACATTGTTCTCTGTGAAACGTTTATCTCTCACAATATCACTTTCTGCATTCTCACAAAATTATGGTGGAGGCATGCCTTCACAGCCCTCACAAGCTGTTGCATCCTAATACAGTGGGGTCAATCTGTTCTTTGGCAGTCAGATATGTCTTCTGTACTGTTATAACAGTTAATAGTCCAATACACAAACATTTTACAGTTCCTGGGTGTTTTATGCATGTTGATACACGAGATACAGCCATAGGATATACCAGGAGGCATAGGGCTAGTCACCTTATCCTCGGGACGAGTATAACTTAGAAAAGCTCAAGTCAGCTCTGTAACAGGCCAGTAGGCCTAATACATAGTAGGAAGAAGAAGAAGAAGAAAAAGATGGAAAATAACATAATACAAGGTTGCTGCATTCCAACCTTGTGAAGTGCTGTTACAGCTACATGGTTCTCATAATCTTCCAACTGCATCTTAAACTGTACCACTAGGCCTGTCTCTACTGATAAACATGCAATTTTGGCTGCATGCAGTGCCACTGACAGAACTGGGCTCATGCAATTCTGTGAATAGCACTGGGGGTGTGCAGAAGTTGTAACAGTATTTATGGAAAGTTATATGTTATATAGTATCATGCAAGAGATATAGTTGGGGATAGCAGAGGTAGATTGCTTGTGGAGAACAAGTGTTTGGTTAGCAATAGAGTAGTTTTCAATGTCTGTGATTAACGATGCCGGTGCATTGTTAATGTTGGTACTGATGCCTCAGATGGTGAAACAGATCTGGAAGTGCTTTTTGTTGGATGAAAGTTTTGCATGCAGTGCCACTGACAGAACTGGGCTCATGCAATTCTGTGGATAGCACTGGGGGTGTGCAGAAGTTGTAACAGTATATTTTTATATTTTGATAAAAATATACTGTTACAACTTCTGCACCTATAGATATATTTTTGCATTTTTTTTGTTGTATTGTTTATATTTTTGTTTTTATGGGAGATTTTTTTATATATCTGTAGTGGCATTAGTGTTTATATGTGCTAGTGATTTCATGCTTGAATTATTGCAGGATATTTATAGAGCAAGGACATTCAACAGCATTGAGGGACTTACTCTTACTTTCCATAAAGAAAGTGTCCAAACTTCAGGTGTGGCTTTGACAGTCTCTCGTTACACTGTTGTACTCACTCCCTCCATGCATAACCCAACAGATTAAACAGTATTAGGATTATTATTATTATGTGACACTTCCAGGGAGTCCAAAGCCTCATCGAGGGAGAGTGTGCCAACGGCATCGGATGATTGATCCCCTTCCAACTACTAATCGCGCTCAAACTTGCTTAAGTTTTTGCGAGCCATTAGTAGCAGAGGCTCTACCAATAGGAAGCCTACAGACTCATTACCATTAGGTTCAGTCCTATGTACTATCTAGCAGTCAGCCTGCAGAAAGGACTTTACTGCTATACCCTAAATGGAGGAGGTGCTGTGTCCCTGCTTTATTAATAACAGTGCACTGAGCATGTTCAATGAGGCTATCACTCACATTGTATGTGAAAAGGGGAGTTGATGGAAACAAGAGATCCTGCTTTGGAAACAAAATATAGCAACTCATGGTGGTGTTTCACTAAGTATGCTCATGGAATAAGTATTTACATTTACCTTAGAATAAGTATATTTTCTATGGATCATGCACTATTTTATACAACTGTGAAAAGAATCATATAACCATGATAGGTTATTCACTTGATTTGATAGGCACCACAGTAATAGTGTATCGCTAAAATGAGAAATCTGGTTCAACTTATCATGCTGTTCATAATGACATGGTTATCATTGAATGAGGTTGTGCTTATTTCATACCTGTTTGACAAAAAATTTAAAAAAAACAATGTTTAAAAGCCTGTAATTTGGGTAGGAATGCTGGTTAACTCTACATAGTATAGCGGTCTTTTTAATTAAAATTAAGTGATTGATAATATTAATAAAATGTCTTACTTTTTTTTTTTAGAAGCTATGTGAACTTTTAGAGCAGATTTTTGCTAGAAAGTGAGTTCTATGGATTTATGTAATTCTCAGTCATGGTAAATTTAAAACAGTAATGAAACAAGTATTATGTAGAAACAGTAGTAAAATAAGTATTAAATCCATTTATAATACAAATTTTGATGGCTTAATAAATATCCATGCTGTTTATAAAAAAAAAAAAAAAAAAAAATTAAATGTGTTTTTTATAAAGTTTTTTTAAACTAAATTTAAACTTTATAAAAATAAAGCTTATTTTCTTGTACGTGAAAGTTTAATTATTTTCTTGTGAAAATTATATAATTATGATTCTATTACTTAATCTTATTTTTGCTATGCATTGAATTGCTGTAATTTTTAAGAGTAATTGGGATATGTAGTATACAATTTAAGAACAGTTGCATTATATATAAAATAAAAATGAGTACTTTTACAGGCTTCTTGCTGAAGAACTTAGGAAGACATTAATATCTCTTTGGCAGGGAAGCAAAACAGCAATATCACCAGAATCTCTCTTTGCTGTTATATGGAAAGTTGTGCCAAGATTTAGGTTTGTTTGGCATTTTTATATGTTGTAAATACATATTCCGTGCTTGTTTTTATTGAAGAGTTTGTTTAATTTGTTCCTTTTTGTGTAAAATACTGAAATGTTCACAAACAGTCAAATTACTTTCAGATATTTCAAGATTCAGATGATGAACACTTTGCTTTAACTGCACTTAACTGAGACATGCATCTGCTTCCATGGTGTGAGAAAAATTCTCCACAAAAAATCGACACCAATGATTATCAATGTAATTTCCTTTCAGTTTTGATGGATTGATCAAATTTTCTTCTCCCCCCCCCCCATCAGGATATATTATTCTAATAGTTTTCTGGTATATGGATTTGAATAGGCTAACATGTATTTAAACTTAGGTGTGATTTAAGCTCATCTTCATATTTAATAGAATGAAAACAGCACAACAAAATACTAAAACATGGGTTTAAATAATTCCAATATTTTGTCTCTATCACAAAAACATTATCAGGATACAATATAAAAATGGTAATAACATACAAAAATACAACAAACAATAAGTGGAGGACGCTAGACTTAGAGGCCTAAAATCCTATGAAGGATGTCCCATGCAAGTACTTGTAGCTAGTCTAAGATGTTGGGGTAGAAGTTTTAGAATTACTGCTTACCAAATCTTGAAGTTTTCACATAACCATATTTATTGAGATTTTGGTTAGCTTTTTTTTAAATAACTGTTGCTGGTTATAAAAAAAAAAAATTCAAGTTTGTATTTGCTGCCGTGAAGCATAGTAGTTTTTTTCCCATTTGATTCTGGACAGTGTGTTCAAGGCATGTTCATCCAGACATGACTGAACATAGTTGTTACAGCAGGTATATTTCTTGTATTCCTCAAGATAGTTGTTGTCAGATCCACCGGTTTGTCCATAATACCACAGCTTACAAGAACACGTAACCTTGTACACCCCTGCAACAGATAGGAGAAATAGTTGATCAATAGTAGAATGGGTAAGGACAGCCAACATTCATATGTGGTTTAAATGCAATTCAGGGAGTATTTTTTTTTGGGTGGGGGTCACCAAATTATTAAAAAAAATCTTAAGAATATGGTTGCGTGAAATTTTCCATGATTTGGGAAATAGTAATTGTTAGACCTCATGCTCAACAGCTTAAGCTGGTTATCAGTGCTGATAGGACTTCAGGCTTCCAGATTAGCACCTTCCACTTGTTGTGTGTGTGTTATTTTTTTTTTTTATTATATCCCATGTGATGTCTCTGAGACAGACAGAATGTTGGAACTATTAAACCTGTGTTTATTTGGTTGTTTTGTTTTCAAAACCTGAAAATGAGCTTCATTGGGCTAGTTCTCTGGGCAGATAAATTTTTTTTTATCCCCTTGGCTAACTAGTTCAGCACTAGGTCAGCACAGGCAGATAATGGATGTCAGTTCAGTGTTCTCAAATGCAAAGTTATACCTTTTGGATTGAAGATACTCAGGATGGTATATTATTACATATTCATCTTAGAATAATGATAAACAGTGGTTTTAAGTTAAGGGATCAGTTACAAAGGTGGCATAACAGTACAGATTAACATTTATCCTGATATTAAGAAAGAAATAATTTTATGTATCATTTTCTGATGTCATCTCCACGGTTTTGAGGGAAGGCAGGGGAAACTGCTGAAGTTGAGTGCAGAAGCAAGTAACTAAGATGTGATATTAGGACTAGTGGAATGTTGAATATAGGAATAAATTAAGGGAACAGGGGTTCCTTTAATTTATTCCTAACCATAACCCTTGCTAACAGTTACCAGAAAAGTTAGTTAATGGGGGGGGAAGCATGTCAAGGGACTTTGTAGAATAAAAGTGGATAAATCTTTTAGTAGTAGGGGGAAAGAGAACTAGGGATCATCCTTAGAAACTGAGTATGAAAGTAATTAGGTTAGCAAGAGTGTCATAGCCAAATGTCTTTTGTGGTGAATGGTGAAATGTGATTTTTTTCCTGCCACTGCACCAATTATCTACTTTAGTAACTATTCTTTTCCTATTATGTTTAAATGATCACCACCTTACATTGGGTCTGCTTTCACATTGCTAAATGCCAACAATATTAAGTACCAAATGTCATTATTTTTAATATGATCTTACCATAGATCCCGTGTGCTCACTCCCTAGTTTTTCTCAGAACTTGCATCTTTAGTCTCTAGTCTGATCAGCTGTTTTAATTCTCACCTAGCTCCCAGTGATAAATTAAAATTGGTTTGAATAGGTCTTGGTCAGAAAGAACTGGGTTCGATTCCTGTCATGATGCGAGAAACCTTTTTCAGGTCTTTTTCGACTAAAGGTGACTTAGCTGATCTTCTCATATGGAGGTAGAGGATTTTTTTCATCCTTCAGAACAGGCAAACCAGTCCTGTGAACACACATCTGCAGTCATAAATACTTAGGGCAAGGAAGGCAACCGGAAATCACCTTGTTTCATAATTATTATTCCCTGATAAAATAGCATATTGTTATTCAGCTAACCATATGGTTGAAGACTAAACAACAAACAAGATGTCCTCAAAGGCAGAAATTAAGATATTTTAGTCAGAGACTCAGAAGTAAACTGTTTCTGGCACCTGTGTATTCAACAGGTGCCAGAAACAGTTTACTTCATAAAATACTGCTATTCAACACTGAAACAGATAACATCTGTATCAAATGTTCCAACATTTTCACTTCACAAATTGTCAGTTCCACAAAAAGAGAATAGTTTTCCATCTAATCTTCACTCAAAAAAAAAAAAAAAAAAACTTTTAACGCTTAAAGATACATAAAGTTCTCAATAGGAACGTGAATGAATGAAGGAATCCAAAATGTGCAGCTATTCATTCCTTATATTTTTCTTTATTTCTTATGGGGGAGTTGAAAATAATTCTTTATATTCTTCTATCTGTTTTTTTTTTGTGTGTGTTCTCTCTCATATCCATCAGTTGTTTGTTTTATATCACAGTAGAGCATACACTATATTCTCTCAATTGCAACTCTGCAAACTGATGCTACAACAGCCAGGTATCACAAACAGCAAAGAGGAGTTTTTCCAGTAATGGTGGACTGGGTACGTTTGTTTGCAGTGTGATGAAGTTTATTTTCCACTTGATTATTTTGCACTTAGTATATTAATAATAAAAAGCTATTTACAGTAGGGTGACCAGATGTTCCTTTTATAGACTCTGGTCCCGTTGTCCCAACAAAACCTTAATGGGATGCTAATTGTCCCTTTTTGAATTCATGGCATGACTTCATTCTTGTATGTTCGAATATGGAAAGGATAATGTCTCTGCTGGTGATGTGATCGCTTGAGATCAAAAACATGCATGCTATGATGATTATCAACCATTATGAATGCACTCTCTCTGCAATAGGACAAAAATGCTGCAACCAGTGGCAGCACTGCTGCATCCGGGTGGTAACAAGGTTACTTTGTCTTCCATACCATTGTTTTGTGCTTCTTATGCCTGTCTGTTAGTAATTGTGAAAGTTAAAGCAAGCATATATCATGAGTGGTGATATTTCATCCAGATTCTTTCTTGAAAGACGACAAAACAACAAACAAGTTGCAATGTACTGTGTGTTGTTCAGTTTTTTCAATTGAAAATGGAGGCTGTTCCAATATAAAACAGCATTTGACAAAGCAAAAACATTAATTGGCAGCTGCTGCTTGCAGTTCAAGTCAAGATGTTACATCATTTTTCACAAAAAATTCAAAAGGGAAAGATGAAAGTAAATGTCTTTCAGCTCAAGAAGATTTGTTTGCGTTTTATGCAGCAAAACATAATCTTTCTTTGAGGTCAATGGACTGCACCTCTGCAGTAGTGAGGAATTTATTTCAAAAGAAATTTACATGTGGGCGAACAAAGTGCCAATGAATTTTAGTGAATGTCCCTGGAACTTTATGCAATGCTAGAAATAGCAATTGAATTGAAACAAGCCAAATATGTCATTATTGGTAGACTCATCAAACCACAGAAATTTGAAGTTGGTGCCTGTCCTTGTTAGGTACTTCATCCTGAATAAAGATATTCGGGTTAAAGTGATAGATGTTCAGATCATAACAGGAGAAATAGCAGAACTGCTTGCAAATCATATATTGGATATTTTGCAGAAACACCAGCTGACTGAGAAAATTATTGCATTTTCTGCAAATAACTGCAACACCAACTTCGGTGGATACAAATGAGGTGGTTCCAACAATGTATTTTCAATACTCAACAAAGGGTTAAAAATGAACATTCATACTATTGACTGTGCTGCTCATATTATAATAGTGTACAGACAAGTGCTGATATTTTGCCTATTGATATCAAAACAATTGTAAATATTTCAGCATTTCCACGTTTACACCGTTGAGAGTAGAGGAATTGAAGAATTTTTGTGCATTTACAGAAATTGAATACAAGTGTGTTCTAGGTAGTGTGCAAACAAGATGGTCATCATTACTACCAGCTGTGGAATAGGATTATTGACATGTATGATGGACTCGGATCTTATTTTTATCACAAGATAAATGCCCTACATTGTTGAAATCATTTTTCGGTAACCAACAATCAATACTTTAGCTCCATTTCATAAATTGAAGCACCGTTTTGTTTCGCAAAAAGCGCTCCGTATATACAACCGCGCTAGCTACACGTTACTTTGCGAACAAATCACCGCCACATGGTTAGGCTTAGCCAAAATTAACGAAGCTATTCGTACCCTCGAAGAGGAACTTTCGTGCACTTTGAATCAAGAACTGTGGATAATTTTACATGACGTCTCGTGTACCTCCACAGACAAAGAGTTTGAAAAGATACGAAGCCGACAGATGAAGAAATTTGATAAATTAATAAAAAAGAATTCCACCGTCAATCCTGAACTTGCTACCAACACCGTAATCAACCTTTCTTCAGTCACCCTGAAGCCTGAAGCTCTCAACGTGCTTTCATGTGGCCACAACTTCGCCATTGCTCCCAAAAAAATACCAAGTGAGGATATTATGATCCAGATTGAAAGAGGAATCCGCCACCTTCCACATCAAATCGCCAACAGTGTAAGACTGGATGTAGCTTGTGTCCTTTCCATAGCAAAACCACCCAAAACCAATATATCCAACAAGGAATTTGAAGCCCTACAGGAATTGAGAAATAATAAAGAATTAGTTATCACCAAAGCGGATAAAGGAAATGCAACTGTAGTACTTAACCAAAAGCACTACAAAGGTAAGCTGAATGCTCTCCTATTAGATCGGGTTACTTACCTCCCCATCAATTACAATCCCACCAACTCGCAAATTAGAAAACTTCACAGCCTCCTTAAGAAAGTCACTTCTTGGCCTGTAGAAGTTACCAACAGATTAAAACCGTTTAACTCTACACCCCCCCGTATTTACGGACTCCCAAAAATACATAAAGAAAATGTGCCATTACGTCCCATAGTGGATGGCATTGATTCCCCCACATACAAATTAGCTAAATATTTGGCCAAAGAGCTCACACACTATACTGGCAACACACCATCACACATAAAAAAACTCAGCCCACTTCAAAGCCAGCATAGAAAACCTTACACTCCAACATAATGAAATAATGGTCAGCTTCGACGTCTCCTCCTTATTCACCAATGTCCCACTCAAGGAAACTTTAGAGCTAATCCAAGCTAAATTTTCTCCCGATATCTCAGCCCTATTTCAGTTCACAATGAACTCGGGCTATTTCGTTTGGCAGGGAAAATTCTACAAACAAATAGAGGGGACAGCCATGGGCTCACCACTCTCCCCACCCTTAGCCAATTTCTTTATGGAGACCTTTGAGGAAAAAGCCTTAGCCTCTGCCCCACAAAAACCAACCATATGGCTTCGCTACGTTGATGATGTGTTCGCTATTTGGCCACATGGCTCTGAAACACTCCTCTCCTTCCTCACACACTTAAACAACCAACACGCCAGAATCAAGTTCACCCTGGAAAAAGAGGAAAACAACTGCCTCCCCTTCATAGACACACTAGTCACCTGCCAGCTTGATGGAACTTTGGTTTTCTCAGTTTACAGAAAACCCACCCATACAGGCAGATACATCCACCAACAATCTCACCACCTCCCCTCACAACAATATGGAGTGGTAAAAACACTATACAACAGGGCTAAACTAATCTGTTCTAACGACATAGCCCTTAACACTGAACTAAATCACATCCTAAACACTTTCTCAGCCAATGGCTCCCCCCCCCCCCAAAAAAATCCAAAAAATATTAAAACCTACAAACCACAGCCCCCCTCCTCCCCCCTCCACAAAAAAGATTACTCTAAATCCATCATCATTCCCTACATCCGAGGCACCTCAGAAAAAATTACCAAAATTCTAAAAAAAACATGACCTCACCTCTTGTTACAGGCCTTACAGAAAATTGGCATCCCTTATCCGCTCTACCAAAGACCAGCCACTTCCCCTAGACCTACCTGGTGCATACCAGGTCCCTTGCAGTTGTAAACTATCGTACTTTGGCCAAACAGGCAGGACAGCGAATATCAGAATTTCTGAACACAAGGACTACATCTGGTTTTACAAATATAGCCATTCTGGTCTTGCAGACCATGCTCTGGATACTCGCCACAGAATACGGTGGAAGAAAGCAAAAATAATACACCGGAGCAAATATAAATTCGAAAGATTATTTATGGAATCAGCCTCTGCCCTAAGAAACTCTCCAAACCTCAACAAATTTGGTTGTATGCGACTGCCCCAAATTTGGGAGGCATACATCAGCAGACCTTCAGCCCAACGGCCAAGAACGCCTACTTAGCCTGCCAGAGGGCACCATCAGGACTTCTAGGAGAAAGATAGCTTCATATCTTCATTTCCAGTTACTATATTGTTAGGGCCTGTTGTGCTCCTGCCTTTTGTAAGTTCCTTTAGAAAATGGCAATGAGACATTGCCGAAATATCGGAAATATCTATTAAAGTATTATTTAATTTATATTCGGATCTACGTTGTTTCAATTCCCTAAGTTATTTAGAAATTCATACAAAGCCAGCTGAAAATATTCTCAGCAACTGAAGTGATAGAAGAATTGGAATTGCTCAGACAGAAAATTGGAAAGCTGAGAACTTTCAAACATTTAAGATGTCATTAATTAGTTCTGAGTTCAAAGATGAGGGTGTCTTTGATGGAAAAAGAATTTTTAGACACTACAAAATTATTTTATGATGCTTTCCTTGAATATTTAGGCAAATTTTTCTAAATTGAAAGCATTTCACTGGATTAAGTTGCAAACTCCACTAACTTGGGCTGAAGTTGCAAGCAGCCTAAAAGCAATCAGTGATATTAACAGCAAAATATTCAATATTGTTGATGATGATTAATTATTTGATGAAGCCAGCCATATAAATAATCTGGAACTCCAAGATGGAAGAATAGAAGGACAGAAACATTGAAGTGGACAAAAAGTGGTGTGATGTGTTTAAGGTGCTCCAAGAAAAAAACATCCCCTACAAAAACATATTGCCTGTTGCATTTGTTGGCAATCCCAGGAATAAACGCAGCTGTAGAGAGAATTTTTTCTCTCATGAGTTCTTTGTGGTCTGATGAAAAGAACTGCTTCAACACAAAGACTGTGAAAACAATAATTGTGATCAAGACACACTTTGACATTTGATGTATTGACTTTTATGAGTGCATCTTGAAAGAACCAACACTTGTGGATGAAATAATGTCTTCATATAAATATAATATTGATAATGTAAATATTATTTGTCGGCTGCAAATATCGTAAAATTTATGTTAGCTGTGCCATTGTAATATTCTAAGATTCTGTTATCAATATTTTAATTTGTTATCAACCGCACCTTTTATTCCCTTACACGTGCACTTTAGGCCTAACTTATTTCTTCTACCTTACTCAGATAAAGCCAAGTTATTTAGCCGGTCTTGGGTGTGGACAGCAAGGTTTCCCCCCTCAGTTTATCTAGGGTTTTTCATCCCACAAGCAGGCAAACCGACCCTGTGAACACACGGATCTACAGCCATAAATACTTAACCCCCCCCCCATGAGGGGGCTCAACTCGCCCCAATAGGGACAGGGGAGAAAAGAGAGGAAACTCCATGAATAAATGACTCAAAACTATAATCTGCTTGAGATAGACCTCACTATTAATCCCTTGTAATCTTCTATATGTTTATACCACTAGTGAATGGCCTTTGTTATTAGTCTATCCATGATAAACAGGTTAGTTACCAACTCTCAAACTATGCAATTTAGAAAAATTTATTTGTTTAACAACTGTGCCACTCTAAATCATGTATATAGCTTGAGAATTTAAGTATGGAACATACGCAAGATCAAATTTAACATACACAGTCCTTTACAGCTACTCATGGCAATTCTTAAACAGGCTCGCAGGTTTGCTAATTTTTTTTTGAGACAGCGCATTGGCAAATAGATCAGGCCAATATTTTATTTTAACGTAGTAAAAATAGTACAATGCACAACCAAATATGAAACATTAACTCTCTAAGGCCTATTACATTCACATTATGCAAAATATGCGACTGAACATTATGCACACAATACTTAGTTAACCCTCTCACAATGCTTAGATATCTTAGACATGTAGGTGCTTTTTATGTTACACTTATCTAAACTTCGTTCACTACATATCAATGTTAACATTCGTTTTTTCCTTTCACTGCCTCACTTTATTAACTAACTAAATACTAACAATTTCCTGTAAGCACATATACAATTTTCAAGTGCAGGCTTTTAAGACATTAACAAAGTAGTGCTTACTTGCATTTTACTTTTACAAACACAGCTCAGTCAATTTGAACAAACCTCAGCTAATTTAGCTTGACATTTTGTCTTCTTCCTGGGTACTGGTGTAGCCTGGATGATCCTGACTGTTCTGCTGTAGAAGTTTCCGAGAAAGCTTAGATTGATTTTCTGTCAGAAAACTGGAATGGAACTGCCAAAGTCACCACGATTTCTAACGGGTAACCGCACTCTCATAGCATGTCCTTACATCCACAGGAAATTCATCCAAATAACGGCCTCCCCCCACACACACCTGGGGTCATGTACCTGGAACCAAAATCTGGAGACGAAAAAAACCTAGAGCCCTCTTCTTATATCATCACTAATCCTTTGTTCTTCTGATGTCGTTTCCAGGATTACCTGCAAGCATGATGACGTTACTTCGACTCCCTCCGTTCCTAGCTGCATATTTCTATATTCGCATGACCTTGTGAACTTTTATTTTTACTTCATCCATGTTAATCTCTTGCTTTCTGTTTTACATATACTTCAATATACATTACTTTATGCATTTTAACAATAGAGGCATAATATTCATTTTAATATGTTTCTAATTTCTATATGTTCGGAAACCTCTGTAAAATTGATCTCGGAAATTTAATAAAAAATTTATCGCAAGAGATTTTAAAATAATGCTGATACTCCATAATTATAATGCACACTTCAGTCCTGTGTACTGTAATTATATGTTATTCCATTTTTATGTAGTGCATACCAGAAGTGTCCCATTTTTGTCCCTTTTTTTTTTGTTTTGAAAATCTGCTGAACAATAAGTTGTTTCCATTGATAACATAGCCAGGATGCACAGTTAGGCTTAATGCCCTCACTAGTCAACCACTAATAACAAACCACAAGCACTATTGCTATATTCTTCATAGTAAAATATTATTTTAACAAATATTTTATCAACATAACAATATTTAATACATCTTATTTCATTTTCAATTACTTAAACTAACAGTAATATTTTCCATAAACATGTTATTTAAAATATCTTAATCATGTTAAGATATTTTAAATATCTTTTCATGGTATACTTTCTTATTTTTTATGACTGCCTCTTTAACTTCCCAAGTGCACTGTTGATTTTTATATCTTTACAGACTTCATACCTCTCTGGCTGAATCTATCAATGTTTTCTTCAATCTATCATTGAGTCTATGAGCCTTGTAGAACCGTTATTTTGTTTTTGAAACTTTCTTGCATACTTTTCTTTTCAGTATCTGTTTAGTTTAATCTCAAATTGTTAATGGTGATTCACTTCATATTTCAAATCTTCCATATATCCTTGTGTGCTGAACCAGTGTGAAGTTATTGCATTCAGCAATAATGTAGTCAATGGGACTTTGATTTCATGTCTTTCTTCTCTCCTTATGAATTTGTACACATCTTTATGTTGGAGCATGGGTAGGGAATGAATTACATCATCATATAAACTAGTAATGCGTGTGCAAATCCGTGAATGGATTTTTTTTGGGGGGGGGGAGATGGATTTATTTTGCTGTTTAACTTGTAAGATAATGACATTGGGGATGGTCTGCAGGGGACTACATTTATGTGCTGATGGTATATAACAGGGTCGCCACAACGTGGCATGTAGCTCGCATTCACTCTTCACAATCTACCATGAAAAAATAAACAAAAAGAGAAGAGGAGACAACAAAAAAGAGGATCAAAATTTAAAAAAAAAATAAGAGGAGAGAGAGAAAAACAGAATTAATAAAAATTACTGCAATAAAAAAGTTTAATTCAAAATACATTAAATGCAGTTTACTTTGAATGATTAGAATAAGTTTCAAGTCGAAACACAATAATTTTAGTTACTTATTTACTAGTAGAGGCCTTCCTTGTATCCATTTTCTTAACAAGCTCCTTAAAATTAGGTGTGTGATTAATCAAAACAGTTCTTACAAGCTCATTATAACCTCGCCATGCTCACACTCACTTAGTCCCATACCATTGCATCAGTCAAAGGTTGCAGCTCTTCTAAGTCTTACAGGAATTATTTTGGCTCCAAAAGGATGCATAGTAGGCTGTTGACTTTACTCTCTTTGCAGCAGAATAAGCTGCTTCTTATCTCATATTTAAGTTAGAGACTGCTATACTCAGCTTCAATTAGAAGCACAGATCCCTGGTATATAATCAACAGATTTATTTGGCTTGAAAGAAGGTTTGATGCCAAAAGAAATTCATTCGAAGTTCATAAAAGTTTATGGGCACTCTTCTTCATTTTCAACAATTAAGAAATGGGCTGCCGAGTTTGAACATGGGCGGTGTACCAGCCTTGAAGATGAGCCACATGAAGGACATCCAAAAAAATGTAACAACACCAGAAATTATTGATCAAGTGCACAATATGGTATTGGATGCTGGTGAGTCAAATTGCGTGAAATTGCTGAGACTATAAGCATTTTAAAAGAACGTGTAGGATGTATTTTGCATGAAGAATTGTAAATGAAAGAGCTTTGCATAAGATGGTGCCACGCTTGCTCATAGCAGATCAAAAGCGCACTCGCATGAAAATCTCTGAACAGTTCTTGGAGCATTTCAAGAATAAAACTGATTTTGCTTCTCAATTTATTACTATGGATGAGACTTAGATTCGCCATTACACAGTAGTCAAAACAGTGAACAGAATCTGATTGTTCAGCATCAAAGAAGACAAAAGTCAGTTCCATCAGCAGGAAAGGTCATGGCATTGGTGTTTTGGGATACTAAAGGCATTTTATTTATTAATTATCTTGAAAAGGGTAAAACAGTAACCAGGGAATATTATTTCGATCTTTTAACCAGCGTACACGAAAAAAATTGTGAGAAAAGACCCAGTTTGCAGAAGGGAAAAAAAAATCATCTTTCATCAGAACAATGCACCTGCCCACAAAGGTGTTTTTGCAGTGGTAAAATTAAGAGATCTGCGCTATGAATTGCTGGAACACCCACCCTATTCCCCAGATTTAGCTCCCTCTAACTTCTATCTCTTCCCAAAACTAAAACTCTTCCTCGTGGTCAGCATTTTTGTCAAATTGAGAGATGATTGCAGCTGTAGAGGGGTATTTTGCAGATCTTACTGAGAACCACTACAGGGATGGGATAATGGAGCATCACTGGAATAAATGTTATTACAAAATGTTATTAATAAATTAGTCTTAAGGGAGATTATGTTAAAAAATAAAAATAATTTTGAAATTATAAATTTGTTTTTTCATTGTTAGGTCGAACTTTTCAAACCACCCCCATATATTTTTTTAATTTTAATATGCAGTCTTAAAATTTAATGTAAGGAAATTATAATTTCTGTAGTCATATCTTTTTTTTTTAAATTTCATATCATCAAATAGAGTACTCGAGAATTTTTCAAATGATTGTTATTTTTATCTACTAAAATAAATGCATGTGTTATTGTGTAAAATATAACGATATAATCAATATCTTATTAATTGTATCCGTGTTATCAACTTGATTTGATAAGTTTGTATTTTTTTTTTTTTATCATAATTGTCACTCAATTTAAATTTCTCTCATGAACTGGGTGGACCTCTGAAACCATCATGTAGGTTACCAAATGGATACCTATCCTATTTATGTAGTTTTCATTATTGATATTGCATGTGCATCATACCCTTCCATTTCTACACTGAAATAAAATCCATGTTTTAGTTGGAGGTTCTTTTAATTGCCAAAAGAATTTAAATTATATATATTATTGTATCCAGGATGATCACATTGAAATTATATTTATAATCAACAGTAATCTTTGACTTACTTAAACAATTTTCGTTATTTATATTTAATTCAGCTGCCAAGAAATCGCTATAAGAGTAGAGTAATTTATCAACTTTTAAAACTGACATGATCTTTTGTTTGATATTCATCATTATTTATCCTTGGTCAAATCCTAAATTTAAATATCAAACATTTTGGTTTGATCATTTTCTGTTTCTTTATATTGTGGAATAAGAAATATTCTTTTATCTTCAGATATTATTCATTTTTTTTTTTTTAAATTTATAAATTATGGACTGTACAACCGTTTTATAAAAAACTATTTTTAATTTCCCGACGTTTCGACCTCCATATTGATGTCATCATGTAGTATATACAAAAGACAAGCTGAGTTATATTTCACACAGTATACTAAAGAAACCATGATTTGATCAACAGTTATTCTACCTCTAGTAAAAATATAATACAATATAAAAAAAATAATTATTTAGAAACTACATCAACGCTAAATTCTATTTAAGATAACATAAGAGAAACATTCTTTCATATAGATAGTTTTCTTACAGTAACAAAGCCCTGTTTATAGTTGACTCTTAGGGAGAAAGGTTCCATGAGTAGAATATGTGCCTTTCATATGCTTGGGATTTTTAGACCATCATTATTGTTAAGATTAGGGTGGTTGATAAGAATCTCACAGGCTTCCTTAAATTTACATTCATACCATGTTTTGGTGTGATGTAAACAATGCCCTGAACACTTGACATAGAATTGACTTTTCCGGCCAATTCTATGTAAAATGTTTTGGGCATGATCAGAAAGGGCTTTTTATCATAATTGTCACTCAATTTAAATTTCTCTCATGAACTGGGTGGAACTCTTAAGGTCATCATCTGGAGTATATACAAAGGACAAGCTGAGTTATAAGGAAAGTGTACAGTGAAGCTGGAAAAACGCCAACTTCACCATAGTTATTATATTTAATGCGTCGTTTATGTTCCTTTTGTCTGATAGGAATTGTGCATCCTGTTTCCCCTATATATATGTTAATTACAGGGGCAATAAATACAGTATACTCTAGGGTGGACCAGTGGAGGAAGTGGGCTTTGAATGAGTTGAGTAAGCTTTTTAATTTTGCAGGAGGTTTAAAGGTGGCTTTGAGGTTGTATTTCTGTAGTATTCTGTTTATTTTATCTGATGTCCCTTTAATGTAAGGAATGGTTATAGTTTTATTGTAGTCTGGTTTATCTTTGTTTTTTATTGAGGTCTTGTAGAGAATTTTTTAATAGTGTTTTCTAGTGACCTTGTGCTTCACAACCATATGACTGGGGAAGGAGTGTCCCAGGTTTGATTCCCGTTGAAGACATGAAGAATTTGAGGATCTTCCTCAGCCATAGCCAAGTTAGCCGGTCTTGGCGCAGGCAGTAGGTTTTTTATGCCAAAAATATTTCATCCGTTTTTCATCCCCCAAGTATGCAAACCGGCCCCGTGAACATACGCTACTATATACATAGCCAAAAATATATCCCATCCAGTGGCATGCTAGGTGACAGGTCGGTTGGAAGTGGTACTAACAAGAATTGCATCTAAGTAACACGCAGACCCTGCATAGTAAGCAGGAATAATGCGTAGTGAAAGAAAGAAGTGTTTTGGCTGTAACCATTTTTTAGAAAAGTATTGCTGATAACTTTAAATTAGTCTTTCAGTGCTTGTTCATTGGAGCAAATCGTCAAAGCCCTGTTAATTAGAGTATTAATGATACCTAGTTTTTGTGTTATGTGGCGGTAGGAGTTTGTGTATATATTAGCCAGTATGTATTGGTTTTCGGTAAACAGTGAAGGAAAGACTGCCAGAAGGAAGATGTGACGAGTGTATCTAGTAACTGAAATGGGTTCTGATTTTCAATCTCAATTTTGAACTGTATGTGTTTGTGTTTGTTTAAGTGGCTAAGGAAAGTATCTAGTGTCTGATGGCCATGGGGCCAGATCACAAAAACATCGTCAACGTACCTAAGCCAGACTTTGGGTTTTAAAGGAAAGGAATCTAGAGCATGTTGCTCAAAATGTTCCATATAAAAGTTAGCAATTGTGTGTGGGGGGGGGGGGGGACGGATAATGGCAACCCTATGACTGTGCCTTCTTTTTCTAGGTAGAAAGCATTTTGCCATACAAAATAACCAGAACGTAATACATGCACAAAGAGCACCTTGATATCTGGAGGGAATTTGTCCTGTAAAAGGATTGTCATTGATTGACATTTATAAAGCGTGCAGAGATGTCAAAACTGACTAATAAATCATCTTTTTCTAATGTAATGTCTTTGATTATGTTTATGAAGTGTTGTGTGTTTCTAATATAATGAAAGAAAGGCTTCAGATATTATATTTACATCTTATTAGAAACAGATGAGGCAGTTCAAATAATGAATGCTCATTCACCAAATCTATCAACCCGGTGTGTATATAACAGCGCACAGTGCTACTATTACATTGGATGAAGAGATAAAGATGTATGAGAATGAGGTTGAAGAGCTGTTGCATAACCTGGATAAGAATTCAGCAATTCTAAAGGCCTATGTGCTGATATTCCATCTCAAGTCATGTTCGTTCAACTGAATTAGTGAGGCCTTTGACATGTTTGTATAACTTAAGTCTCAGCTCAGGAAGATACCATGGGAATAGAATGAATGTATAATAGTTCCGTTGTTCAAGGTTTGTGCAAAAACCAATGTGTCTGCCAGCCTATCAGTATCACTGGTGTGGTGATGAAGATTTTAGAGAATTTGGGAAGAACTTGCATACAGAAATGGGTAGACAGACAAGCTATACTAAGGGAGGTAACGTTTAAGCAATTTGCCCATATTTTATAACATTGTTATGGCCGAGTCGGATAAAGGAAATGGATACGCTATGATGATGTTGAATTTTTCTAAGGCATTTGATAGGATAGGCTGTTGCATAAACTGAAGAATATGGGATTGGAATATAAAGTCTTGACTTAGATCAGGGGGATGGTTGACAGACAGATATCAAGAAGTGGTATACAGTGGTGTGAATCTGGCAGATTTAAGGTGACCAGTGGCGTAACCCAGGGTTCAGTCCTTGGACCGTTATTGTTCAATCTTTACATTAGTGACATTAGGAAGGATCTAGCAGTAAATATTCAATAGTTTGCTGATGACACAATGAAGCAGGGCAATCAGGGATGCTACTGATATACAGCACTTACAGGATGATTTGAATAGGCTAGAAATTGGCAAATGAAAATGGCTGTCAGTTTAATGTAAGTAATTATAAAGCTAGACACTTTGGCATGATGAGATTTTCAGTATATTATATTAACATGGTTAGTTATGCTACAAGAAACTGAGACTTGGGATCCTGGCATAATTGTGGATAGGAATTTGAAGTTCGAAGGTCACATAGCAAAAATTACAAGTACAACTCAGAGGATAATTGCACTCTTGAAGTGAACCTTGACATGTAATGATAAGGAAGTCATTTTGCCTCTTTATTAGACTACATCTGGCCTACTGTGTGTAGATTTGATCTCCTAGGTTCCAAGAGGGTAAAGAAGCTGTAGAAAGGGTGCAAAGATTATACTGGGATTATGAAAGTTAGATTATGAGGACAAATTGTGTGTGGATTAGACAAACGAATAGTTTGCCTGTTGAAGTAGTGACTGCATCTAGTGTGAATGAGTAAGGGAAGGTATGACAGCTGGTTTGATGTGTAGCCTACCTTGATGATTCCTTGATTCCCTGGAGGTCTCAGATAACAATAATAATATTCTAAATTTTCAATTTCATTATTATAATTTGATACATTAGTTACATCACAAATCTTTTTCATTTATAAAGATGAAAATTTCTTTGTTCCAGTCCCATGGTAACTTTTATTTAAGGTAGTTTTCATGGTTGCCTTTTTTTGATAATATTTTATCTGACTTACTTTGAATAGGCTTTATCTTTTATCAGCTGTGTAGTGGATTTACTACCTAAACATTCTAATTTCTTATCAATTACTTCGAAGACATCTATAAATATACCACCATAAAATTTCCTACCATGATCATACAAGCTGCTTGGCATAATTGATTTATTCAGTATATATAATTAAATGGTATTCAGCTCTAAGTTAATCAAATTATTATCCTGATTTTTTATTTAAATTCTATAGATGTATTCACTTCTTAATATCTACAAAACACGGGATTGATTTCCGTTTTTATTAAGCTTTCAGGTGGATGATTAGGAGTAAAGCTATATAAAATATCTGTTGTTATTTCTTCCAATTCCACTGATTACCTCACAATGAATATGTATATCATCTTTCCAAGTTGAAATATTTACAATGTATTTTACCAGTCTGGTCATACTTTTTTGCTCAAATCCTAATAACTTGTATAGTTCCCTTGAACTTAAAGAATTCAGTTTTATTTACTAAAAATTCCTAATTATTACTAATGAATTCTAAACCTAGATGTGACAAATTGAATTCCAAATTTAATTACTAGTGTTTACTCCTCCAAATAGCCTCATTAACAAATTATGTAATTCTTATAGAGTATAAGTGCCATTTTCTATTTTTACCCTCTTCCATTTGGTTCATCCTGTACAAGTATTGGTTCTTGCATTCGATTGTGAAATTTTCAGATTTCTCAGCATTTTTGGAATCTAAAACTATTAATTCATTTATTTAATATAAATTTTTCATTATAACGACTTAGTTCCTTGATGATTTGTTCCAGTAGCATCTGAAAACACACCCCAACTCAACATCACCAGAATTAAAGATCGGTACTGTCAACATAAGAAGCCTGAATGGCAAAGAAATGGAGCTAGCTGAGGAATTAGATAAGTACCAGATCGACATAATAGAAGTGATTGAAACAAAAAAGACAAAAACTGCTGACATCTTTCTGAGCAGTGCTTAAGGGTCAAAGCAGTATAACTGAGAGGAGACCTCCATATTACCTTTAAAGGAATGAGGTGAACCGACCAGGGCTTCTGACCTAATGTCCGATTATTACCTTCTCGTGGTACACCCTGTTGGGTATCTACTTGGATATTGAACAAACAAGGATGGGCTGGCAATTTTGGATTTTGCCGACCAAATTGTATTCTTATTGGTTAAACCAAAATAATAAAAAAAAATGATGATACAACATGACAAAATTTCATGCCGGCTGGGGCGTCACCCGGTTAAACAAGGCCTCCATTGTTTTCGCAAGGGAACCAGGGCGAACAGCGAAAACTCAGCTACTGGAACAAATCTGAAAACACACCCCAACTCAACATCACCAGAGTTAAAGATCGGTACTATCAACATAAGAAGCCTGAATGGCAAAGAAATGGAGCTAGCTGAGGAATTAGATAAGTACCAGATAGACATAAATAGGGGTGTCTGAAAGAAAAAAGACAAAAACTGGTGAGATCTTTCTGAGCAATAAATACAAAATGTTATATTCAGGCAATGACAATTAAGGAAAAGGAGGAGTAGCCATAGTATTCGACACAAAATACGAGGCTAATCTTCTTGAATGGCAGGCAGTCTCAAGTAGAGTAATGTGGGCAAATATGAGAATGAGGAACTGGACAATGAGACTTGGTCCCACAGTAGATTCTACTGAAGTAGAAGTGGAGGGATTTTTTGAGGCTTTAGAAAAAGCAACTGACACAATGAAAAATGAAAAGTTGGTCCTTGTTGGGGATCTAAATAGCAGAGTAGGAAAATTGTGAGACATTCAAAAATATTTTGGGAAAATTTGGAGAAAAGAGCAAAGCTAATAATAATGGCAAATATCTGTTGGATTTGTGCTCAGGACATGGACTGGTTATTACCAACACCATGTTCCAACATAAAAAAAAGTGCACAAATTCACATAGAGAGAAGAGACAAGGAATAAGAAAAGTCTGACTATGTTATTGTTGATAGTGATGTTTTCTCCCTGGTGCAGGACACCAGAGTGTACAGAGGATTTGAAATTGGAAGCGATGACTATTTAGTCTTGAGCAAGATAAAATTGAATTTCATATTGAAAATAATACCATGTAAGAAAGTTTTAAAGCGAATAAAAGTTGAGCAGCTCTCAGATGCGAACTGTAGACTAACATACACAAAGATTATTGAAGTAAAAATGAAAGAGTTTCGGAACAGGAACCAAACCTTGGAGATTCAGTGGCAACCCTTGAAGAAAACCCTGATGGATTCAGCCAGAGAGGCATGTGGTGAGGTTGTCTGCAAGGATAGAAAATCAGTACTCCATGGGGAACACAGGAGGTTAAAGAGGCAGTGAAGGAAAAGAAGAAATCATATCAAAAGTTTCTGGCAAATAAGTCAGCTTTTAAGAGAATACAGAGACAAATGTAAGAAAGCGAAACACTGTGTAAAACTAGCTAAACAGAAGTCATGGGAGGACTTTTGCAAGAACATAGAAAATAAATATCAAGATGGTGGTAAGATATTCTGGAGATTGTTGAAGAAGCTTAGAAATGAAGGAAAGAGGCTGTGAAAGGAGATAGAGATGATAAAGGTGACATGAAAACAGGACAAAAAGATATCCTTGAAGTATGGAGTAATTACTTCAAAAAATTGCTAAATGAAACAAGCAGTGATAGCACAGTGGGGAAAAACACTCAACAGGCATATAGTCAGGAATATATATATATATTCTTGAAGTAGAAAAAGCCATCAAAGGCTTGAAATATGGAAAGGCAGCAGGAGTAGATGATATTCGACCAGAAATGCTGAAGTATGGTGGTATAAAAGTCTTACAGTGGCTACACTGCATAGTTCAGAAAGCCTGGACACAGGGACGAATTCCCGATGACTGGAGTAGAGCTCTAATAGTGCCCATATATAAAAAGGGAAATAAAACTGAATGTGAGAATTACAGAGGTAATTCCCTACTGAGTGTTCCTGGTAAGATGCATACAAGTATACTTGAGAAACGGTTGATAAGAATTGTGGAAGAAAAGCTTGGTGAAGAACGAGCTGGATTCAAGCGAAATAGAGGCTATCAGGATCAGATCTTCACTTTATGACAAATAGTCAAGAAAGCATGGGAATATAACAAAGATCTGTAGTTTTGTCGATCTTGAAAAGACATATGACAAGGTGCCAAGAGAGAAGTTATTCAATACGCTACAGTTACATGGTGTGAATGGGGCATTATATCAAGCAATACTTGGTCTGTATTTGAGTTGTAAGTCGGCACTTAGAATTGAAGGATGTACAGGACGATGGTTTAATGTTAAATCTGGTGTGAGACAAGGATGTACATTTTCCCCTCTGTTATTCATTATCTATATGGATCACATTATGAAGGAAAGTGGTATTAAACATGATATCAGAATTGGAGATGTTAATGTCAGCTCTTTGCTTTATGCGGATGATGTTATACTTCTAAATAAATCCGCTACAAGTCTGCAAGATTCTCTGACTAAATTGAATAGCTGTTGTAATAGATATGGTATGAAGGTCAGCAATAAAAAGACAAAGACAATGAAAATAGATAGAATTGTTGAAAATGTCAACTGTGTTGTGAATGGGGAACCTGTGGAACAAGTAAAACATTTCAGCTACTTAGGCACGATTTTTAGTGAAGATGGTAAATTAAATAGGAAATAGACAACAGAATCAACAAAGCTTGTATGGTAGGAGGTCAGTTGAATAAATTCATATGGAATAAGAGAGGCAGTGTTCAAACCAGTTTTAACTTATGGATCTGAGAGCTGGGTCAGAAGTAAAACACTAGACCAAAGACTAGAGACCACAGATATAAGAGTCCTAAGAAAGATTAGCGGCGTGAACATATGACATCAATGGCAATATCATATTGAAAACGAGGATATTAGGAAAGAACTTGACATTGTCGGCATCCAGGAATGCATTAGCAGAGCTAATCTCAGGTGGTGTGGTCACTTAATAGAATGTGCGAGGAAAGATTAGCAAAATAAGTGTTCTCAGCCAGGTTGGCAGGAAAACGACCCAGAGGAAGACCACGATATAAGTGGATTGATACGGTACAATGTGTCTTAGGCGATAGAAATATAAGATCTGATAATGATAATATTGGAGTCTTGACAAGTAATAGACTGATTTGGAGGAAAATTTTAGATAGGAAGTTAGTAATTATGTAAATTTTTCATGTAGTACTATCATATCCTGTATACACCCCTCAAGGGGGGTGTACAGGATACATGTCAGGAATTTGATGATGAATGATGACGATGAGTTCTTTGATTAATGAATACAATACTGCTATTGAAGATTTACCATTATTTCTTTCAACAATAATACATTTCACCAATAGTACAGTCTAAAAAGACTCCACTATCTCTGTTGTATTGGTTTGTTCTGAAATACTTGATTTCTTTTGATATCTCAGTATTGTTATATTCATTATGTATATTCACCAAATGAGTTACAATATTCAACAAAATTGGGAATGAGATTGTTGAAGTAATAAATCTGAGTCCCACTTAGTTGATGCCTCAAAATGTTTGCTATTTTCAAATTTTCTTATCTTTTTAGGCAATAGGGAAAATAATATGAAATATATTATTTCACATTCTTTTCTAGAGTCTGGATATTCCAGTTCTGAAGTGCTTTCCTTTCTTTAATACTCATAACCAGATATTTGATACTTTTTTTTTTGTTTAATATCCCTGCCAGTAATACCAGTCAGGGTACATATTCCTAATCTACCTGAAATAGGAATAAAGAATGGTGATTTTCCATTGTTTTTCTTAATATCTGTTTTACTAATTTGTAATTTTCCTTATTATTGATCTGAGTTCTATTCAGATACATTTCTTGATTTGTAGATTTTAAATATATTAATATTTAGTGTTACCTCTTCTTGATTTTTACATTCTGATTAAAGTTTAGCTTTCTGAGAATCACTCACATTCACTTCTAGAAAAAACTGTCAGTGTTTTGGTCATCTAGCTATGTATAAACTGAATTTGTATAACTAGTTATTTATTAGGAATTTAAAAATTAAATGAATAATATATTTTAACATGATCATTAGTAAAGGCTCCTCCATGTAATAACAAATCTAATATCTGTGGTTATATGGTTTCTTTGTTTTATGTAATTTATCCAAATCAGACCATAGCTCTTCTCCAATGATTTCGGATGCTGATATACTTCCTTTTAAAACTTCATTTCTCTCTTCTTTTTATTCCCCCCCCCTTCCCCTTTAACTTTTAATAGCCTGATATTTTATTTTTCTACTTTCTTTCACTATTAAAAAATTATGGAAACAACTACCATGCCATAGTAAAACTTCAGTTTAATATAAACCAAAATAATCACTTTGTTTCTATTGTACCAACATTTCATCAGTCTCCAGATTTCTTGGCCAACTGTGATAGCAGTTTTAATTCCTTTTGTATCAAGTGATCAGTATCGTATCCTGAATCTAGATCAGTGTTAATTTTTTTTTTTTTTTTAGTTAGATATTCTATTATGTTATTTAAAACATCTTAAATTGCTATTAAGTTTTATTTTTTGTCTTTTTTCAGTAATTGGATGATGAAACTCTGAAAAAAGCTTCATTTGTTCTGCACAGCTATCAATAAGAAAACTTGCATGTCACCAGTTTTATTAAGCATGAAATCAGCCATAACTAAAATTTTGTTATAAATAAATTATTAAAATTAAGGAGTATACAGAACTAGATACATTTGAGGATTCCAATTGAGGATCCCGCTTATATACCTTCAGGCTCTTAATGAGATGACCAAGTTGTGGTAAATCACATATGTTATTGAATCTGATATGTGACTTTAAATATCAATACCTTACATGTCTGTACTAAAGATATCAATGAACCAAAATATGTAAACTAAAAAGCTGCTCAATGATATTGAAGAAGACATCTCAGTTGTCAATTAAATGTAATCAAATTGTCCAAAAGTTTAAACAGCAATTGCTATTCTGTTCAAATGTAAAAGAAACTGACAGCTTTGATTCTGCAAAAAAAAAAAAAAAAATTCTTGAGTATTTTGGTATTTAAGACAACATAAGACTTAGTAGGCAGGGAGCAACTTTTTATTAGTACTATACTTCTCTAATAGTTTCTTGCAATTTTCTGACACTTCTTGGGAAATTTTTTTTTAGGTATAGCTTAAATTCCAGGCAATCTTTACTGTAAAAGTTAATAGGAATCTCAAATCAACAGTTGAGAAATGGCTTAACAGTGGACATGTGATGCATATGTACTTATCTGGAACTATTACATTTCAAAACAGTGTGTAGGTGTGCATAACTTTTCTGAAGCTTCCTTGTATTTTTTGATAAAGCAGTTGCATTCTATATATGATATCCATTTCTTGCCATAGTATGTGAACTTTTGTTGTATGATATGCTAATCTGAATTTGTGTTGTATTTTCCTTTCTGTGTCTTTAATATGTTCTAACATATGGATCTCTTCAGATCTTCCTATTTATCTTACATAATGTATGCCACATGAACAGCAGCCAACTACAGTAGACTCTCGACTATCTGGCCTAATGTGACAAGGGCAGGCCAGATAACACAAAAGCCGGATAGGCCGGAGTTCTAGCCCTACCTTTTCACATTTGTGTGAAAAGGTAGGCCTAAGATGAAAGAGTCAAAGCTTAGTTTTTAGTTTTTGAAAAAGTCCTTGATAGATGACTTCTTCACCCTTTTAGCCCTCTTCCACAACGCAATGTCCATCCACTTACACAAGCAGATGATATCAGCTGCTGTCGCTTCCTCCTGCTCACTAATGTACTGCAGCGCTGCCTCAATCATCTTGAATCCTTCTGAATGTGGGATGAGATTTTTCCTGTCATCTAAGGATGCCTCCTCCTCCTCCTCTTCTTCTTCCCCTGTCACCATTTCCACAATATCGTTGTCAGTTATTTCATCAACTTCGTCGTTTGACATCCATTCTGTGTAATGTCCACTGCATTGACATCGGCTCGGTACATTTTTGAGCAACGAAACAAGTTTATCATTTTCATCTTCCACTTTGGTTTCACACACGGGTTCAAGGTTGAAATGTCCACCTTCATGGTTCCAAAAGAATTTTCCAAGACTTTACAAGTGATACGTTTCGAATCTCTTCCCATGCTTCGTCCAACCACCTTATGACATCTAGCAAGTCAATCTTTTTCAGAGTAGTTACGCAGTCTTCATTATTATCAATCGCTGATATCAACGATACTTTGTGTTATGCACATGGCACGTAGGAGGATTGTAGCAGATGCCTGCTTGCAATGCCTTGGCAAAGTAAATTACAGTACGTATTCCTCATTTTATCATGGATAATTACTGTATTATTATAATTCTCCGTGATAAAATCCAGTCTCTGGATAGTCGAGAGTCTACTGTATAACTGTATTTTTTATTAATGGACTAATATTAACTATAATACATTTAATTAATATTCCCAATATTTTGGCAAAGTCAAATTGCCATCAAATTATTTTGTTTCCTGATGATGACAATTTGACTACCAGAATATTGGAAGTAGTAATTAAATTTTTTTAGTTGGTATTAGTTTACATTGTAATTTTCTTAAAAAATAGTTATGAATAGCCAACGTATAAGCCTTCCTAGTTTCTATTTTTAAATCTTTTAAGAATTTTAAAATCTTGCATGGTGGGATGAATGCTACTCTTGTATTATCCAGTCATATTACAAAGTGTTTTAGAAATTTTATCTGTATGTGTGAATGAAAGGAAGGGTTACTACACCCTTACATTTTTGTTTATTTATTGTTGTCTGGGAGGAGTTTGCAAGATCTTGTTGATCATTTTGTAGCCATATCAATTTTGGAATAGGATGTAGCTGAGGTTTCCAAGTTCTTGATTCCTTTACTCTATTTCTAGAAGTGTATACTGTATCCCTTAGTGTTTTAATCATTCCTATCTTTTTGTGAGGAGTGGTGATGAGATCTATCATGGAGGTCTTTCTGTATATCAAGTAAATTAGTTTTCTTCTCTTCAAAGACCTATGGGAGCTTGTAAAGAAATGGGCCTGCTTTTCAGTTCATGAGGGAAATTTGTGTGGGTATGAGTTCAGGTAGACTGAATTATTTTAGTTATGAACTTATCCTGATGAAAAAAAATATCAACTGTATGATGCATCCATATTTTTGGTTAATGGTACTTTTCTCAAGCTTTCTTTTCAAATTATTACATGAATAAATCCACTGGTAAAAAATTTTTGAAGTAGTTGTAAAATTTATTCTCTGGGGGACATTTATAAACAAATTTGCGACATGCAAGGTCAGGATGTATACTTTGCATTGTAGGATATTAAGGCAATTAATGATAGCCTTATTCATTAATTCATAAATATGTAAGAGTTTATAAGGCAGGACACCAGAATAAGATGGTAATTATTTTAATTTGTTTCATTCTAACTACATAGGATTTCTTCAGATGTAAAGATACTAGTAGACAAACAGTAATGACTAACAAAGTTGACAACCAGTATGTAGTTATAGAAGAGACTAATGGTTTTTAATTATTTCTAATTGTGCTTTGCATGTTTATGCATTTGCATGTACGTTTGACTAATGATGATTAGAATGTATTCATATAAGTTGATACTTGGGTTTATATTTAGGATCTGATGCCATTTCCAAGGATTCCCCAATTCTTCTCTTGGTTATGTCATTAACAGTAGTGTAATAGTTAAGACTTATCTCGCTACACTTAATATTTCATTGCCAGAGCATCTTGGTGGTCAGCTGAAGAGATCACGTGTGATGACAAAGCTAATGCCTCACTTCTACATTATTCAGTATTTCAGATGTGTTCAATACATTGCTCAATCGATTTTTCTTGGCATAATTATATATGTATATAACTTTTGATATAGTAACCTCCTATGTTTATCTAGAGCAAAAGATCACAGTAGAGGGAGGCTGTGAAGAAGAAATTATACGTAGAATTCAACTTGGTTGGATAGAATTTGGAAAACTCCATTAAGCACTAAAAGGAAACATCTGAATCTGCCTTAAGAGAAAAATATTTGATATTTGTGTACTTCCAGTCATGATATATTGAAGTGAAATATGGGCTTTGACTTAAGAACTTGACCAGCAAATTGAGGATTACCCAGAAGAAAATGGAAAGATCATTACTCAGATTACCATTTACCATTCTGGAGAAAGTGCAGTACTTGGATCAGAGCCCAGAGTAGGGGTGAGAGACATTATACAGTCATTAAAAGATCTAAATGGCAATAGGTAAGTAATATTGCAAGAAGTAACACTCAAAATTGGACAAAATTGATATCTGAATAGTGTCCCAGAGATGGAAAGAGAGCTACAGGAAAACCAAAGAGATGGTGGGAGGATGAGGTTAAAGAGATGGCAGGAACTCAGTAGCATAGAAAGGTCAGGGTAGAAATGAATGGAGGACTTCATCCTTTGGTTTGAGAACAAAAGCTGTATATATTGGGACAGATAACATAGCACAGACATCACTAAATGCAACACCACCATGCAGCTTTTCTTTCTGCAGGCCATTCAAATTTTCTGTCCCTCTTGTTGTCTACTAGCAACTCTTTCAAGATCACAGAATCAAATACTATAATTTCATACCTCTTTACACTAACTGTTCAAAATCTGAGCCCTAGTGGGTGTCTTCAGAATGTCTTCCTTTGCAGCATATCTGCCCAGGTCTCACTAGAATATAATAGCTTTACTGCTGAACTTTATGTGATAGAGCTTGCATTAAAATACATATGATTTCTCAGAATCCAATGGTGGCAAACTTTACACCATACAACCTGCCACTTAGTATTGCCCTTGCTGATGTTAATCTTGTTGTGTGTGGCTATGTTACCATGGAAACCCAACTTCTTTGGCTCCCAGTGAACAGTTATGGTGTTGGTGTTACATACAAAGGCATTTTAGAACTGTATTAGGTATTTCAACCAGGGACAGGTGATTTTTTTTTTTTTTCATATTAGGTTTCAGTCCCATTCTCTGATTTTGTGGTCTACCAGGTTGCTATTGTACTGTTGTTGCTGTTCATAGGTATTTCCACTTCACAATAACATTGCTTACAGTTGATCAGGGATGCTTCAGCAGGACAGGAAATTTCCCAAACTGAGTTATTGCAAAGGTGGCATCGTATGATAGTGTGCTACATCAAAGTCACTGAGTTCTTTGGTATGGCTAATTTTATTGTTAATGTTTGTCTATGAAGGTTACAAGACCACATCTTCCTATTATACTGTGAGCTATGATTATGATGTATCTAGTCATATCCACTACTATGAAGGAGTCTGAATATTTTTGATTAGATAGTGTAAATCAGTGTGTATTGTTGCTTATTAGATGTTCAACATGTCAAGAACTAAACAGAAAGTAGGTGAAACTTATAATTAAATAAATTTGCACACGAGAGGTCTAAAAATCAAGATAAAGGAGAAAAAGAATAGAAAAAACATAATATGAGGCAGAATCAGTTATTGAAGTGAAAAGTGGAACAATTTAAAATATGTAGGAGTAGGGATTATATGCCATTCAAGTTTAGTGGAAAAAGAGTAGAATTTAAGAAAGGTAGTCAGATCTTTTGTTCTGTCATCTGTATTTAGGTCTAAAGATATTCATGAGAAAACTGAGTACAAGTATATAAATTAATTTTCCTGCTTGTTACCTGCAGATATGAAACCTGATATTTGTACTCTGAGTAGATGATTTGATTTCATCTTTTGAAAGGAAAATCCTTAGAAAAATATTTGGTCCATTGAATGATAACATTTCTGAAGGTCTGATACCACTATGAGTTATACCAATTTCTTTACAGAATTGGTATAATCATAGCCAATATCTAGTTTGGTCGTATTAACAAAGTTGCAGTATGCTGAACTTCTTAGCAACACCATATTATAGTGCCTAAACTGAAGGTTTTGGGTAGTCAGAGATGATGACAAATCCAGGTGGCTGAAGCTCATTTTGGGTTTTTAAAACCAGAGGAAGTAGTAGTTGCAGTCCTGAAGACAAATTCAGGGTAACGCCATTATTATTAGCTTTGCACTTTTCTCCAAATTTTCTTGAAATATTTCCTATTCTGCTGTTTAGACAGCAAGGACATGCTTTTTCTTTTGCCAACCATCTTTTCTGATGACTGAAAATTCTTCCACTTCTTTCTTAGAACTTTCAGTAGGATGAACTGTAGGACCCAAATGTCTTATGGTCCAGGTTCCCATTTCTCCTTGTTTGGCACTGAATTCTATATCTACTCCTTCCTTTACCCAATCACTATTGCTGAATATAACATCCTATAGTTAGTAATATTCCACCTACTTTAGCCAAGTGGATCATTTCAGTAAAATGAATTACATTGACATGATATGTGTCTAATTCTTCTACAATTTCCACTTTTTTTTATTGGTACTTGTATGTTGATGTCTTATATTATGTCCCTCTCCATATCAATTTCCTGTCAAACTAGAATAAGTACTTCAGATGGAACTCTTCTCCTGCAGCATCATATGTTAATAATTTTATTACACAGGTGTAAATGTTCTTTTCTACTTTGTTTGTTATTCTATCCAGGAAACCTAGTTGTAGAACACATCAATCCTGGCCAGGATCAACTATTGCATATCGAAAGTTCCAACAAGTAAGTCGGGATGTATGCTAAGGGAATACAGAAAAAAATCTAAGAAAGTAAAGTAATGTGTAAAAATAGCTAAGAAAAAGTCATGGGAAGACTTCTTTGGTAATAACAGAAGATAAATATCAGGAAGGTGACAATGTTCTGCTATTGAAAAAGCTTAGAAAATTGATGAAAGAGTACTATAAAAGGAATCAAACGACAAAGGTGACATAAAAACTAAAGATAAAGATAATCTAGATGTCTGCAGTAATTGCTTTGAAAGATTGCTAAATGTTAAAACCAAAGTGCATAGCTTTGTGTTTTACTTACATTGAACTGATAGCCATTTTCACATGCCCACAATTCCAGGTTTGTTCAATTCATTTTGCAAGTACTACATGTCAGTTACATTTCTGATTATCCTGCCTTTCTTTGCATCATCAGCAAATACCTGTGTCACCTGTTAAATTCTTCCCAGTATCATTAATGTAAAGATCGAATAACAATGGACCAAGGAACTGATCTCTGGTATACTGCTTGTCACCTTAAATTTTGTAGGCTTGCATCCCCCATACACCACTTTTATTGATATATCACTCAGTCAACCTCTTCTTCAGACTAGTAATTTATAATCCAATCCCATATCCTCTGACTTATGCAACAGCCTTCTGTATTTGAATCCTGTCAAAAGCTTTAGTATAGTCCAAAAGTATCATATTGTAACCATTCCCCCTTGTTTAACTCAGTCATGATATTATTATAAAATAAACAAGTTACTCAAACATAGCTTTCCCTTAGTAAACTCATGTTGTTCATTGAAAGTGTAGATTATCTGTTAACCCATTTCTGTATGCTTTCTCTTAACTTTTCCACCACTTCAGAGATACTAATAGGTTGATAGTTAGACATGTTAATGGGATTATTTTATATTCTTTCACTCCTGTGGAATCTTTCATGTGCTGAGACTCAAACTGGCTGTTCCAGGTCAAAGGAACAGCCAGTTCAGCTGAACACTCGTTTGATATCCCATCAGTCCCTACTGCCAAATCCATATTTAGTTTATGCAACAGCTTTGGTACCTCCTCCATGCACACTTGAGTTTCTTCATCTAGTATAGAGCTAGCTTTGAGGTCATTGTTACATACACCAGATTGATAGCTTTTAATAAAATGAGAACTTGTTCCTTGAGCAATCTTACTATCTTTTCTGCATCTGGAGGATATAGGGAGTGCTACTTTTGTAATAATTTTGAATACTCCTCATACCTCACTCCTCAATGCAGTAATCATGAAATGAGGTGACAAAAACTTTTTCCCATGGTCTCCCCTCCCTTCTTGAATAGTGTCTTTCATGTGCTGGGATTTTTTTGAGAAATTTCTTAACTTTGGTTTATTGCCTTTTTTTTTTTTCTGGTAAATTACTTTTTTTGAATAAGTTTCTCTAAAGTTCAACCTATATCTGATAATGAAGCTCTTTTTTTTATGAATAATCTTTTTCACCTTAAAAAAACAAACAGGACTTACGTACACGCGTGTTCATTCCATCAAATTCATTTTGATATCTGAGATTAAGCTGTACAAAATGACTCTGCTCATTGTTTCCGTTTGTTTTCCTTTTCCCAGCTCCAGTAAACCTGTAATAACTTGTTCACCTGTTATGGCCCTTCATTTTCTAATACATACTTTCTTGTCCTATGTTCCTATGTTATGCATTAACATGAGGAAAGAATGCGATAATTAACTTATTAGTTGCAAAGAAATTGTACTGATGCAGCTATCTCAGTGACTAACAATAATTAAAAGTGACTAGTCACATGCATCCATTGGCATCTTTTATCTCTCATAAAATATAAAAGTTTATATCAAATCAGTTTTTATTATTGTATAAAGCATCAAAATTGAGATTTTGCTGTTGATCATTTCATTTCGTAACAAGTATTTTAATGTGAGTAAACTTAATTACCATTAAATGAAGATTTTCCACCACTAAATTCCTAATAAGCTGCAGTGCCCACACTAGCACCATCATTTTCAGGATCAAGTGTATTAAGTTGCATGATTTATGCTATAACACAACTCTTGAAGTTGAGTGTAAAAGCATTGTGTTCAGCCTTGAACAAAGCATGCTTATCCTGGCTGGAGACCATTTTAGCAACTTAACACAAGCAACACTAGTAAATAATTCAGCCTGAAGATGAAATGAGATAAAATACTCTATAGCCACACGGCTTCGTTATTTTTGGTGTGCACAAGTGACACTGTTTTGCCATTTTTTGAACTTAACCAGGTTTTCCCTGAAACAGAGATAATGGTTATGAAAAAAATCAATTCTTGAAATCTGTCCTCAGAAGGTGTGCATAATTAAGGAATCACTATTAGAAATTCATTACTCTTCATTGCCATCAGAATCATGCATTTAATTATTTAGAAACTATGTGAAAATTTTGGTATTGGTTTGATTTGATATTTTGATAAGTATCTTTGTCTGGGTAGTGGGTCGTTTTAAAGCTTATTGGTACAGAAACATTTAACTGTTCCTTTCATTTAAAAATACACTTAACTGTCAAAGTTTTACCTTCAAAAAAAAAGTATGAGTTAATAAACATTTGAACTTAGCCTCGTATTTTGTGTTGAATAGCCATAGTATTCAACACAAAATACGAGGCTAATCTTCTTGAATGGCAGTCAGTCTCAAGTAGAGTAATGTGGGCAAATATGAGAATGGGGAACTGGATAATGAGACTTATTTGTGCCTATGGTCCCACTGAAGGTTCTACTAAGGTAGAAGTGGAGGAATTTTTTGAGGCTTTAGAAAAAGCAACTAACACAATGAAAAATGAAAAGTTGGTCTTTGTTGGGGATCTTAATAGCAGAGTAGGAAATGATTGTGAGACATACAAAAATATTTTGGGAAAATTTGGAGAAAAGAGCAAAGCTAATAATAATGGCAAATATCTGTTGGATTTCTGCTCAGGACATGGACTGGTTATTACTAACACCGTGTTCCAACATAAAAATGTGCACAAATTCACATGGAGAGAAGAGGCTAGGAATAAGAAAAGTCTCATTGACTATGTTATTGTTGATAGTGATGTTTTCTCCCAGGTGCAGGACACCAGAGTGTACAGAGGATTTGAAATTGGAAGTGATCACTATTTAGTCTTGAGCAGGATAAAATTAAATTTCATATCGAAAAGAATAACATGTAAGAAAGTTTTAAAGCGAATAAAAGTTGAGCAGCTCTCAGATGTGAGCTGTAGACTAAAATACACAAAGATTATTGAAGGAAAAATGAAAGAGTTTGAGAACAGGAATCAAACCTTGGAGATTCATTGGCAAACTCTGAAGAAAACATTGATTGATTCTGCCAGAGAGGCATGTGGTGAGGTTGTTTCTAAGGATAAAAAAATCAGAACTCCCTGGTGGACACAGGAGGTTAAAGAGGCAGTGAAGGAAAAGAAGAAAGCATACCAAAAGTTCCTGTCAAATAAGTCAGCTTGTGCTCTTAGAGAATATAGAGACAAATGCAAGAATTTTAAACACTGTGTAAAACTAGCTAAACAAAAGTCATGGGAGGACTTTGGCAAGAATATAGAAAATAAATATCAAGAAGGTGGCAAAATATTCTGGAGGTTGTTGAAGAAGCTTAAGAATGGAGGAAAGAGTGCTATAAAAGGAATTAGAGATGATAAAGGTGACATGAAAACGGGAGAAAAAGATATCCTTGAAGTATGGAGTAATTACTTTGAAAAACTGCTAAATGAAACCAGCAGTGATGACAGCACAGTGGTAAAAAAACACTGACCAGGCATGCAGTCAGGAATCCATATCCATACTTGAAGTAGAAAAAGCCATCAAAGGCTTGAAATGTGGAAAGGCAGCAGGAGTAGATGATATTCGACCAGAAATGCTGAAGTATGGTAGTATAAGAGTCTTACAGTGGCTGCACTGCATAGTTCAGAAAGCCTGGACAGAGGGACGAATTCCCGATGATTGGAGTAGAGCTCTCATAGTACCCATATATAAAAAGGGAAATAAAACTGAATGTGAGAATTACAGAGGTATTTCCCTACTGAGTGTTCCTGGCAAGATCTATGCAAGTATACTTGAGAAACGGTTGAGAAGAATTGTGGAAGAAAAGCTTGGTGAAGAACAAGCTGGATTCAGGCCAAATAGAGGCTGTCAGGATCAGATCTTCACTTTACAACAAATAGTCGAGAAAGCATGGGAATATAACAAAGATCTGTATTTAAGTTTTGTCGATTTGGAAAAGGCATATGACAAGGTGCCAAGAGAGAAGCTATTCAATACGCTGCAGTTATATGGTGTCAATGGGGCATTATATCAATCAATACTTAGTGTTTATTTGAGTTGTAAGTCAGCAGTTAGAATTGAAGGAAGTACAGGAAGATGGTTTAATGTTAAATCTGGTGTGAGACAAGGATGTACATTATCCCCTCTGTTATTCATTATCTATATGGATCGCATTATGAAGGAAAGTGGTATTAAACATGATATCGAAATTGGAGATGCTAATGTCAGCTCTTTGCTTTATGCGGATGATGTTATACTTCTAAATAAATCCGCTACAAGTCTGCAAGATTCTCTGACTAAATTGAATAGCTCTTGTAATAGATATGGTATGAAGGTCAGCAATAAAAAGACAAAGACAATGAAAATAGGCAGAATCATTGAAAATGTCCACTGTGTTGTGAATGGAGAACCTGTGGAACAAGTAAAACAGTTCAGCTATTTAGGCACGATTTTTTTTGAAGATGGTAAATTAAATATAGAAATAGACAACAGAATCAGCAAAGCTGGTATGGTGGGAAGTCAATTGAATAAATTCATATGGAATAAGAGAGAAATTAGTCGCAACACCAAATTAGCCGTATACAATACAGTGTTCAAACCAGTTTTAACTTATGGATCTGAGAGCTGGGTCAGAAGTAAAACACTAGACCAAAGACTAGAGACTTCAGATATGAGAGTCCTGAGAAAGATTAGAGGCGTGAACATATGACATTAATGGCAATATCATATTGAAAACGAGGATATTAGGAAAGAACTTGACATTGTCGGCATCCAGGAATGCATTAGCAGAGCTAATCTCAGGTGGTGTGGTCACTTAAACAGAATGGGCGAGGAAAGATTAGCAAAACAAGTGTTCTCTGCCAGGTTGGCAGGAAAACGACCGAGAGGAAGACCAAGATATAGATGGATTGATACGGTACAAAGTGCTTTAGACGATAGAAATATAAGAGCTGATAATATTGGAGTGTTGACAAGTAACAGACTGATTTGGAGGAAAATTGTAGATAGGAAATTAATAATGATGTAATTTTTTTCATGTAGTACTGTCATATCCTGTACACCCCTTGAGGGTACATGGCAGGAATTTGATGATGACTTAACCTGCTTGTACATCAGGTGTAACCGAGGGCTATGTTTCCATGGCTAAATAAGAGGTTACCTTCTAGGTGGAAAATAGCTCTTGCATTGAATGGCAATTGAAAATCAGCTCAGAAGAAGACAGCTGACCTTTATAGTAGTTATGGCAACTTCTCCAGATAGTTATAATCATTTAAAAGGAAAATAAAGGTTTAAAAAGTCTAACAAACTAGAAATTAACACATCATATTATGCATTGTCAACTCTGGAGTCCTATAGTTGAGGGCTTAGGCTTAGAAATTTGATGAGCAACATTCTTACCATTTGATAGTATCTGCTAGTTTCCCTTCTCCACAGGATATATTGATGGTTTTATATCCAGTAACATTGATTTTTTGTTATGATAAGAGGAAGCTGTATATGTAAATCTACCAGTGTGGCTTTTGCCATTTAGGTAAAATCCATTAAAGTTCAGGTGCTCAGTGGTGGGAAGACTCAAACACATGTTTCTATTGCATTAATAAGATTGCATCTTTAACACATAAAAGAAATAATTACAATGTAAAAACGCAAGAATCAGAGTAAAATTTAATGTTTAACATTAATATAAAATATATCATTAAAAAATCTGTAAGCTGCAAATGCACTATTCAGAAAATAACTATCTTCTTAAGACAGGCCTAAAATACCAAGACATTTCCTATTAAAATCAGCAGTTCTGGGTATTAGAGTTAAGGTTATACAGTACAGTTTAATACAACTGTCATTGAATAACTAGTAGAGCAGTATTATAAGCCATTTAGTAAGGATTGCATTGTTCCTGTGCTGTTTTAATGCATAAGTATATTCTGACACTCTCATTTTATAATCTGTTCAGCTGAATCATCACTACAAATTGTTTTCATACCAAGTTTATAACAATTATGTAATTTAGTTAAAGACTACGTCTGTCTGATCAAGAACTATTAAGTGATGGTAGTAGAATCACCAAATTTGCTAATCAGCTTCCTTTTATCCTAACTTTGCTAACTTCTGACTTATAGGTTGGATTTTACCTTAAGACAGCGATGTTGGATTTTACTCTAAGAGTGCATCTATATTAAGAAGTTGCACAAAAATTAAAAGGTCAGTATGCAACTATAATCTATAAATATGCCATGAGTGTTATTATTGTAGCACTGGGTTTCTGGCAAATAACAGATTGATAGAGAAATATACTTAAGAATTTTAGATGTAATACATTGTAATTTTTTAAAATTTATTTTAAGGGCTTACTTATGTAATCAGATGTAGTATGTAATCTTGTGTAATTTATATTATATTCATAATATAAATTATGATAAAATGTGAATCTCTTATTCTGCTACCTGATTTCTACATTTAAGTTTTCTGCATTAAAAATTAAAAACTTTTTAAATATTAAGTATATTTTGTTTTAATTTTTAGGGGATATCAACAACAAGATGCCCATGAATTTTTACGCTATATGTTGGATCGTTTACACATGGAACTATTAAATATTTTATCATATAATGCCAATAATAGCAGTATTTTTATTGGTCCCAAAGGTAAAGCCACAATTGTAACTACTATTTTTGGTGGCATTTTGCAAAATGAGGTTACCTGTTTAGTATGTGGTACTGAGTCAAAGAAGCATGATCCCTTCCTAGGTATATTTTTGTTTTTATATACTTTTTTTTATATATATATATATATATATATATATATATAATTCACAGTAAATGAACATAGGTTGAAAATTAAAATTATCAGATTGACTACTCTTTTTTTTCCTATACATTACAGAGAACAAATTGTGAATTTTATTGAAAACGTGCAATTCAAAAAAAAAAAAGGTTTCTATGAATATTAATAGCAGAAAACACAATACACATACACAATAGACAGCTAGCTTATGTCATCAATCCTATGTATAATTATATATATATGATTATACATAGGACTGATGACATATTTTGAAGAAATTTAATGACTAAAAGCAGTGGGATAACAGAATATAAAAAACTATTATTTGAATGGATAACTAGTTTTGTCTTAGAAGACTTCATCGGGTGCATAACATGAAAAGAGAAAAACAAAAAAAAAATACATTAAAAGAGAACAGCAGCTATAAATTAAGTTTGAAACAGATTGCTAATATTTATAGGTGTTCTGGATGCCAGTTGTTGAGCACATTCACATGGGTCTTACGTATGGCAGAGTTGGATACTGAGGAGTGAGAGAGAGGTTATAGCTGAAGTTAGTAGTAAGATAGACTAGATTGGGGATAATTTCTGTGATTCAGTAATTTTTCTCTCAAGCTCATCATAGCATCTAAAAACCTTTTCTGGTTTGTTCCAGATTACTGGATGAGTGGTAGAATCTTCATCATCAGGGTTAGCATAATTAAGGATGTGATTAGATAATGTGCTGGCTATAGTTCTGCCATATGTGATGTCTCACATGTTCTTCCATGTGCAGTTCAATGGATTTCTCCATCTGACCCAAATTAGGCACATTGCAATTATATACCAAAAATGATAAATTTCTGGATACTTTAGGCTGTCATGTTTCAGTTTAGGGTTCTGATTAAAGAATGGAGTTTGGTTAGAGGAGTAACAGAAGTGTGCATTTAATGAAATGGAACTTATGTATGGTAGATATATAAAAACTTTTATGCCATTACTATCTTCAATATGGTGAGCAGAAAGCTTACGAATAGTCTGCTTATGATAATCATTCTTCTGAAAGGTTGTAAGAAGAGACTGTAGTTCTTTGGTAATTCCTTCTTCATTGAGAAGGGAGCAAGCCCGTTTATCACCATCATCAAATTCCTGCATTTACCCTCAAGGGGTATAGAGAATGTGATAGTACTACATGAAAAATTTACATCATTACTAACTTCCTATCTCCAATTTTCCTCCAAATTAGTCTGTTACCTGTCAAGACTCCAACATTATCAGATCTTATATTTTTATCTTCTAAGGCACTTTTTACTGTATCAATCCACCTATATCTTGGTTTTCTTCTGGGTCTTTTTTCTGCTAACTTGACAGAGAACACTTGTTTTGCTAATCTTTCCTCTCCCATTTGTTTAAGTGACCATACTGCCTGAGGTTAGCTCTCCTAATGCATTCCTGGATGCCGACAATGTCAAGTTCTTTCCTAATATCCCCATTTTCAATATGATATTGCCATTGATGTCATCTGTTCACACCTCTAATCTTTCTCAGGACTCTCATGTCTGCGGTCTCTTGTCTTTGGTCTAGTGTTTTACTTCTGACCCAGCTCTCAGATCCATAAGTTAAAATTGGTTTGAACACTGTCTTGTATACAGCTAATTTAGTGTTTTGACTAAATTCTTTCTTATTCCATATAAATTTATTGTTATATACCTTGTCATATGCCTTTTCCAGATCGACAAAACTTAAATACAGATCTTTGTTATATTCCCATGATTTCTTCACTATTTGTTGTAAAGTGAAGATCTGATCCTGACAGCCCCTATCTGACCTGAATTCAGCTTGTTCTTCACCAAGATTTTCTTCCACAATTCTTATCAACCGTTTCTCAAGTATATTTGCATAGATCTTTCCAGGAACACTCAGTAGGGAAATACCTCTGTAATTCTCACATCCAGTTTTATTTCCCTTTTTATATATGAGCACTATTAGAGCTCTACGGCAATCATCGGGAATTCGTCCATGTGTCCAGGCTTTCTGAACTATGCAGTGCAGCAACTGTAAGACTTTTATACCACCATACTTCAGCATTTCTGGTCGAATATCATCTACTCCTACTGCCTTTCCACATTTCAAACCTTTGATGGCTTTTTCTACTTCAAGTATGGATATGTATTCCTGACTGTATGCCTGTTGAGTGTTTTTTACCAGTGTGCTATCACTGCTTTCATTTAGCAATTTTTCGAAGTAATTACTCCATACTTCAAGGATATCTTTTTCTCCTGTTTTCATTTCACCTTTATCATCTCTAATTCCTTTTACAGCACTCTTTCCTCTATTTCTAAGCTTCTTCAACAACCTCCAGAATATCTTACCACCTTCTTGATATTTATTTTCTATGTTCTTGCTCAAAGTCCTCCCATGACTTTTGTTTAGCTAGTTTTACATAATGTATCACCGTCTCTAAAGCTAGAGTCCTATTATTATCTATTGGGTTACAAAATTAAATGGGGCTGGAGAGCAACATTGTTCGTTGTCCCCTCCCCCATTTATCATGCACATGTATGTTCAAAGCTTGATCTTAGGTCCCGGGTTTACAGTTCTGCAAGGAAGAGCACATTCCAGTGACTGGACCTAGTCCATCATGGGAAATGACATTGCAGATATAGCTGAAACTTATCTAGCCAAGCCCTATACACTCAGTGTTCACGAGATCAGTTTGCTTGTTCTGGGGGATGAAAACCCGGGTCTCCATGTGAAAAAGCCCCCCCCCCCCCACCTCTGTGTGAGACCTGCTAACTCATCTTTTGTTGAAAGAGACCAGATAAAGGTTCCTCATGCCGCTGATGGAATCGAACCCAGGGCTTTCTGACCAAAGGGCTTTGTCTGTAACAACAGCTACTAGAGGCTTATATATTTTATACTATTCACTATTTTATCTCCTTGTAACTATTTATTAATTTACCTACCAACACTCTGTGTCATGTAACTCATGTCCTGGCACAGTATGACCTTTGCTGTCCTTGTGCCATAAAACCCAAAACACTCAATCAGTCAGTCAAATCCTAGAAGATAGAAATATAAGATAATACAATCTTGGAATGCTGACTAATGGTAGATTAATAATTTGGAGGAAAATTGATGGGACATTCACATTATTATTAATGTCCCAATCATATGTATTACTGTCATAGTATCCCCTTGAGGATTCATATTGGCAAAAGATGACTGTGATGATGATTACATAAGTATCAGATCATACTATTTCTCAAATTGGCTTGAGTTTTACAAAATTCTTCTCTTGTCAGTGATCTGATGGATCATTTTGAATACATATTATCATGCCTCTCTTACATTTCTTTTGTCTGAAGATATTAATTATAGAAATTTATCAAAAGGAGCACATCTAACATGAAACTCTTGATTTTCTTTTTAATTTGTTTTTTAGTTGATTGTCTTATTGCATACATTGAACTAATGAAACATTGGATTGTAAATATTTAGCTTTGGTAAGTATCATCGTCATATATGTAGCTTTTTTCCCCACTGGAAAAGTCTCTGTCATCATTTTAGGTTGGTTGGTTGGTTCTGAGGAACAATCTGTTATTGATTCAGGGTGCAGATATATTTGTACTTAATCCTCTCGGGCATAAGGGCGTATGAAGACATATATATTTTCCCTCATAATAATTATTCATTCATAATTTAGTGCTACTGTATGCATGTAGTCCTCATCTGGGAAGGCCAAAGTGTTTTTAGAAACCACACCAGATGGCAGGTGTTTCAACAGAGTTACAGGAATACCAATCTCTCTGCAGTGCATGGTGGTATCAAGGAGGAAGTGAAAAGATGCTGTTTTGTTGATTTGAATTTGGTGATTTTATGAATCTTCTGGAAAGGTTAGTATAGTGTTATATATTGTTATATAGTTCGCCCACCGATTAGAGATCCTTCGACACTTCTGTGCATCTTAGAAAAAGGAGAATCCATTCCGATAATACGGTAGTCAGTCCGTATTGTGGGATGAGTTGTTTATTATTACACGTTGGAAAATTAACTTCTCTTTTATGATTATTGTAGTTAACAATATGTTGCTTGTATAACATTTGGAAAATTTTACCTATAAAGCACGTGATTTCGCGTGTTGGCGATCAATTCGGACGTCCTTCATTTCTTTCTCCCCTTCAGCATGAATCGACTATTCTTGGAAAGACGCGAAGCAGAGACCTACAAACGGTGGGCGAACTATATCTTGTAGATGAAGTGTGAATATTTAATTTGTTCATGTTTATTACCATATTTATAAACCGAACTTGAGGACAATATGTTTGTAAGGTATTCTATGCGGCAAATAGTTTGAGGTTAGAAAGTTCTTATACAATATTTTTTTAATTTTATTTATTTTATTTTTGCAAACATAAATGAATAGTGTGCTATTTGGCATTATCATCTCTTTTACAGATGGATAACCAAAAACCATATCAGTCATGCATAAAAAAAAGGCCTATTACCAAAAGAGATTTACTGAAGAGGAGACTGAAAAACTGTTGGAGGAATCTGAAGATGGTTTGGAGCTGAGTGATTCTGATGATGATCCTACATATCAGCAGCCACAAAATGATCCTACAGATAGTGTCAGTTCAAGTGAAGACACTGATGTTCAGTGTCCTTCCCCTGTTGGTCAGACTCACAACATTCAGAGTCCAGCTAGTGTGCAAAATACAGCTGTTGCTGGTCATTTGCCATTGCGGAGACAACTAGTGTGGTTTAGTGATAAAGATAATCCCTTTGCTGGTACTGAACCACAGTTTAGAGGAAAATACCAAGTAAATATTCATAGAGAGAGCCCTGTAATTCTTTATTTTTCACAGCTGTTTCCAAATGAATTGATGGATGAACTCAATAGTACATGCGGTATCTAGCTACTTAGGGAAGGAGCCTGTCAGAGGTTTAGCCAGAAAGAAAAAAAGTATGTTGAAATTCCACTACCTTGCAGCATAGCTGTTTATAACAAACATATGGCTGGAGTGGACCTTATGGACTTTCTTGTGGCTTTGTATTGAAATGATACCAGGAACAAACGATGGTATATGAGAATTTTTTTACCATATGTTGAACATACTTGTTTGTAATGCACAGATCATTTCGAAATGGGAAGAAAAAGAAAAATTGGATTTGTTGTAATTCAAATCAAGAGTGGCAACTGCTTTGATATATCAAGGTTTAGCTCAGCTAGGTACAAAGACACGAGGATGCCCTTCAAGTCAAACACCACCAGCACTAAAGAAACACAAAACTCGCTCTGTGCTACATGAGAAACGTTTTGACAGCGATGGACACTTCCCAAAGAAGACAACAGGTGCTAATGCCAATCGTTGCAGAGATTTACACTGCAAGAGTAAAACAAGATACATCTGTGGTAGACGTGAGGTTCCAATCTGTCCAAAATGTTTTCAGTTTTTCCATACAAGATGAGGCAAAGAGCAATGTCTGCCTCATGTGCCAGCCTGGTGACTTCTGTTAGGCTGGCCAATAAATGTTATTTGATTAACTATTTTATTATATTTATATCTAACTTCATAAAGAATGTCCTTTATAAACTTCATGTCCAGCTTTTTTTTCTTACCTTATTAGAAAGAATGTGCTATGAACTTTAAGTCAATAAGACTGTTCTTGATTTACATAGCTCTACTGTAAATTCTAATTGTTCTACTTTTTTGTATGTGCTAAGTAATCCAAATTTTGATCATTCATGCAGTTTCAGCAAAATATAAATTGTTTATCTGTTTGTCATACTCGCAATGTCTTTCAATGAAAATAAATTCCTTAGTCTAAGTCATTTCCATAGAAATATGTCTGTTGGCATTAGTGCATGATGCTCAGATGATGATATCATTTTTTACATATACAGGACATAAATTTAGCAAATTAATGAATTCCTGGTAATACTGTAAGATTAAATGGTATCATGCCATTATAATTTTTTATAAATGAATATAAAAATTCATGCATGAGAGGGTTAACTGTGTTGAAATCCTCTGCTATTGCTAAAAGTTAAATTCAATCTTCATCTTCTGAAGATTAAATTTAGCTTTGATAAGTATTACCATCTTATTTCATGTGGCTTTTTTTTTAACCATCAGAAAAGTCCATGTCATCATTTTGGATTGGTTCTTCTGTGGAATAATGTGTGTTACAGTGGGTGCAGGTATATTTGTACTTACTTTGTTTGAAATCCTCTGCTATTGAAGTTAATCTTCTGAAGATTAAATTTAGCTTTTAGTTTTATCATCAGTCATGATCGAAAGGTAAATATTCCATTGATGGAAGATTTTTCACTTGGCTATGCTACCAATTATATATTTGGTTTAATCCTTTATATCCAAGTATAAGCAAACAAAGTTTGCACCTGAAGTATTTTCAGGACAGGGGAAACTTGTGGCAAAGGTAGTACAAGTTCTCATCACTTGCCCTAGTATCCCACAATGCAAAGCACATATCCTTGTGGACATGTATAATGCTATGCATTAAGGGAAAGGTCAGAAACTACCCAGACCAGTTTTGACCTTTATTGAGGTCTCATCAGTGGGAGCCAGATCCAGAGGTGGTGATACTAATGTGGAAGTAATGGAGAAGTCATATTTCCATATGCCAGTTACCAAAAGGTGTCACACCTTATTAAAATTCTCTGAATTAGAAATGAGTTGTCCCTGTCCTGAAAATACTTCAGTGCAAACTTTGTTTGCTTACACTTGGATAAAGGATTAAACCAAATATACAATTGGTAAATATTCTATATAAAAAAGAGTGACATACCACAAATAGCTACATCCATCTTTCAACTCCACCTATGTAAGATATGCCTTATTCTGAACCATATCAGCACTTCATGAGAAATTTAAACAGCACTTTCATTACTAGAGCATATATTTTTTTACTTCTGTGTAACAGTTTTGAAAACATACATATTTAATAATTTCATTAAAATATTCAAATATGGTTTTAGATATAGTCTAATTTCATTACACATTATATGCAGTGCAAAAAATAACTTCAAAAAATTGAAGAAGCAAACTCAGAAACAGTAAATTTATTTTTCTTGCAGACTTATCACTTGACATTCCACAGCAGTTCATTAGTAAGCTGCCCAAACCAAAAGAGGAAGAAATCCCATGCGTACAACTTTTAGGTAGGATATATTGTTTTTATTTTCAAATTTATTCTATTTCGAAGAACATATACAACTATTCTTTTTCTGGACACATGTGAACATACATGAAAACATATCCAGAAAATGTATCAACAGTTCATCCAGTTGGTATGCTCATAATATGCACTGATGTTACAAAATTATATGTGACAATATTCCATTTTCTTGAATGTTGTATACCAGTGACAAGCTACATGGTAACATTATACAAGCATTCTCTTGCTTGTTGGTAACTATACAGTCAAGAGAATGCATATGGAATTTTTATTACTTTATATGTTTAGTATTTCTCCATTTTTTGGCACTTGGAATTCTTTAATGAACTTGCTCATCCCATAACACCCTCCCCTCCCCCAACACACACACACACAAATGCCATTCTATAGCTTTTCCTGATCTGGTAGCATGGTAAGTCACTTTCTAGCATTTCTAGATGTATGCTTAATGCAGGTATCAAATTTTTATATTATCTGGATTGTGTGATACTAAATGAAATGTTTTATTTATTATTATTATTACATGATGCCTCCAAGGACTCATTGAGGGAGGGCACTTTACAACTCTCAGTCTCCACGACCACTTATTATTATTGTATTATTATCTACCAGTTCTAGGAAGTCGAGGACTCATTGAGAGAGGCCATACATTGCCCAGTTGTCATACCTTCTCCCAAACTCATTCTCACTAGATGAATTACGTTAACAGGCTGACTGTTCCATTAACTCTCTTCTCAATAGATTCTTCTAGAGGAGAATCTAGCTCTCACCTCTTTCCTCTCCCACCTTTCGCATTAAAAAATTTCATTGTGATACCAATAACATTCTTTCAGAATTTCATAGACCAATCATATCATCCCTCTTTCTTTCCTGTTTATCAGTGTCCGCAGTCCACATATCTTCAATCTGTTCTTGTAACCTACATTCCATAATCCTGATATTATATTTAATAACTTGAAAAATTGGAATGTAAGCCATGATTGATAACTAATAAACTATAGAATGTAGTTTTTTAATTAAAATAATATAACTATTTTATAATATAATTATTAATCTAATGTGGATCTAATGCTAATTTAAAAAATTTGTAAGTAAAATCTATATTATGTTTAATTAGATATCATCTTTCTAACTCTTTTTTGCATCCTTTCCATGGGTGGAAAGGGTAAACTCTTTTGTAAACTCATACTCATACTTTTGTAAGCTATACTTCTTTCAAAGTATAGCTTAAAAATATAGCCAACCCATTTGTGTATGTGAGTCCTTACCTACTTATCTAAAATCTTCATAGCAACTCCAGAGATACTAATAGGTCAACTATATACTTGGTTTAATCCTTTATCCAAGTGTAAGCAAACAAGTTTGTACCTGAACTATTTTCAGGACTGGGGCAACTTGTCTAAAGAAGCTAAGACTTCACATCACTTGCCTTAGTATCCCATAATGCAAAACACATCTCCTTGCAGACCTGTATAATGCTATGCATTATTAGTGACCCTTCCCATAATGCATTATATATGTCCACAAAGAGATTTGCTTTTCATTGTGGGATACTAAGGCAAGTAATGTGAAGTCTTAGCTTCTTTAAATGAGTTGCACTAGTCCTGAAAATAGTTAAAGTGCAAACTACTTTGCTTACACTTGGATAAAGGATTAAACCAAGTATATAATTTCTTGTATAGCCTGTGTAGCTCAGTGGATGTGGCGTTTGCACACCACGGCGCTTGGTCGCACAAAAGAAGACTTGGTTTCGAGCCTAGTCGGCGACTAGAGGAAATTTTTCTAAGCCTTTTTTCGACCAGTTCCTGAGTTAGTCGATCTCTGGCACGGGCAAGCGGGTTTTTCCTCCCGGAAACTCGGGTTTTTCGTCCTGTAAACTCAAGAAAATCGACCGTAGAACCCACGTTATTTCAGACATTAAATATATTGTGTTGGGGTTAGGGACCACGAGATGGCGGCACATTTGAGCCGTCTCTCTTCACTGTGCACCACTTAATTAGTGATCGCCTTGGGCCATCTATCTCTGATTGGTACCAGTGGAGATTGAACTGCCCACTCAGTCTCCAAAAGTTAGATAGGGCTAAATGGCCTTGCCTACTCCCGTATACGGGAATAAAAAGGCATTAGCTGATTTTTTTTTTTTTTTTTTTTTAATTATAATTTCTTGTTATCTTTAATTTAATTTAAAATAGGTCAACAGTTGTACTCATCAGTTCTTGTGCTACCCTTATGCAATTGGATTATCATGCATTCATTCCCTGCCTATGGGATCTTACCTGAGCTGAGGCACAAATTATACACATATGTTAAGGGCTTAGCCAGTATGGCTAAAAATTGCTTTAGCAGATGTGACGATTCCTAATCTCTCCCTATTGCCAAATTCTTATCCATCTTATGCAACAGCTAGAATCTCCTCCTCAAGCACCTCTATCTCCTCATCCAGTGTAATAGTAGCATGTGCTCTGTTACATACCCTAGTTTGATAGATCTTAGCAAGGTGAGCACCCATTATGGGAATGGTGCCATCTGCTTCTGACACACAGGCATCATCTGCATTCAGTGAAGCAATTCTTCTATAATGATAAAATTCTGTTGGGTGGCCAAAGAAATTGGCTCAAAGAAATTTTGCATTTCTTTTCACACTTAGAGATTTAGTTTTCTGTACAATACTTGTAACTTTTCCAGCTTGTACCTTATATATTTCATAACTTCTCTCACTCTCAAAATATTCCTTCCATATCGGCTTTTTATGGATCTCATGCTTAAGGTTGCACATGCATTTCTATCCCACCTTATTTATTCTTTGAACTCTAAAGATACATTCAGACACTGCCTCATTTAGCCATTTTTCAAACACATTTTTCAAAGCTTCTCATGCATTGCTAATATCCTTTTCATTCTGTAACTGGTACCATGGGACCAAAGATGGAATTTTCCTAAGTTTGTAATAATTTTAAGTTTTGTAATTGAACACGTAACCAGTATGGCATGCTCACTATCACTAACTTGATAAAAATTGTCACATGCTTAAGTGAGACTCCCTTTCTGACACTGCGATCAAATCTAACACTCTCTGACATAGTTCCTTCTTTTACATGGTGGTTGAGAAAGTTGTCTCACAGTAGCTCTAATTTTTCTTCATTTTCATTATGCGATTTCTGTTCTACCCAATCAGTCAGATAATTTGTCACCCATAACGATTACTCTTTTAATACCCTTTAAGGTAATTTAGTGATGCATTTCATTGTCTCCAGCAAATGAATCACTGGATCTGTAGCAATCCCCCAACGATATATTTGATCTCATTAGCCTCAAACTCATTCTTACATAGGACGTTATTAACTGCTGCTTTCATGAGTTTCTACCTTAACTAGACTCAAATCATCAGATGTCATTAGTAGTAGTACTTCCTTCCTGTTTCTTCTGTCATTATTCCTGAGTGTAACATCTGAGAACTAGGTTTCACTAATGCCAATAATCATAGGCTAAACTGTATTCACCAAAGCCGCAAACTAAATCCCCTTTGTTCCTGCTGCTCCTTGCATTTGTGTATAGATGTAAAAAGTTACCTCCTGGCTTTTTTCATACACTTACAACTGCAATCTGCATGGCCTTGTTGGGTAACTTACTCTTTTCTATCCCCAGAGAGCCAAACAAACTCTGAACCTAAAGTATGTTTCTATTCCCTTCACTAGTTTCATAACAGTGTTCAATGACATTCATATCATTGTCATGTTTAAATACAGCAGCTGAACTTAACATTTTCACTGTTCTTCTTTTCCCTTAGCTCCTTGCATTAGATCTCACATGAATAAATAATTTCTCCAGGCTCTGATCCCAAAGCCATTCAAGTGCAGGCAATCCCTCTTATGTAAGACTCTATTATAAAAGTTCTTTTCTACCATCAAACTCACTTTATGCATCCATAAACTCATGCGCATTTCTTCTGCACAGCTTGCACATTGAATCATTTGCTATTATAGTCCTCATTAACACAGTACTGTTGTATCTTGGTAATAAGCTAACAATTTTCACTCTCTCTCTCTTTTCTTTCTTGCTTCTTCCAGCAATCCTTTCACATCTTCTTCAATACTATATTTATCACTACTTAAATTCATTAGTTCTGATATGCATCACCACCTCCTCTTTTACTTTTCTTGTCTGTTTTTCAGTTACATTTTTCACATCTTTAATTTTCACTCCATTCCAAGCACTGACTCTGACATTCATAAATTTCATAAGTAAACCACCATACCATTTCATGTGACTAATTGACTTGACTTACATTGTGTCCTTGTTAACTCATCTCTATTGTGCTTCTTGTTCTGCTAATTTCTCTTATCCTGTCTGAGTTTCTTTTAATTTCTCAACTTTTTTTCTCATTCTCTGGTCCATTGTTGAATAATTTTTTTAATATGGATATTTCAAATGTTAGGCTATCCTCACTTATATCATCAACAACAGTGCTGCAAGGCTTCTTAGTGGAACAAAGATTTTCATCTCTAGTGTCTGCTTGAGATGAGAACTTTTTTAAGACTATCTAAAATTAAAAGTATATCTACTATTGTGTCTAAATGCACTCATACAATAAACCCACTATATGGTATTATTAAGTATATAAAGTATGGTTGGGGTGCTAAAGAGTCAAAGATGTATAGCTGAGAGGATACCTCTCAGCTATACCTTTTAAAGGAATGCAGAGAACTAACCAGGGATTCTGACCTTAATGTCCAATCCTCACCTTCTCGTGGTGTACCCCGTTAGGTATCTACCTGGATACTGAATGAACGAGGATGGGCTGGCAATTTGGGATTTAGCTGACTAAATTGTATTCTTATTGGCTTAAACCAAAATATAAAATGATGGTACAGTATGACAGAATTTCATGCTGGTTATGACGTTGCCCGGTTAAACAATGCCCCCATTGTTTTTGCCAGGGTGAACAGCAAAAGGTCAGCTACTGGAACAAATCCTGAAACACACTCCGACTCCACATCACCAGAATTCCAGATCGGTATTATTAACATAGGAAGCCTTGAATGACAATGAAATGGAGCTAGCTGAGGAATTGGATAAGTATCAGATCAACATAATAGGGAGTGACTGAAACCAAAAGGCAAAATCTGGTGAGATTTTTCTGAGTAAAAAATACAAAATGTTATATTCAGGCAATGACAATCAAGGAAAAGGAGTAGCTATAGTATTCAACACTAAATATGAGGCTAATCTTCTTAAATGTCAGGCAATTTCAAGTAGAGTGATGTGAGCAAATATGAGAATGGGTAACTGGACAATGAGACTTATATCTGCCTATGGTCCCATAGTAGATTCTACTAAAGTAGAAGCGGAGGGATTTTTTGAGGCTTTAGAAAAAGCAACTGACACAATGAAAAAGGAAAAGTTGGTCCTTGTTGGGGATCTAAATAGCAGAGTAGGAAATGAATGTCAGACATACAAAAATGTTTTGGGAAATTTTGGAGAAAAGAGCAAAGCTGATAATAATGGCAAATACTTGTTGGATTTCTGCTCAGGACATGGACTGGTTATTACTAACACAATGTTCCAACATAAAAATGTGCACAAATTCACATGGAGAGAAGAGGCAAGGAATAAGAAAAGTCTCATTGACTATGTTTTTGTTGATAGTGATGTTTTCTCCCTGGTGCAGGACACCAGAGTGTACAGAGGCTTTGAAATTGTAAGTGATTACCATTTATTCTTGAGCAGAATAAAATTGAATTTCATATTGAAAAGAAGAACATGTCAGAAAGTTTTAAAGTGAATCAAAGTTGAGCAACTCTCAGATTTGAACTGTAGATTAAAATACACGAACATTATTCAAGAAAAAATGAAAGAGTTTGAGAACAGGAAGAAAATGTTGGAGATTCAGTGGCAAATCCTGAAGAAAACATTGATTGATTCAGCCGAAGAGGCATGTGGTAAGGTTGTCTTCAAGGATACAAAAATAAGAACACCATGGTGGCACACGAAGTTAAAGAGGCTGTGAAGGAAAAGAAGAAAACATATCAAAAGTTCCTGTCAAATAAGTCAGCTTGTGCTCTTAGAGAATATAGAGACAAATGCAAGAATTTTAAACACTGTGTAAAACTAGCTAAACAAAAGTCATGGGAGGACTTTGGTAAGAACATAGAAAATAAATATCAAGAATGTGCAAAATATTCTGGAGCAAAATTATGTTGAAAAAGCTCAGAAATGGAAGAAAAAGTGCTGTAAAAAGAATTAGAGATAAAGGTGACATGAAAACTGGAGGAAAAGATATCCTTGATGTATGGAGCAATTACTTCAAAAAATTGCTAAATGTGACAGCACAGTGGTAAAAAACACTTAACAGGCATGCAATCAGGAATACATATCCATACTTGAAGTAGAAAAAGCCATCAAAAGTGTGAAGTGTGGTAAGGCAGCTTGAGTAGATAATATTCAACCAGAAATGCTCAGGTATGGAGGTATAAAAGTCTTACAGTAGCTGCACTGCATAGTCCAGATGATTGGAGTAGAGCTCTCATAGTACCCATATATAAAAAGGCAAATAAAACTGAATGTGAGAATTACAGAGGTGTTTCATTACTAAGTGTTCTGGGAAAGTTGCAGGAGTACTAACTACATACAGTATTACATGTTCTTAATGATATATAATACTGTTTTAGTTTTCTTGCATATGCTTTTATATTTATGTATTCGACAGGATACTGAATAAACTTTCATTTTCCCAGTTTTCTTTTCATAAACACAATATTGTAGCTTTAATTAATCTTTGAATTGAACATATTTCTTAAAAATGCATTGTATTTAAGCACAATTCCACTTGCACGGATTTTCAACTTGCACAGGAATCTTCAGAACAAAATAACCACGCAAGTCAAAGACTTAACTGTATTAATGCTTGTTCAGTGTTCCTTGTTCTGTAAGAGCACAGTGACTAATTTTTTCTGCAGTTTGATTTATTGTATGCAGTCAATCTGAAGATCATGATTAAGTACTGCATGTTTATATCTGATTCACAGTTTTTCTTGTGTAAAAAAATCAACTTTGATTTATCCATTGATCTAAAATGGATTCATTAATGATAATGCTTTGTGGTATTTAGATTAGGAAACAGTTCTTAGAGTCCAAAATTTTAATGGTTCAACATTAAACTTGTCTTTACTAGACTTTTCTGTTTTTCATCTTATGGATGGCATTTTCATCAGTGCTGATGTCTGGTACAGGTTTCTTGGATTATCTAACAAGAAACCTACAACACTAAGAGTTCGTTTTTTAATTACTTGATACAACTCTTGCATGTCCATTGTCAGAAAATAAACTGATATTTTTCAGATTAACATGCAACAATAGCATTCTGCATGTTCATTCTAATCTTCTTTATGAGTGTGTTCAATCATATTTTTCAAGATATGTATTTCAGCCAACTAGTGGTTCTGCATGTTGTCAGATGTTTGTTGAAAAAATACTGCTCAGGCTGCTCATCATTATACTGTATACTGCTAATAAAGATAAAGGGTGTATAAAACATTAATAGTTAAAATTGTAGCATGCAAAATGCTATGATTATATTGAAAAAGCATTGCATATATTTGAGTTTTAAGTCAGAATTAAAAAGGGTACAGGAAACTGACTTGATGTTAAATGAGGTGTGAGACAAGGATACACGTTATGAAGGAAAATGGCATTAAACCTAATATCAAAATAGCAGATGCTAATCCCAGCTTTTTACTTTATGCAGATGATGCAACTCTAAATAAATCTAGTACAAGTCTGCAAGATTCTGTAACTAAATTGAACAATTGTTGTAATATGTGAAAATAGGCAGGAACATTGAAAACATTGTTAACATCCTGAATGGAGAACTTGTAGAACTAGGAAACATTTCAACTATTGAGGCACAGTGAAGATGGCAAATTAAATATGAAAATAGGCAACAGAATTAGCAAAATTGGCATTGTAGGAAGTCAACTAATTAAGTTTTTATGGAATATAAAGGTTTTTCAGATCACTAAACTAGCTGTTATGCAAGACAGTATTGAACCAGTTTTATGATACAGATCTTGGGAACTGGATTAGAAATAAAACACTATTTCAAAGATTGGAGAATAACAGATATGAGAGTTCTGAAAAAGAAAGTAAATAGATGAACAGTGGCAGAATCATCAAAAAATAAGGATATTAGGAAGGAAGTTGGCATTGTTTAGTATCTTCAGTTTAAATTTAAGTATTTCATGAGTGTAACAGTGAGCAGAAAATTTGTTTTGCAAGTACAGGAATACCTTGTGTAGCGCAGTTTTGAACAACGTGGGCTTTGGTCTAACGCGGTTTTTATTATTACACTAACATTGTTAACACTGACCGGCTACTCCGCGCACCGCAAGTGACAGTCGAGAGCCATGTTTATGCAGTAGTTATTTGATTGGTTCTCACGTAGACACGTTCTTTCCCCACGGCATTTTATTATTTACGTTAATATTAGTATTTAATATTTTTTTATTAATTAAGTATGAGTAAAAAGAGACAAAACAAAAAAAAAAAAGACTGTTGGAGTAACAAAAAAACGCAAGTGGTTGACATTAGAGAAGAAACTTGAAATTATAAAATGTCACAACAATGCCGCTTCGTTTGCTAAAACAGCACGTGAGAATTCAATGAATGAGTCATCTGTACGAACAATTATTCAGGGCAAAGAAAAGATTAAACAACATGGAATGAGCACCGCTTCTTATATGTCAAAAGTGATCATGAGAAATCGATCTTCTACGATGGAAAACATGGAACGCCTTCTAATGATCTGGATTGAAGATTGTAATCTGAAAAAAGATTCCTTTGAGTCTTTTTTGAAAAAAGATGATAATCCAGGCAAAAGCAACAAGTCTATATGACAAAATAAAAGAAAATGAAAGCGAAAATGAAGGAGGTACAACCAGTGAAACGTTTATAGCAAGTTGCGGGTGGTTCTACAATTTCAAAAAGCGTATGGGACTCCATACGCTTTTTGAAATCCAAGGTGGAAGCGCAAGTGCTGACACTAAAACTGCAGAATTATTTCCCAATGAATTGAAGGAGCTTATTGAGAAGGAACGCTATACAGATGATCAAATTTTTAACGCTGACGAGACTGGCTTGTTCTGGAAAAGAATGCCACCGTGCACGTTTCTAGCAGAGAAGGAAAAAACACAAGCTGGGTATAAAGTGTCAAAAGACCGATTGACACTTTTACTAGGAGGTAATGCATCAGGTGATTTAAAATTGAGGCCACTGTTAACGTACAGAGCGGAAAACCCAAGAGCTCTTAAGGGCTTCACAAAGAACAATTTACCCGTTCATTGGCATTTGAATAAAAAATGTGGGTGACTCGTTCAATTTTCGAAGACTGGTTTAAAACTTGTTTTTGCCCTGAAGTTAAAAGCTATTGTAAAAAGAGTAATATTCCTTTAAAAATTTCGCTTTTATTAGACAATGAGCCAGGCCATCCAACTCTATTGACTTACAGATGAAAATGTCAGTATTCATTTTTTCCCTCCAAACACAACATCAATTCTGCAGCCGATGGATCAAGGTGTTATCTCCACTTTCAAGGCTTACTATTTAAGACGAACTTTTGCTCAAGCTATTAAAGCTGCAGCAGAAGAAGATTCTTGGACTTTGAGTGAATTTTGGAAGAAATTTAACATAAAAGATGCCATTCAAAATATTTATGAATCTTGGCAAGAGGTGACTCAAAGCATCATGAGAGCCTTATGGCATAATATCTTGCCACATTGTTCAAAGGACTTTGTTGCCTTTGCAACACAGAAAGAGAAAATCTCTAGATTTTCTCTTTCTGTGTTGCAAGAATAAATAAATAAAATAAATTTTGCATCATCAGCATACAACTAAATATTTCCTTTCAGGTTATTTTCTATATCATTTATGTACAAATTAAACCACAATGGTCCCAGCACTGAACTGTGTGACACTACTAGTCACCTGTTTTCACCTTGATTCTGCCCCTCCATATATCACTTTGTGATATCTTTCCAGCAGCCACCTTCTTAACCAGTGTCATATTCATCCCCACTTGTTCTAATTTGTGTAACAGAGTACCATGTGGTATTCTGCAAATGCCTTTGCAAAATCCCTGTGTAGCCATTTCCTTTATCCAACTCGGCTGTTACTCTGTTATAAAAAGTTAGTAAATTGCTAATGCATGGCCAGCCCTTTACAAAGCTATATTTACCCTCATACAGTATTATGCTTTTATCTACCCATCTTTTTGACCAATTTTTCTAGTACTTTTACCACCATGCCTGAGATACTGATTGGTCTTTAATTTGCTACTACAGTCTGAACCTCCTTTATGCAAATTATTTTGCCCTCTTTCCACTGCCTTGGAACTCTACCAGAGCTGCAACTTAAATTAAAGAGCCTAGTCACAGATATTGCCAGTTCCCTTGCAAATTCTCACAAAACCCTATCTGATATCCCATCTAATCCCACAGCTGTATTCACATTGAGATTCTGCAATATTCTAAGAACCTCCAATTCATCCACCTCTCTTCACACATTGGTGTGTGTCACACAGGTTAAAGCAGTAATCTCACTCGGATGATATACCCCAGAAAAGTGGTCACTCAGTAACTCGACTATTTTATCCACTTCTGTCTACTCGTGACCATCATCACTTATTAAAGTTAATCTTTCATAGTCATTCTTCTTCTTACTTGCCACATAATGAAAAAACTCTTTCGGATTTCCTGTGGCCTGCTTGGCTAGATTCTTCTAATAATCTGGTTTTTTGCCTCCCTTGCCATGCTGGTCACCTTTCTCTTTATATATACTCCACAGCATTTTCTTCTGCAGCTCATGCTTAATGATATTACTCATCTAACTCCTACCTGATTAACCCTCCTTACCCTAGGTGTACAATTTAATGCTGCCACCTCTAGATGACCCCTATCTCCCATGCACTACTAACATCCTTACCCTGCAGTGTTATTTTATGCCATGGCACAGTTTTGAGCTTCTCATAATCATCTGCCTTGTAGTTCCACATATACCCCTTTATGATAGAATGTTCCTCGTGTTTTACAATGAATGTCTCACTTTCACCAATTGGAGGCAGTGTGGTCACCTTGGTTATGGATAGCTCTTCTGATCTTTGACCAGGTCCAGTACTTTCCCACCCCTAGTTCCTCTCTGTCACTTGCTGCCTTAAGTAATTATCTCTTAGCAGGTGTATAAATTCTATTTCCTTCCTGCCATGTGATCTTTCTTCCTTCCAGTCTGCACTATCTACCAATAATTGTCTTGGACACTTTATCAATTTACAGTAAATACCAACAGGCAAACCCTAATATCAGGTATGTCCACCTTTGGATTTGATCATCTCCTGTACTCTTTGAGGGAGGCTTTCCACCAATGTGCAGCAGACATGTGGAATTTGTCCCCATTCCTCCATCAAAGCAACGCTAAGTTCAGCAATAGATCTAGGATGTGCTGCTCTACATCTCACTTGCCACTCTAATTCATCCCACAGGTGTTCAGTGGGGTTGAGGTCAGGACTCTGCACAGGCCAGAGCAGTCAATTAACACCCGTTCCTTCATTGTCATCTTGATAATTAGTAACACTGGTCCGTTGTATAAAACCCATACAGTGTAGGTAGCACCTGATTATCCAGAATATCAAGGTAGTAATATCAGCTCAAGGTTCCATGAGCTGCCTTCATGGAACCATGGACAACAACCAGTGGTCCCACTCCAAACTATCTAAATGCACCCCACACCATTACTCCTCCACCACCAAACTTTACTGTGGGTACAACACACTGTGACAACAAGCATTCACCGGGCTGCCTACACACCCTGCCACCAGACTAGAAACAGGTGAACCTTGATTCATCGCTCAAGAATGTCATTTTCCACTGGTCAGTTGTCCAGTTCACTTACTCTTTGCACCAGGCCAGATGAGCTACCTTGTTAGTTGTTATGATGTTCGGCTTGTGTGCTGCTGCTCTTCCATGGAAACTCTGTAAATGGAATTTCATACAGTATTAGTTCTCACCAGGGTGTTACTGGCTCTCTGGAGCTCGTCACGGATGGTCAGTGCCGCTTGTAGCCGGTTTTTGCATGCTGCCTGTTTTAATACCTTCCTGTCCCTGTCAGTCATTTTTGGTGACCACACTGGGTGTTTTCTTGCACTAGTGATACCAAGACATCTCCTTTTGTTGATCATATTGCCCAGCCATTGATTTTGAAATGCTCCAGTTGAGTGGCAATGCCGTGTATGGACATGATGCCAATGTGACAGTCCGTCATGATACCTCTCTCGAATTTACTAAGTTCATGTCATGTTGCCATACCATCTGCATTCAATTGCTACGATGAAATGCTGCTTCCTACTATCTATACACAGGTTTTTATGTTATTAACAAACCTGGAATGTTCCATAACTTCAAACAATAGGGGTGTCTGGACAATTATTGTCTGGAGTGCTTATTAAATAGTGTATATCTCTTTAGCTGAAGTCCTCTATAATAATCACTCAACCTGTGCTTGTAGTACTAATTTGGTAATACATGTTTTCCAGATCATCTGTAGAACTCCCTGGCCTATAGCTACAACCAACTGTATATTTTGTCTTACTGGCCTTCATAAAACAGATAAAAATCCAATATGAATCTGCTATTGATGCATGATTTTTCTCAGAACTCTTATTATATTTCCAAGTTTTTGGTTGATTGGTTTATTTCTAATCCAGCTCTCAGATTCTTAACTTGAAAACTAATTCTTAGTTTGAACACTGTCTTGTATGCTGCTGGGCTTGTAGGCTAGATTCTCTTATTCAATATAAATTTCTTTGCTAGTTCCCCACCATACCAACTTTGCTTATTCTGTTGTCTATTTTCTTATTTAATTTGTCTTCTTCACTAAGAATTGTGCCTAAGCACCTTAAATATTTCACTTGTTCTATGTTCTTAATTGAGGATGCAGTTGATGTTTTATATGTTCGTACTTTTATTTTATATGTTCGTATTTTTAGAGCTTTGGTCTTTTTTATTGCTGATTTTCATACCAGATTTGTTACAGCTATATTCAGTTACTTAAAGAATCTTAGAAACTTGCACTGGTTTGTTTAGGAATACATCATGTGCATAAAGCAAAGACCTGGGTTTAATAGTTACTGATCTTGACATCAAGTTCAATTCCACTTTCTTTCGTAAAATGATCCATATACACATACACATGTTGTGAACCCCCTTTAGCCCAAAATACAGCATATATGTAGTTTGGCATAGTTCCCCAAGGTTTTGGATTGCATCTAAATCTACAATATACCAAGCATTTACCAGACAGTCCTTTAACTGTTTGGAATGCAAGAGGACTTAGATCTTAGATCGGTTTTTTTAACTTGTTCCATACATTTTCAATGGGGGTTCAGATCGGGGCTTTGTGGTGGCCAAGAAAACTGGTGGAACTCACTGTCATGTTCTGAACCACTATTGAACTTCAGGGACCACCTGCTGGATAAAAAGTCAACATTGCAGAATGGACTTGATCGGCAAGAATGTTCAGATATTCCTTGAAGGACACCCATCCTTCCAGCAACATCAGAGAACCCATTCTGTACCAGCAGAATATGTCCCACACCATCTCCAGAATTTGGAGTTGTGTTTACAAGCAAGCTGGATTCATTGCTTCTTGGAGTTCCTGCCAAATTCTGTGCATACCTACTAAATCGAAGTAGATGTTCTTATTATATTCTCATGATATCTCATCTGTTTGTCTTAAAGTGAAATTCTGATCCTATCAACCTCTATTTGGCTTGAACCCAGTTGATTTTTCGCCATGTTTTTCTTAGTCTCAGAAGTGTGCTTGTGTAAATTTTTCCTGGAACACTTAGTAGGGATATTCTTTTGATTTGTGCATTCAATTTTATTTCCCCTTTTTTAGATGGGAACTGAGCTGTATTTCAATCATCTGGAATTCAACCTGAAAATTGTGTAATGTAGCTGGCCTGGTTAGCCGCATGGTTAGTGTATCTGCTCTCCAGCCAAAAGGCTGCAGGTTCGAATCCTGCCATGGGCATGGATGTTTGTGATTGTGTGTGAAAATGCTAGCGGTGGTAGCTGGCATTGGTGTAGTTGCGGTTCGTTGTAGTTGGTGGAGACATAGTTGTAGAGTAGGAGCCCTCCCTCGATGAGTCCTTGGACTCCCTGGAGGTGTCATATAATAATAATATTTGAGCATTTCTGGTCTGCTATCATGCATTTGCCTTTCTCTCTCAATTAATACAGGATGATCAAAATTAAAGTATCCTTGTTTTAAGGCCTTGCGCCATTCAGTGGGCCAGATGCTGCAAAAGTTTGCAGGAATACATTGTGTGGCATGTAGAAGCAATATCGGGGGGGGGGGGGGGGGTAGTTTCAAAATTCACCACCCAAGTGCATGGTGTTTGCAACACTAGCTACCAGGATGGTTTAAAAAGATCGACATGGGATTATTTTTCTCTTAATTCTGGTTGTTAATACTGTCCACAGTGATAGTGCTTATCTTGCTCCAACATGTTTTGCTCATGAAACTACTACATAAATAGTTGCAATGCTGTTGCTGCATTCCATGAATGCATCGCCTGAATAAATGTTGATGAGGTCCACTATCTCCATGTGCTCTGTGATCAGACAATTTCATAGCGTTTCAAGGGAAAGATCAGATTGAAACATGAAACACTACAAAATCATCCTAACCTGAACCGATAAGACCGTATGCCAATATCCAAGTTTTAGGAAGTGATCACCATTAATTGTTCATAAGTTTTTTTAATTAATCATCATCATCATGCGTATCAAGGATTTAGGCCTAGCATGGCCTGTTCCGGCCTTAGAAGTCATTGTTTAAGAGGACGTCCTGGTTTTCTTTTTCCTAATGGCTTGTTTTGGTAATCTTTCTGTTTTCATTCTTTGAACATGTTGCATCCATTTATCTTTATATTTTTTAATTTTTTCTATTACTGGCTCTTGGTTTAATTCTTTTATAATATCTTCATTTCTTTTGTGATCAAATAGGGTATAATTTGCAGTTTTTCTCATAAACTTCATTTCTGCTGTTGTTAATCTTTGTGTTTTTTGTTTTATTGTCCAGATTTTGCTTCCATACATTAAGACTGGTAGGGCTAATGTATTGTATACTTTTAGCCTGGTTTGTTTTTGAACTAGGTTTGGTTTAAATGTAGAGTTAATTACACCTTTTATTTTTAAATATTTTGCAATTTTTACATTTATATCTTTTATAAATGTATTAAATCATTTACATTTATATTTTTTTTTTACATTTATATCTGGGGTGCTTAAGGGTCAAAGCTGTATAACTGAGAGGAGACCTCCACATAGCCTTTAAAGGAATGCGGAGAACCGACCAGGGCTTCTGACCTAATGTCCAATCCTCACCTTCTCGTGGTGCACCCTGTTGGGTATCTACTTTGATACTGAACGAACGAGGATGGGCTGGCAATTTGGGATTTAGCCGACCAAATTGTATTCTTATTGGTTAAACCAAAATAAAAAATGATGGTACAACATGACAAAATTTCATGCCGGCGTCGCCCGGTTAAACAAGGCCCCCGTTGTTTTCGCCAGGGAACCAGGGCGAACAGCGAAAAGTCAGCTACTGGAACAAATCTGAAAACAAACCCCAACTCAACATCACCAGAGTTAAAGATCGGTACTATCAACGTAAGAAGCCTGAATGGCAAAGAAATGGAGCTAGCTGAGGAATTAGATAAGTACCAGATCGACATAATAGGGGTGACTGAAACAAAAAAGACCAAAACTGGTGAGATCTTTCTGAGCAATAAATACAAAATGTTATATTCAGGCAATAACAATCAAGGAAAAGAAGGAGTAGCCATAGTATTCAACACAAAATACGAGGCTAATCTTCTTGAATGGCAGTCAGTCTCAAGTAGAGTAATGTGGGCAAATATGAGAATGGGGAACTGGACAATGAGACTTATTTGTGCCTATGGTCCCACAGAAGGTTCTACTAAGGTAGAAGTGGAGGAATTTTTTGAGGCTTTAGAAAAAGCAACTGACACAATGAAAAAGGAAAAGTTGGTCCTTGTTGGGGATCTAAATAGTAGAGTAGGAAATGATTGTGAGACATACAAAAATATTTTGGGAAAATTTGGAGAAAAGAGCAAAGCTAATAATAATGGCAAATATCTGTTGGATTTCTGCTCAGGACATGGACTGGTTATTACTAACACCATGTTCCAACATAAAAATGTGCACAAATTCACATGGAGAGAAGAGGCTAGGAATAAGAAAAGTCTCATTGACTATGTTATTGTTGATAGTGATGTTTTCTCCCTGGTGCAGGACACCAGAGTGTACAGAGGATTTGAAATTGGAAGTGATCACTATTTAGTCTTGAGCAGGATAAAATTGAATTTCATATTGAAAAGAATAACATGTAAGAAAGTTTTAAAGCGAATAAAAGTTGAGCAGCTCTCAGATGTAAACTGTAGACTAAAATACAGAAATATTATTGAAAAGAAAATGAAAGAGGTTGAGAACAGGAATCAAACCTTGGAGATTCAGTGGCAATCTCTGAAGGAAACATTGATTGATTCTGCCAGAGAGGCATGTGGTGAAGTTGTGTGCAAAGATAAAAAAATCAGAACTCCCTGGTGGACACAGGAAGTTAAAGAGGCAGTGAAGGAAAAGAAGAAAGCATACCAAAAGTTCCTGTCAAATAAGTCAGCTTGTGCTCTTAGAGAATATATAGAGACAAATGCAAGAATGCTAAACACTGTGTAAAACTAGCTAAACAAAAGTCATGGGAGGACTTTGGCAAGAATATAGAAAATAAATATCAAGAAGGTGGCAAAATATTCTGGAGATTGTTGAAGAAGCTTAGGAATGGAGGAAAGAGTGCTGTAAAAGGAATTAGAGATGATAAAGGTGAAATGAAAACAGGAGAAAAAGATATTCTTGAAGTATGGAGTAATTACTTTGAAAAACTGCTAAATGAAACAAGCAGTGATGACAGCACAGTGATAAAAAACACTGACCAGGCATGCAGTCAGGAATACATATCCATACTTGAAGTAGAAAAAGCCATCAAAGGCTTGAAATGTGGAAAGGCAGCAGGAGTAGATGATATTCGACCAGAAATGCTGAAGTATGGTGGTATAAGAGTCTTACAGTGGCTGCACTGCATAGTTCAGAAAGCCTGGACAGAGGGACGAATTCCCGATGATTGGAGTAGAGCTCTCATAGTACCCATATATAAAAAGGGAAATAAAACTGAATGTGAGAATTACAGAGGTATTTCCCTACTGAGTGTTCCTGGCAAGATCTATGCAAGTATACTTGAGAAACGGTTGAGAAGAATTGTGGAAGAAAAGCTTGGTGAAGAACAAGCTGGATTCAGGCCAAATAGAGGCTGTCAGGATCAGATCTTCACTTTACGACAAATAGTCGAGAAAGCATGGGAATATAACAAAGATCTGTATTTAAGTTTTGTCGATTTGGAAAAGGCATATGACAAGGTGCCAAGAGAGAAGCTATTCAATACGCTGCAGTTATATGGTGTCAATGGGGCATTATATCAATCAATACTTAGTGTTTATTTGAGTTGTGAGTCAGCAGTTAGAATTGAAGGAAGTACAGGAAGATGGTTTAATGTTAAATCTGGTGTGAGACAAGGATGTACATTATCCCCTCTGTTATTCATTATCTATATGGATCACAGTATGAAGGAATGTGGTATTAAACCTGATATCAAAATTGGAGATGTTAATGTCAGCTTTGCTTTATGCGGATGATGTTATACTTCTAAATAAATCCGCTACAAGTCTGCAAGATTCTCTGACTAAATTGAATAGCTGTTGTAATAGATATGGTATGAAGGTCAGCAATAAAAAGACAAAGACAATGAAAATAGGCAGAATCATTGAAAATGTCAACTGTGTTGTGAATGGAGAACCTGTGGAACAAGTAAAACATTTCAGCTACTTAGGCACAATTTTTACTGAAGATGGTAAACTAAATATAGAAATAGACAACAGAATCAGCAAAGCTGGTATCGTGGGAAGTCAATTGAATAAATTCATATGGAATAAGAAAGAAATTAGTCGGAACACTAAATTAGCTGTATACAAGACTGTGTTCAAACCAATTTTAACTTATGGATCTGAGAGCTGGGTCAGAAGTAAAACACTTGACCAAAGACTAGAGACCGCAGATATGAGAGTCCTGAGAAAGATTAGAGGCGTGAACAGATGGCATCAATGGCAATATCATATTAAAAATGAGGATATTAGGAAAGAACTTGACATTGTCAGCATCCAGGAATGCGTTAGCAGAGCTAATCTCAGATGGTATGGTCACTTAAATAGAATGGGAGAGGAAAGATTAGCAAAACAAGTGTTCTCTGCCAGGTTGGCAGGAAAACGACCCAGAGGAAGACGAAGATATAGGTGGATTGATACGGTACAAAGTGCCTTAGACGATAGAAATATAAGATCTGATAATGTTGGAGTCTTGACAAGTAACAGACTGATTTGGAGGAAAATTGTAGATAGGAAGTTAGTAATGATGTAATTTTTCATGTAGTACTGTCATTTCCTGTACACCCCTTGAGGGTACATGGCAGGAATTTGATGATGATGATGACATTTATATCTTTTTCATTTTCATATGTGATCATACATCCTAGGTAGTTAAATGAATTCACCTGTTCTAAGATCTTGTTCTCTATTACTATTTTAGTTCTTGCTGGATCTTGTCCTTTAAAGGCCATAGTTTTTGATTTTTCCATTGATATTATCATACCATAATCTTTGGGTATCTCATTTAGATCTAAAATAGCTTTCTGTAAGTTATCTTCAGAATTTGTAATTATTGTTTGGTCGTCGGCAAAGAGGAGAGTGTTTAAGTTAACTGTAGGAGAAAGTTTAATTCCTTGATGTAAATTTTTATTCAATTTTATTATTATTTCATTTAAGTAGATGTTAAAAAGAGTTGCTGAGAGGGGATATCCCTGTTGGACCCCTTGGTTTATCTCTCTCGTATATATGATAACTCATGATTTAATCTTATTTGTATTTGATTATTTTCATATATACTTGTGATAGCTTTTAGAATATTATTTGGTATTTGTCTTTCTTTTAATATGTTAAATAATAGGTTTCTTTTAACTTTGTCAAATGCTTTTTCAAAGTCAATAAATGCAATATGTATTTCTAAATTATATTCTCTTCTTTTCTCTATTATTAATTTTAGGCAAAAGGCTGGGTCTATGCATGATCGTCCTTTTCTAAATCCATTCTGTATTTCTAGAATAAAGTTTTCGGAATATTTCGTTAATTTGTTATTTAAGATTCTGCTATATATTTTGTAACAGGAATTTAGTATACTGATAACTCTATAGTTTTTAGGGTCACCTCTATTACCTTTCTTAAAGATAGGAATCACAATTGCTTTTTTCCATTCTATTGGGAGGATACCAGTTGAGTAAATTTTATTTAAAAATTATAAGAGTCTTTCTTTGAATCTTGTTCCTGCGTATTTATATAGTTCTGAACCTAGCTTATCTTCTCCAGGTGATTTTCCGTTTCTTGTTTCTTTCAGGCTGATTTCTAATTCTTCTTCGGTTATTTCCTTTTCATTTTCGTTAATTGTTTGCCAGTTGTCTTTTTAAAATATTTGTCTGTCCGCAGTTCTGTGTAGTAATTTAGAAATTCTTTTAATTTCAATTCATTGTTTAATTTTATGTTTTCTTTGGTATCTGCATTTAAGTGTTTCAAAATTTTATATACATTGGGGCTTATTTTATATAAATCATGTTCTAAATTAGAAACAAATTTATTCCATGATTCTCTGTCTTTTTCTGACTTCTCTTTTAGCTATGGCTCTTATTCTTTTATATTCTATTTCATCTTCTAATCTTTTACTGCTTAACCATTTGTGATAGTTTCTTTTTGATTATTTCTTTGATTGTATCATCCCAGATCATCAGTTTTTTTCTTTTATTGAATTTTTTGGTCTTTCCTAAGCTTTCATTTGCTGCTACATTTAGTATTGTTTTTATATTAAGCCATTCAATTTCTATTTCTTCATTTTGTTTTATTTTATTCTAGATATTGGTTAATTCTTTGTTCATATAGCCATTGTACATTTGTGTCATTCAATAGTCTAGTTTTATAAACAAATGTTTCAATTTTTCTTTCTGTTCTTGTTACTTGCAGCCATTTAGGTGGTAATCTTAATTTTATTTTAACAAGGAAGTGGTCACTGCTTATTTCATATCCTCTGAGAACTCTAACATCTAGTGAAAATTTTGATGTCTTTTCATTTAATATGAAGTAAGATTTCCGTCCTCTTGCTGCCCAAGTATATTTATGTATGTCTTTATGTTTATAGAAAGAATTCATTATTTTTAGGTTATTATAAACTACAAAGTCGGTCAATTTTTTACCATTTTGGTTTAGAGCGTGTTCTCCATGTATTCCTATATTATTATTAATTTTCGTGTTTCCAGTTCTTGCGTTTAAGTCTCCTGCTAAAATTATGTAATCATTTTTATTTATTTTATTATATATGTTTTGTAGCTGATTATAAAAATCAATATTATCCTGTTCTCTTCCTTCTTCGGCATATAAACCAATTATTGTTAAATAGCCTCTATCTATTTTTTTTTTTTAGCTTCTATTATTCTTTCATTTCATAATTTATAATATTTTAACTGTTTTGAAAGGGAGTTATGAATCCAAATCATGACTCCTGCTTGTGCTCTTTGGTCTCTGTCGACTCCATTGTATATCACATTAAAATTTTCGGTTCTTATAGTTCCTTTTAATTTCTTTTTTGTTTCAGTGATTACTGCTATTTTAAAATTTCTTTCATTTAATAGTTGGTCTAATTCTATTTCTTTATATGCTATTCCTCTTGCATTCCAGTTTGCTATGTGTATTATATTTTGTCGTTTCCATTTTTGTTTTACCTTTTCCATTCCAGGGTCATTTCCCATAGATTCAATCCAATTATCTTTTTCTCTCAGCTTACAAGTAGGATTATGTTCTCCATGTCAGGGGACGACGGAATAGTTCAGTGGTAGGGCTTTTGAACTAGCCTTCTTCCAAATTTAAACCCATAGGAGGAATAGTTTATATTGAAGGGGAAAGAGTAGATTATAGAAGAATTATAGTAAGGTTTATAGAGAGGGCATAGTTGTAAGGCCAGAAATGAAAAGACCCCATGGCCCTCGAGTACTCTAATAGCATAAGGGTCATAAAATAAGAAGAGTTGGCTGATAAGGCCTTATAGGAAAGATTAAAGTAAGTGGATCTTCCTCAAAGTAGAAGAAGGAGAGAATTGATCCAGCTAGGGATCCATGGGAGCGCCACTTCCCTTACAATCAAGATGATGGCCCTGTTGGTCCACGAGTCCTTATTCAGTATATTCAGACCACCCCACCATATATATACACATGCGCGCGTGCGCACGCACACACACACACACACACACATATGGTGGGCTCCCCTGTCTGCCACCCAGGGGACATGCTCTCTAGGGGTTACAGGGTCCCCCAAGAGGGTGACCCTGTAATTAATGATTATCTTAAGCAATTTTTATCTACTTAACTTACTACAATTGTTCTTTTGAACTCTAACAGTGTAATATCATGTACTTTATCTGTGACCAAGACATGATCTAATATATGCATGATTTATGACGACTCATTATTTTGGTTCATCTTTTGAATGTAGTTAATGGTCTATCCCTGAAGTCCACTTACCATTGGGTGAAATATATTGGGAATTTTGAATAAATTCTGTATAATTTTTTTACATATATAAGCTGTCAAAATTATTTAACATGTTCATTGCCAATCAAGCGATATCGCATGATGCGAGTTCTCACCAAACAGCCGATCACGCGTTATCGCGTGGACATCGCTAACTAAATAAAAAATAAATAAAAAATTTAGCCACCACACGAAATTCCAATTTTCAGCTTGGCAATGAAAGTGTTAAACAGGACTGTATTGCAGGTGGATGAAGAAAATTTAAGGCCAGTAACTCATCTTACTAAGAAGCTTAGTGCTTCAGGAAAGAATTTTTCTATGATAGAAAAGGAGGCCTTAGCTATAATTTATCCTTTAAGACAGTTGAAATATTTATTGTATTTTGCTGTATATGGTTATGATATTCGAGTTACATCTGATCAAAAACAATTTTTCTGAACAATGTTGAAGATAAGAATGAAATGATTATCAGATGAACATTAAAAGTACAAGAGTAAAAATTTAAAGATTTCTTATGTTCTTGGAACTAAAAATGTTATATCAGGTAGCTTGTCTCAATTTGCCACAATAGAAGACTCAGTGGAAAACCCAATTAAGAACCCTGAGAATGGCACTCCTAATGTGCCATTCTCAGGGTTCAACAAATTTAATTCATTAAAGCAAATTAAAAAAAAAAATGTGAAAAGGCTGGTGATGTTAATTGGAGTCAAAAGTATAATAATAATGAGCAGCATGATAAAAGAAATCAAAATTACAGTTTACAAAGCTCTGAGAGTGATTCCAATAAAGATTATGATCTAGACCAGTGTTTCTCAATCCTGTGGTCCATGACGATGGGACAGGTGGTCTGCAGGCAGACTTAAAATAATTAAATAAATATATATTTTTTAATTATCCAAACAAATTATAATTGAAGAAATAAGTAAAAATTATTGAAATCAAATGGAGACTTAAAAAAAAACAACAAATAGCATCAGAATGTTCAAAGGCAGAAGCAATAAAACTGTTGTTCACTTCACCCCTCTTTTATTACTTTTCATTCTGGCACTACAGTGATTTGTAGTGGCAGAATGACAAATAATAAGAGGGGTGAAGTGAGCAACAAGATAGTTTTATTGCTTCCACCTTCCCTTGCTGTTTTGTCAGATTTGAAGTGAACATGTGTTATCCACATTTCAACCAATTGCTTGTTGTTTATTGATTTTTATCACTGAAGGTTTTGCTCCTTCAACCAAGGCTCAGTATACCTTCAGAAGTGCTAAATGATACGTAGACAAAGTGTGTCGTGAGTTAACCTCTGTATGTATATATTTTTTCGGAAATGTTTTTTAATAATGGAAAAGTGGCTTAGAACTAGGACGTTGAAAAGAAGAGCAAATGAAACAAGTGATGCTAACCCTAATTGTGATACATATGTTGTAAGGCCGAGTAAATCTGATACTATTTATTAAAGTAGAAGAAACAAGCAGTTCAAAGAAAAAATACAGTAGGAAATATAATAGTTCATATTTGGAATCTGAGTTTACTTGTTGTGGAGATGAAAGTGAACAGAAACCTCAATGTGTTTTGTGTTATGAAGTGTTGTCGAATGAGTGCATGAAACCTGCGAAACTCAGAAAATATTTAGAAACTAAACTTTGTGATGTGAAAAATAAGCAAATTGGAAAGGGGAAAAAAAGCTAATTTCAGCAACGCTTAGCGACATTAAATCATGGGAAAGATGTAGTTTCAGTCATGGGTTCGATTAATAGCAAGGCACTGGATGCGTCTATCTCTTAAGTTTGCACTTAGCGAAAAAACCGGGAAACCTCATTCTATTGGGGGAAATTTACTACTTCCAGCTATAAAAGATGTGGTAAAAAGTATCTTTGGCAACAAGTTACTAAAAGATGTTGATTCGACTCCTCTTTCAATGACACTGTCAGTCGCAGAATTAATGATATGGCAGGTGACATAGAATTTCAGTTAATCAAAAGAATTAAGAAGAGCCCTTATTATGCATTACAAGTAGATAAGACTACTGATGTTGCAGATGCACAGTTAATATGCTACATAAGATATGTGCATAATAACAACATTCATGATGATATTCTGTTTTGTAGAACTTTGTCATCCTGGAAAACTGGAGAAGAAATATTTCACACTCTCAATAATTACATAATACACAAAGTGATCCAGTGGGAAAAATGCATGGGCTTCTGTTTGGATGGAACTTGTACCTTTATAGGCAGGCATAGTTGAGGGTTGTTTCTATGGTCAAGGAAATGACTCTGGATATGAATCAGGTATATTGTTTCATACATAGGGAAAGGTTGGACTCCAAAGAAATGCCAACAGAATTTAAAACTGTGCTATACAGTGCTGTAAAGCTTTGTATAGCACAGTTTTAAATTTTATTAAGGCTCGACTGCTAAATAACAGGTTATTTTCAGTATTCTGTGATGAAATGGACAGTGAATATATACAGCTTTTACTTCATTCTGAAATTCTCTGGATTTCCAGGGGCAAAGTACTAACAAGCTTATTTCAATTAAGGCACAAAGTTTTATTGTTTATAAATGAATGTAATTCTACTTTTGCATCACTCTTTGTTGAGGAAGCATGGTTATCAACGCTATTCTATCTTTCAGACATTTTTTTCGAAATTAAATGAATTAAATCTCTCCCTTCAGGGAAATTCTTTAACTGTTCTTGATGCCTACTACAAAATAAAGTTCATTCGAGAAACTATATTCGAGAAAAATAAAAAAAAACTGGTGTTGCGCATTAGTTATGTAAAAGACAGATAATTTGCACCTTTTCCAACATTGGAATCCTTTTTAATGGAAAATGATCTTTTTGTTGATTCTGAGTTTCTGGAAAGGGTTTGTTGACCACCTCAAAACTCTGAAACAGAATTTTGAAACATATTTTCCGAATAACTTTTATAAGAAATTTCTGTGGGTTCGAGATCTATTTCAGGCTTATAGCCACAAGAGCAACCTTTCATTATCGAAAAAAGAACAGTTAATTGAGCTTTCAAGTGACAGTGGGCTTAAAATGCAATTCAGTGATCTTGGTTTGACTCGATTCTGGATTTTGCCTTCAGTGAGAAGTGAATTTCTCGAATTATCTGAAGAAGCACTGAAAATCGGCATGCAGTTTTCTACAACCTATCTCTGTGAGAAAGAATTTTCATCGCTCCTTCAAATAAAAACAAAATACAGAAATCGTTTTAGTGTGTGTGTGCGCCGATCTTCAACTGAAGTTGACCAATATTGAGCCAGATATCCAGCAACTCTGCAAAGGCCATAAAGAAGCTGAGCCATCTCATTAAAAGTAAGTAGTAACATAATTATATCATATTATTTATTTGGACTAGTTTCCAATTATTCTCGTTACTGTCTTTAAATTCCTTGTCATCTTCTGAATTAAACGCTGCCAATATGGACCAAATTCGTATTCTAGCATTGCTTGAGTGTGGTAATTTATACCACACTTCTTTGAATTTGCTATTTCTTGTTGCTGCCTTTATTGTATATTTTGCATGAAATTCCTGGAGTGTCCCATGAAAATCGACAGGGTTTCTTAAATAATTCTTTCTGTACAAGTGTTTCAAGCTTCTGATTTTTCATTGATCCATTTGACACTATCTTTGGGTGGTAGAGAGATTTGAACACTTCCTGGAATATCTGTTTCGTCATCAGTGCATTTTCTCTGGCTTCTGTAGATGACAGGGAGAGATATTCCTGCAAGTGCTTGCAGATGAATTTTTTGAAATCATTGGCACAGTACAAAAGATTAACCTCCTCTTTGCTTTGTTTATATCTGGCTAATGAGTCTTGTTTGCTGTCATGTGCTTTGTTTATATCTGGCTAATGAGTCTTGTTTGCTGTCATGTGCCATAGTTGATGTGGACAACCATGAAACAAGAAATTGTTCAAGATAAGTTATATGCTGCATTATACACTTGTTCAGCAGATAACTTATCATGAACAATTTCTGGGAAAACTATTACAAACTCTTCTGTAATAGTTTTCGAAATTTCTGTAATAGGTTCGAAATCCAATGATTGCTTTTCCACAAATTACTAAATGCCTGATTCTGTGAGCTTAAATCTGTACATCCCTCTCCACACACATATTATACGTGCAATTTGAACATATGTTAATTTTTTCATGGAAGTGTTTTGCATTTTCTTTAATCAACCAACCTAGCATGAAAATCTTCCTTTTTTGATTGCTGCTTGTACCATTGCTTTTGTCATTGTCTTTCACTTACTTAATGTCTTAGAAGATTCAATGGAGATTTTAAAAAAAACTTTAAACAGATTTCTTTTCTTGCTAAAATATCTATCACAGTAGTTTTCCCAGTGAGTATTGCACTCATTGCAAATTTGAAATCTCGGCACTTCCACTTCATCTTTTTTTAATTTCAGTTTCCTGTTGAGTGTTTAATACCACCTGTTTTTCCATTCTTGCTAGGTAATGAATTAGATGTTATTTCACTATTGTTTTCAATAAAACCAAAATTACAAATTAAATAATAAAAATTAAAAGAACAGTATTATGTTGCAAAGAAAAATTGATGCCACACACACACACACACACACACACACAGGTATATTATTCTCTAACTAGTGCATACATTTAATAAGCAATACATTTATTTATCATCATCAGATTCCTGACACGTATCTTCAAGGGGTGTACAGGATATGATAGTACTACATGAAAAAGTTACATCATTATTAACTTCCTATCTACAATTTTCCTCCAGTCTGTTACCTCTCAAGGTTTCAACATTGTCAAATCTCATATTTCTATCTTCTAAGGCACTTTTCATATCAATCCACCTATATCTTGGTCTTCCTCTGGATCTTTTTCTGCCACCTTGGTAGAGAACACTTGTTTTGCTAATCTTTCCTCTCCCATTCTGCTTAAATGACCATACCACCTGAGATTAGCTCTGCTAATGCATTCCTGGATGCTGACAATGTCAAGTTCTTTCCTAATATCGTCGTTTTTAATATGATATTGCCATTGATGCCATCTATTCATGCTCATAATCTTTCTCAGGACTCTCATATCTGTGGTCTCTAGTCTTTGGTCGAGTGTTCTACTTCTAAAACAGCTCTAAGATCCATAAGTTAAAATTGGTTTGAACACTATCTTTTATACAGCTAATTTAGTGTTTTGAATAATTTCTTTCGTATTCCATATAAATTTATTCAGTTGAACTTCCTACCATACTAGTTTTGTTGATTCTGTTGTCTTTTTCCATATTAAAATTTACCATCTTTTGCTAAAAATTGTGTAGCTGAAATATTTTACTTGTTCTATAGATTCTTCATTCACAATGCAGTTGATATTTTCAATGTTTCTGCCTATTTTCATTGTCTTTGTCTTGTTATTGCTGACCTTCATACCATATCTATTACAAGTTATTCAGTTTAGTCACGGAAAATTTCACGCTTGTACTGGATTTATTTAGAAGTATAACACCATTGGCATAAAGTAAAGAGCTGAGCTCAACATTTCCAAATTTTGATATCAGCTTTAATACCACTTTTCTTCATTATTTGATCCATATAGATAATGAATAACATAGGGGATAATGTTCATCCTTGCCTGACACCAGATTTAACATAAAGCCATCTTCCTGTACTTCCTTCAAATCTGTGTACTTACAACTCAAACAAAGACTAAGTATTGCTTGATATAATGCCCCATTGACACAATATAACTGTAGCGTTTTGAATAGCTTTTCTTTTGGCACCTTGTCATACCTTTTGCAGGACTACAAAACTTAAATACAGATCTTTATTATATTCCCACAATTTCTCAATTATTTGTCGCAAAGTGAAAATCTGATCCTGACAGCCTCTATTTGGTCTGAATTTAGTTTGTTCTTCATGAAGCTTTCCTACTACAATCCTGCTCAACCGTTTCTGAAGTATACTGGCATAAATCCTACCAGGAACACTCAGTAGAGAAATACCTCTGTAATTCTCGCATTCAAATTTTATTTCTGTTTTTTCATAGGTACTATGAGAGCTATTCCAATCATCTGGAATTTGTTCCTCTGTCCAGGCCTTTTGAACTATGCTGTGCAGCCACTGCAAGATTTTTGTACATCCATGCTTGAGCATTTGTGGTCAAATATCATCTATTCAAGCTGCCTTTCCACAGTTGAGGCTTTTGATGGCTTTTTCTATTTCAAGTATGGATATATATTCCTGAATGCATGCCTGGTCAGTGTTTTTTACAACTGTGCTGTCATAACTTTGTTTCATTTAGAAATTTTTCGTACATCAAGGTTATCTTTTTTCTCCATTTTTCATGTCTCCTTTATCATCATCTGATTCCTTTTACAGTACTGTTTCTTCTATTTCTTTTTCAATAATCATTTTGTCACCTTCCTGTTTTTTTTTTATACAATGAGACCTCTGGTGAATTCATCACTAAAAAAACATACTAACCACAGTGATAAGTTTTAATACGTAAATATTTCATCCCAAGTATCTTGGGACATCCTAAATACAGTAATTCAAATAATAATAGGGAATAACATACAGTTAGGGTGCATGATTACAATGGAATCTCAATATGCATGCAGTAGCGTGTTATAGAATTAAATTAAAATATAACTGGAAAAAATAAATAAATAACATATATAAAGAGACTAAAGCTAAGATTATTTTACACAATTTTGTATGACAATTTCCCATACTTTAGGAATAGCAAGAACATCATTGCAGTTAAATTTGGTCTGTGTAGTAGGGCTTCAGCACTATCTTTATATAAACGTTCATGTTTATATAAAGATCTATGTAAAAGTTTTGTCTTTTCCCAATGGATCCTATGCGCCCTAACTGTGTGTTATTCCTAGCATTGTTTGAATTACTGTACTGAGGATGTCCCAAGATACTTGGGATGAAATATTTACGTATTAAAACTTATCACTCAGGTTAGTATATGTTTTTTTTTTTTTTTTTTTTTAGTGATGAATTCACTACAGGTTTCATTGTATAAAAAAGTCTTATTCCTTCACTGGGAACTGACAGCACAGAAGACTGGCTTACTATGACAACTTCAATTGAAACAGGGTAAGCTACGTGCTAGAATCTCTTTTTTTAAAAAAATGTAGATGCGATAAACTCATTCAACGTTTGCAAAACCAGAAGTCATCAAATCTCCAGGTGCTCATAAAATCTATCAGAAAGAAGTCATTCCTTAATTCTTAATCAGTTACAAGTTCCTAAACATGAATTGCAACAAATAATTTAAAAATTATGGAACTAGAAGCAGAATTATCAAATGTGTTAAATCAAGAACTGCTACAATTGATTATCAGTGTCTCAAAAAATTCGGGGATAAAAGTATTTGATAAAAGTAATATTAATCTACATAAAAAATACCTTAACTTGCTAAATCGATCTAAGAAAATTACTAACAAATAACTGGCAGAAAAATGGGTGGTCAACTTATCTAACCGTCCACTAACAACAGATGAATTAAATGTTCTAGCAAGAGATCATAAATTTGCAATTTCACCTAAATGTTTTCCATATTTAGATTTTATACATAACATTGAGAGAAATATCGGCCATCTTTCAAGTACTGAAGCCAACATAATTTGTTTTGAAGTAGCAAAAATAATATATGATGCCAAGCCTTCGGACTTAAATATCCCACCATCAGAATTGAAAGCTCTTGCCTCCTTAAAACATAATCATCACCAAAGCTGACAAAGGAAATATCACTGTGGTTCTAGATACCAGCTTATGCCAAACTGGATCCTACAAAAAGACAACTCGGGAAACTAAATAAGTTACTTGATGAAACCTCTTCCTTAGACAAAGAAACAATTAAAAATCTCAAGCCATACCATGCTAGACCTCCTAGAATATACGGCCTGCCTAAACGTCACAAGAATAACATTCCACTCAGACCCGTCGTAGATTCTATTAGCAGCCCGACTTACAAGTTATCAAGAGTCTTATCTAACCTTCTCCGTCCTCACATAGGCAACTCAGCTTCATCAATTAAAAATTCCACACAGTTTCATGCAAAAATAAAAGACATTCAACTGTTAAAAACTGACATGTTAATTAGCTTCAACATTGTCTCCCTCTTCACTAACATTCCCCATAAAGAAACAGGTTATTAACTCAAAAATTTCCATCTGATATTGTTGAATTATTCAAATTTATTACATCTGGTTACTTCACTTGGAAAGGTAAAATTTACAAGCAAGAGGAAGGAACAGCAATGGGGTCTCACTTATCGCCAAACTTAGCAAACCTGTTTCTAGCATACCTTGAAGAAAAAATTTTCACATTTGAACCCAAACCAAAAATTTGGCTACGATATGTTGACGACGTCTTTGCAGTCTGGGATCATTCCGAACAAGAATTACACCTGTTTTTTCTAGATAAAATAAACCTCCTTCACCTTGCATCAACTTTGTGCTAGAAAAAGAATCTCCACAGGGTATCTCCTTTCTGGATTTACACATTCAAAGAAAAGATGATGGTTCCATTGCCACGTCTGTCTATCACAAGCCTACATTTTCAGGTCGCTACATTTACATTTGTCTGTGTATTCTCTAAGAACACAAGCTGATTTATTTGCCAGGAACTTTTGATATGCTTTCTTCTTTTCCTTCACTGCCTCTTTAACTTCCTTTGTCCAACATTGAATCAATCAATGTTTTCTTCAGGGATTGCCACTGAATCTTCGAGGTTTGGTTCCTGTTCTCAAACTCTTTCATTTTTTCCTAAATAATGTATGTTTATTTTAGTCTACAGTTCACATTTGAAATCTGCTCAAATTTTATTTGCTTTAAAACTTTCTTACATGTTTTTCTTTTCAATATGAAATTCCATTTTATCATGCTCAAAACTAAATGGTGATCACTTCCAACTTCAAATCCTCTGTACACTCTCATGTCTTGCACCAGTGAGAAAACATCACTATCAACAATAACATAGTCAATAAGACTTTTCTTATTCCTAGCCTCTTCTCTCCATGTGAATTTGTGCACATTTTTATGTTGGAACATTGTGTTAGTAATAACCAGTCCATGTCCTGAGCAGAAATCCAAGTATTTGTGATTATTATTGGCTTTGCTCTTTTCTCCAAATTTTCTCTAAATATTTTTGTATATCTGACAATCATTTCCTACTTTGTTATTTAAATCCCCAATTTATTTATTAATGATTTATTTTTTTTTACTACTGCATTTATTATTTACTGCCAATATTTATCTTTTATTCTTCAAATCAGTGCAGCGAACTGAGTATTGAGGTATTTTCATTTTGTTGAAAATATTGCAGAAATTATTGGGCTATTTTCAAATGCTTGCACAAAAACTAATTACAAAATATATATGAAAAACAATTGTTTCAAATAAAATTTATTGAAATATATGAACTTTTTTTTTCCCATGTAAAATTCCAGCATGCTTTGTGATCATTCTTATAGTCACATTATTGTTAATCATAACAATTTAATCAAAATTTATAGGCATGTATTTGTTTTTTTTTTCTTACTTTTTATGTAATGAATGTTTTTTACATTTCCTGTTTGCCCACTTCAGAAAACATTGCTTACAAAATTGGATTCAAATATGTAAGCTTAAAAAAATTATGATGTAAGTGATGGAAACAAAATTCACAAGGACATTGCCTGCTAATATAAGAAAGAAATGCCTGAAAGTGAACAGCCAAGGGAGTCAGAAGCTTGAATGAATAGAGGTTAAGGCCTCAATGTTTTGGTCAACTTAAAAAGATGGAGAAAAATTGAGTTTCATGATGAAATTGTAAATTAAATAAAAGCATGCATGTGTGTGTGTGTGTGCGTGCACACGTATGCAATATTGCAGCAAACCACAATAGAAGAAAGTGTAAGGGGGAGAGAGGACTGTGTAGGAAGAACTTGAAAGAACTTGTACGCCACTTTTACTGGCAAATTGGAATGGGAACCTACATCCAGAATATGTGGTTTTAATTGTAAACCAAGTATATCAGACCATTAATAATAACTTATTACAATATGAGGTTTTCCACCATTACTTCTTCAGATTTTTAAGATTATTTGATGGAAAATTACATTTGTGTGAAGATGTTTGCATTGTTTTAACTTTTTACAAATTTATTGTATATGTATGTATGTAATTTTCATTTTTCATGTAGACTGTCTAAATAGCTTTACAGAACTAGAGGAATTAGCAGATAGTGAACTATACCTCTGTCATAGTTGTAAAAGAAAACAACATTCTACAAAACGGTTTTGGATTAGGCGGTTACCGAATGTGAGTATGCTGCAAGAAAAATTTTATAAAATTTCAAATGTTAATATTTTGGAAAGTTCTGATGGTTTAAGTGAAATTGTAAATTACGTCAATTAAATGTCAGCTGCGCCATCGTACAAATTAATTTATGTATTTTATTTTGTTTTCATCTTAACTCGTCTTGTCTTAACTTTACTTGGTATATGCTTTACTTCATTCAGATTCACTAAGTTAAGACTTTCATCTTAACTTAGTGAAGTGAAAATTATGCTAACATAAACTTCTCAAAGCTAATCCTACAGTGACCAATTCCCCCCCCCCCCCCCCCGCTGTTAAACAACCTTTGTGTGGTAAGTTTATTTAATGTGTGCAGTTCCCCACTCTCATACAAATCAATTAGAAAATTTATTTTATTTTCAACTGCGCTATCTAATTGAATAAATATTGTTTGAAAGTTAGGGTGAGGAAAAACAGGAATTAATCACTAACTATACCCAAATTCTCTACTTGTAAGTCGTGACTATTCGTACATTGCTGTGCCCACAGGTTTGCTATTTTTTTGGAGATAGTGCATTAGCTAAAGAACAGGCCAAGTAGTTACAAAACATTTATTTTAAACTAAACAAGAGATAAAATACACATGAGATATTGTAAATTTATCTCGCTCAACTGCCCTTTTTTTTTTCAAACAGGGAATGCAATTTATATAAACAAAACTCACAATGCACACAATTTCTTGGTTAACTCGTTCGACTTAACTGGCCATACCACCTGAGATTAGCTCAGGCAGTATGGTCACTTCCCATTCTGCTTAAGTGACCATACCACCTTAGCTAATCTAAGTTTAAATTAAATGACCATACCTCAGGTGGTATGGTCATTTAAGCAGAATAGGAGAGGAAAGATTAGCAAAACAAGTATTTTCTGCCAGGTTCGCAGGAAAAAGACCTAGAGGAAGACCAAGCTATATGTGGATTGATACAGTAAAAATTGCCTTAGAAGATAGAAATATAAGATCTGATAATATTGGCGTCTTAACGGGTAACAGACTGATCTGGAAGAAAATTATAGAAAGGAAGTTAGTAATGGTGTAAATTTTTCGTGTAGCACTATCATATCCTGTACATTCCCTTGAGGGTATATAGCAGGAATTTGATGATGATGATGACTCATTAGACTTGTAACTGTTCATCATCATCACATTCCTGAATTTTTCTCCAAATCAGTCTGTTACTTGTCAAGACTCCAACATTCCCAGATCTTATATTTCTATCGTCTAAGGCACTTTGTACCCTATCAATCCACCTATATCTTGGTCTTCCTCTGGGTCGTTTTCCTGCCAACTTGGCAGAGAACACTTGTTTTGCTAATCTTTCCTCGCCCATTCTGTTTAAGTGACAATACCACTTGAGATTAGCTCTGCTAATGCATTCCTGGATGTTTGACAATTTCAAGTTCTTTCCTAATATCCTCATTTTTAATATGATATTACCCTTGATGCCATATGTTCACGCCTCTAATCTTTCTCAGGACTCTCATATCTGTGGTCTCTAGTCAAGTGTTTTACTTCTGACCCAGCTCTCAGATCCATAAGTTAAAACTGGTTTGAACACTGTCTTGTATACAGCTAATTTAGTGTTCCGACTATTTCTCTCTTATTCCATATGAATTTATTCAATTGACCTCCTACCATACCAGCTTTGTTGATTCTGTTGTCTATTTCCTATTTAATTTACCATCTTCACTAAAAATCTGCCTAAGTAGCTGAAATGTTTTACTTGTTCCACAGGTTCTCCATTCACAACACAGTTGACATTTTCAATAATTCTGCCTATTTTCATTGTCTTTGTCTTTTTATTGCTGACCTTCATACCATATCTATTACAAGAGCTATTCAATTTAGTCAGAGAATCTTGCAGACTTGTAGCGGATTTATTTAGAAGTATAACATCGTCCGCATAAAGCAAAGAGCTGACATTAACATCTCCAATTTTGACATCATGTTTAATACCACTTTCTTTCATAATGTGATCCATATAGATAATGAATAACAGTGGGAAAATGTGCATCCTTGTCTCACACCAGATTTAACATTAAACCATCTTCCTGTACTGCCTTCAATTCTAACTGATGACTTACAACTCAAATAGAGGCTAAGTATTGCTTAATATAATGCCCCATTGACACCATATAACTGTAGCATTTTGAATAGCTTCTCTGTAACTGTTTCATATGATATAATCATGCGCATAAATGTTTATGCTCACTGCATAAACAAGTTAACAAAATCCTTCCCTTAAAGACTGTGACTTAATAATTGCCGAGCTACATACAATTTCTTAATAGCACTGTTCCCCATATTACAACTATAATAAATTTAGTTTAATCCTTTATCCAAGTGTGAGCAAACAAAGTTTGCGCCTGAAAGTATCTTTAGGACTGGGGTAGGTGGTACAACACCAGGGCAACTCGTTTCAGAGGTGGAGCAAGCTACCAACACTCCTGTCTCAGTATCTCCTATAATGCAAAACACATCTCCTTGCAGATATGTCTAATGTTATGCATTAAGGGAAGGGCCACTACCCAGACTAGTTTCGACCTTTATTGAGGTCTCTTCAGTGGGAGCCAGGCCCAAGTTGAGATACCAGGCAGAAGCATTAGCAGGTCATCTCTACCTATTGGAGTTGCCAAATGGTGTGCCACCCTTTTTTAATAAATTACTCTGGATTTAGAGAAAGATGTTGAAAGTTTATTTTTCACTTGGTTAGAGTATAATAAATTTAGTTTAATCCTTTATCCAAGTGTGAGCATACAAAGTTTGCCTCTGAAAGTATCTTCAGGACTGGGGTAAGGTGGTACAACACCAGGGCAACTCGTTTTATTTAAAAAAAGGGTGGCACACCCTTTGGCAACTCCTATAGGTAGAGATGACCTGCTAATGCTTCTGCCTGGTATCTCAACTTGGGCCTGGCTCCCACTGAAGAGACCTCAATAAAGGTCGAAACTAGTCTGGGTAGTCGCCCTTCCCTTAATGCATAACATTAGACATATCCGCAAGGAGATGTGTTTTGCATTATAGGAGATACTGAGACAGGAGTGTTGGTAGCTTGCTCCACCTCTGTAACGAGTTGCCCTGGTGTTATACCACCTTACCCCAGTCCTGAAGATACTTTCAGGCACAAACTTTGTTTGCTCACACTTGGATAAAGGACTAAACTAAATTTATTATACTCTAACCAAATGAAAAATAAACTTTCAACATATTACAACTAAGTACACATTCGTTATCTAAATAAACAAGTCAATAAATAATCTCCCCACAAAACTTGTGACTTAGTTACCATCTGTTTACAAACTATTTCTTGTAAGCACATTCACAATTCTGAGATACACTTTCTTAACAAATGCAAAAACTGTGCTACTTACATTTTTACCATGAATAAAGAGTCCAAACAAATTACAGCATACTTCAATAAGATTGTAGAGTCTTCTTTCTGGCTAACTTGCTGCTTGGACATCACAGGTGGCTTCTTGTAGAACTTTCCTCTGTCAGAAATTTCGATAGAGAATCTGCCATAGTTACCGCGAGGCTTGCACGCAACTGCTCTCACTACATTGGAAACTTACAGACCGGAAGACGCGAGTTACTATCTCGAGGGGGGGGGATTTGAGTCTGCAAATTTGATGGTAACTAGTGGTGTACCACAAGGATCAATAATTGGTCCACTGTTATTCAATCTGCTCCTTAATGGCATTGGGAAAGATTTGACATGCAACATACAGCTGTTTGCTGATGATGCAAAGATAGTAGGGTAATCATGAATGTGAGTGATATGCAGTACTTGCAGAATGATTTGAATAGGCTGCAAGTATGGGCATCGGGGAAATGGATGTCAGTTCAGTGTCAGTAAATGTAAAGTCATGCACTTTGGCATGATTAGATATCCAATATCATATTATATTGGTGGGATTATGCTAGAAGAAACTGATGAGGCTCAGGATCTTGAAGTGTTAGTAGATAGAGGCAAAATAATGCATAATTTTGTCCCTTTATCAGGCCTTGATAAGATTGGACTATTGTGTGCAGGTCTGGTTTCCATTAAGATTCTGATACAGTGGAGAGAGAGTGCAAAAGAGAGGTTAAAAATGTTATATCAAGATTGTGGAATTACTGATTACAAAAACAAATTGAGAATTTGCAGACACTGGCAAATAGGAGAAAGAGGGGTGATATAATCAAGACTTTCAAACTTCTCAAAGGGTCATGCAGGAGTTCAGTTGATGAAATTTTTTTATTTATGGATGGGAGTCTTGGAAGCTGAGAATGAATACATTTTGCTAAGAAGGGGTGAGATCTAGATTTTACTCAGAGTGGATTGGAATGGATTGCCATTGGATGTTGTGTACACAAGCAGTCTGAATGAATTCAAGAACAAGTATCTGCATGATGAGTTTCTCTTAATAATAAAACAGCCAAAATAATCAATTTCCAAAAAATTAAAATTACTAGAACAGTTGCTGTAAGGATCTGTCCTCGTCCCAAGTCTGTTGAACCTGTACACAAGCGACATCCATCCAACAACTAGTCAAAAGTTTATCTATGCTATTACAGCAATTGTGACCCAAAACAGTACTTTCCAAAGCCTTGAGGAAACACTGAGCAAAGATCTTTGCTAATTGCAAAACTATTTTGAAAGCTGGGGACTGTCTCCTAACCCCAGTGAAACTGTTGTTTCAGCTCTCCACCTAAATAACCATGAAGTCCATAGAAAACAAAAAAACTTTGCAATAGAACTTGAATCCATGAAAGTAACCCCTTCTATCTTGGTGTCATACTTGACCTTAGTCTAACATACTGAAAACATTTGGAAAAAACTAAGTTAAAGATATCTTCCAGGAACATTGTCATAAACAAGCCCATGGGCACAGCTTGGGTTATAATGCCTTGATTCCCTTAAAACGACAGCCCTGGCTCTGGTCTTCCCTGTGGCAGAGTATCGTTCTCCAGTTTAGAGTCAGTCACCCTATGGCTCTCATGGACACGCAACATAACAATGAGAATGATATCTGGTACCTTAAGATCTACTCCTCTCCCATGATTGCCTGTTCTTTTCCTACATCATTCCTTCATTCTTCAGAAGAGAAGAAGCTACTGTTATTTATTTGTCATTTTTTTTTTCTCTGTAAAGAGATTGTTTTACACTGAGTGTTTAGTATACACAAGAGTTCAATTCCGATTGTTGCAGTGACTTTTAAGTCTATTTCTTATAGAATCCAGAAAATTATTGACTGAAAACCAAATAAAAAATACATATACACTTAATGAAACTTAAACACTATATACATTTTAAATAAAATTAAATAACAAAATTAATTGGATCCAAGGCCTTCTAAAATAAGTTATCCTAAAAAAATAAAATTATTCATTCTCTGACTCATTCTGTTACTGGATTGTTTAAATGTACTTACAGTAGACATGACTGCATATATATATATATAGAGAAGAGAGAGAGAGAGAGAGACGTTGTTTAACGTATACTTAATCATGTCTTCCACACTAAACACCTTGTTTTCACAGCAATGCCCTTTCTGAAAATATAAAATTTACTTCTTCTTTTCCATGGGATCCTTTTTTTATCTCAGCATTTAGCATACACCTACTCTTATCATCCTCTCTGTCTCACTGAGTACAAATATTCTTGCTTCATATAGTTCAGTATGATGCAGAAATTACCAAATTTTTTACGAGAGGGGAAAAAAAAAAGTTTCTTTTGCTATTTCATCAGTAACATATCTAAAGTTATTTAGAGGTCTTCATGTTGAGTCACTTTACGGTTTCAGATTTCACCAATTCCATTGTTTTTTTCCCCATAGAATAATAAATAGATCTGGCATCCATAAGACAGAAGATGAAACTTTTCATTCGGCATTTCCTCGAACATTGAATTAGAACAATGTTACTAAACACTTGTTGACAGTCAATGCTTCCAGTTTAAAGATTCCCCATGCTATGATTTCTTTGCAGAATCTTCTATTAATATTCTCCCAAGTGTCATGTTTTCTTAAAAACTTCCTAAAAACAAAATTCTCTGGTTGCTGTTCTCAAATTTCCATTCCCTCCCTCTACTTGGATACCAAATACTCTCTCTCAGCTGTCAATCACCCATCACTATTCTCGGTGAGCATGTGCACTTCCTGTAAATAGCAGGTGAGAAGTTAGGTAGTAATGGCTGACACATTGTCATCATTAGCATAAATCGTCTTCACAAAGGAGAAAAGATATCTCAACACATAACAAATATGAATTACAATAAAGAAGACTGAAATTATTACAACTATCAGAATATAGTAAGTACATCAAATCTGAAATGCTTTACATTTCATTTTAACAATATTAATATCAATAATGGGCACTTCACAAGTGCCAGTTTTATATGTTACGAAACCAAAACTAATAATATAATAACAGAGAAAAAATTGTAGAAAGATTTTCAGAATTGTAAATTATGACTCTTTTTGCACTACCATTAAAGAAATAAATAAAATCAGAAATAATGTGAATCTTCCTATACATCAAGATCTCTCCTTCTCCAGCTTCTTGTCTTAGATCTCCTATCTGGCTTGTAGAAATACCAGATAGCCCCCACCTGATCACAGATCCAACTCGCAAACCTCCAAGATTGAATATACGTCAATAAATCTGGATCCAGCTGAACAGATTTAGGAGCGGACAAGGCTGCTGTGCAGACTATGCATCATATCACTAATGAACTCTCCCTTGCTCCTTCCTTCCCTGGAGGCTTCAGGAACTTGCATTTATCCCCATATAGTGCCATCAATTGGTTAACCGAACTTTAATATATAGTTTTGCTCATTAATTTTTGAATTTTTATCCATACACTAAATAAATAGGTAGAAGAGTTTTTCATCCTGTGAAACAGACAAACCGGCCATAGGATCACATGCAATTTGCAGACTTATGATGGCCTCATAGCCTTAGTTGCATCATCATCATCATCATCAAATTCCTGCCATGTACCCTCAAGGGGTATATAGGATAATGATAGTACTACATGAAAAATTTACATCATTACTAACTTCCTATCTACAATTTTTCTCCAAATCAGTCTGTTACTTGTCAAGACTCCAACACTATCAGATCTTATATTTCTATCATCTAAGGCACTTAGTACCGTATCAATCCACCTATATCTGGGTCGTTTTCCTGCCAACCTGCCAGAGAACATTTGTTTTGCTAATCTTTCCTTCCCCATTCTGTTTATGTGACCATACCACTTGAGATTAGCTCTGCTAACACATTCCTGGATTCTGACAATGTGATATTGCCATTGATGCCATCTGTTCATGCCTCTAATCTTTTTCAGGACTCTCATATCTGCAGTCTCTAGCCTTTGGTCAAGTGTTTTACTTAGTTGCTTCAGTTGTAAATCCAAAATAACCAACGACCCATCCCCAAGATATGTGAAATGCTGTTATGAACTTACTGTAGATACTTGATTTACCACTTAATTCATGTACGATACACAACTCATTTGGGGTGGGGTGAGAAGAACATGATATGTGCCAAAATAATTCCTTTATTGCTACAGTGAGAGTGCGGTGTGATTAATGAATATAATGTTGGATCAAATCCAGTGGTGTGCTGGACCTGGCTCGCATGGGCCAGTTTTTACATTTTCAAGAATTTTGCAAGTAGGTTGCTAAACCTGCAGTTGCTATAAACATTATAGCAGCATACATACTTCAATCCACAATGGCTAGCTGTATTTGGGCAGTAAACTTATATATGATGACCTGAAAAAAATCCAGTTGAGATAAGCTTATTTCAGTACACTTTGAATCTCCTTTCCCACATTTCCCTATGTAGCAGCCTGTGTAGGGATTATTTCCACTAGAAATTTTACAGTAATATTATTTTTAACAAACACATCTGCTTAATTACATAAATTAAGTGGATATTAAACCCAACATCATTTCCAAGTCAAATATAGAACTATAAAAGTTTTGTGCGAAAATTGACCAGAGAGCATGCAGGAATACTCACCACCATACTACCAGTTGCCCTAGCGGAACCTTATAGAAGCGGCAAAAACTCAAAGTGCCCGTATATTTTCCTCCTATTGTTTTTTTTTTTTTTTTCCCAGCTCGTAGTATGGCGGTGAATGTATTCCCGCAAGCTCTCTGGTCAATTTTCGCATGAAATAATGTTAGATTTAATATCCACTTAATTTATGTAATTTTGCATCGCCGAAGTGAAGCCTTTTGGCTCTTTATTTTAGTAAACATTGTTTAATTTTCCTGGACCACTTCTTAATATTTTCATTCTCAATGTCTGTCAAAGATTTCACATTTCTAGAATTGTCTTGAACATAATAAGGTCATAACCATAAGAAGCAGCCCAGACAAAATTGAGTGGATGTTTGCTGATAATGGAATTAGTTTATACTTGTAGGGTGGGGTGGGGCAGGATGGGGGTTGTAATTCTTGCAGCGGGAAATTCTCCTGATCATATCATATTATTTATAGAATTTAGTCTTAACTTTTAGTGAAGACTGAATTTTAGGTCATCATCATGTGTGAATAATGGTTGGATTGGCCTACCTGCAATGAGCCTTCAGACTCTGTGGAAATACCTAGATAAGAATAATAATAAATACTTGACATGAAATGATATTCTTGTTCATTTTACCATACCAATTTTGCTGTTTGTAAATAAGTTTGTACATGAATTATCTTTAGTTCTTGAATTCTTAGCAGTTTCTATTATCTTTAGTAGTTATAGGTATCTGTTTATGTACATATCAGGGTAGGGTTTAGAGAAGACTAAGATATTGAACAGTTGATATAGGAGAGTGCTTTAGAAGATGAAACATGACTTCAAGTGTTTCACAAATAAGACTGGGTTTTTTTTGGGGGGGAAACTAATCATCAGTAATAGTTTGTTGGACTCGCAGCAGTATTTGGTGCACTACTGCTTGAGGTTGAGGATATACATAAAAAACTGATTGTGGATAATGTTTTTGGGTGGAGTGGGGAAGAAAGAGAGAGAAGATATATAGTTACTCAGATTGGTAAACAATGACAACAATTGCAATGGTAATCACTCATGGTAATCAGTTTTTAAAGACCAACTGTGGAACAGTGAAAATTTAGTGGTGGGGGGTTAAGTATCCAAGTTGCATTTCTACAAGAAAGGGGTCAAAACCTTTGCCTAAGGATATCAAGACACTGTGCTGAAACCTGTGGTACAGGACGTCTAAACAACACCTTGTTTCATGGTGAGCAGTGGATCTTCAAACAGGACTCGGCCCCTGCACACAAAGCGAGAACCACACAAGTGGTTGGAGGCAAATGTGCCCAACCACATATTACCATCTGATTTGCTGTCTTGATCTGAATCCACTGGACTTCAAATTGTAGTCGGAGCTTAACAGAATAGCCTGCAAAAAAGCGACCTCCCATCATCGCTAGCCTGAAGGTGAATTTAGAGCGAGCAGTGGCAGCTTTTCCATTGGACGTTGTGTGTGTGTCGCCATCGATATGCAAACTCGCAGACTTTGGGTGTTTGTGAAGGCAAAAGAGCAACATTTCGCTCTATACATATTGCTGCTATATGCACGTTATACATGTGTTTTGTGTGTGCTGAAAGCTGTAAATGATTTATTGATAGATTAAAGGTTTATGCACTCTTCAAGTTGAAATAGTATTTATGGCTAGACCTAGGCATTTTGAAATACACAAACCAGATTTGCTGATGCTCCTCTGCACTGTTTGAAAAAAAAAGTTATTGTGTTGGTGCACTTCATTCTTTTAACCAAAGTTTTCTTAATAGGGATGTTTTTTTAGGTATAACCTCTCTATGAAGAACACAGATGATGAAAAATAAAGATATAAGCAGAAGATATGAGAAAACTCATTTTTAAAAAATGGAAAAAGTATTTTTATTGATTGAAAAGTTTTTCTGATGTTTAATCTCTAGAGCAGGAAATCTGGCCTGTCTTCTCTCCCCTTAAAGTTTCATGTAATGTGAGTGATGTGAATGTTGTTATGCCCTTGAAAGGCATTTCTAAACTGTTCTGAACTTTGATTTCCTCTCTTTAAATGTTGATTCTTTGTAGTCCATTTATCTACTAGTAAAACCATATCTTCTTGAGATTTTATTTCATTTGCAACTTTCTTTGATTTAATAGTTTCTCTTCTGCATATTCATAAATGGTGAAAGAGTTGAGCAATTTTTTTCATTTAAAGCCTGTTTTGTTGAACAAAGGCTGACTTTTGTACAGAAATGCTGATCACTCCTAATTTTTTGGCATTGGGATGGTGACGATGGGATTTTATGCTTGCTTGCATATGATAAAAATGAGTTTGCCAGGGGAGAGAGTTTGTGATGAGAAGGTTTAAAAAGAATATCAGATATGGTTGTCTTGCTTTTCTATTGGCTGTGTGTGGCCATAATAGTGTACATGACAATCTCTTTCAAGATCAGTCTATCTTGGGTGATTTGGGGGTAAATCACTTTGCTAATCTGAAAACTTATTAGTGCTTTTTGCCTCAAAATATTCCCAAAGTAATTAGCAAAGATGGGTGAGAGCAGTGCTCTAAAATCTGTTGTTCTTGCAGCTTAAAAAAAGCAATACGCTGAAGCCTGACTTGCAAAACTTGATGAAAAGAACTCGTGGATAGACTTATATGTTCGTCATACATGTTGAATTGGATTTAAATGGTATTGATGCGAACACAGATTGATAAGAAAAATAACTATTAACTTAATCAATTGATCCTGTGTACCCTGGCACACAGGATCAATTGAAAAAACAAAGTACTGCACAGAAGCTGCTACAAGTCAGAGAGGTTGTTCCTGGAATCAACAGAAGCCTTAAAACATGCTCCAAACCTTGACAAGTATGGCTGTATAAATCTACCAAAGATTTGGGAGACAGTCATCCTAAGATCAAATTAATATTTATTTATTTTTATTTTATTTTTTTCAAAACTTTGGACTACTGTTTTTTTTTTAAACTTAAATGACGCCATATTAGGACTTTAGTCTTGTGTTGCACGCTGCAATGACTTATACTAGTCACACCGGATTATGGTGGTTTCACATTTGTAACAAACTTTGTTTGTATGCTCTGAAGATGCTGGATATAATACCAGCAAAATATTAGCTTTTAAGTTAATAAATAGTTATTTTCTTATCAATCTGTGTTTGAAAAGAAGTAGGATGTTCAATGAAAATTTATTTCCTAATAAAGAAATTAATAAGAGCATTTATAAAAAGGATAGGAGAAACATTATCTTAAGTTTAAAGAGTAATACTGTAAGAAAATTTAATTTTTTTTATATGGAAAAGTTTGACCCAACAGTTAAGTTTAGTAGCTAGTTTGATAAAACTGAAAAATCATTTCCATGTTACCCATCCCACAATTTAGTCACCAAAACATTTTCTGTTTGGAGAACCTGGAAAAGCAACTTATCATGCTCAGCAAAACCTTCTCCCAGAAAATCAACACAGTAAAAAAAAACTCAATGCAATCAGTCTCAAAGTTAACATACCTGCCACAGACAATGCCAGCAAGCTTTGCAACCTCATTGCTCAAGATATACTCAAAGCAGCAAATAAAAAGTAATGCTCTCACCCTAAATTTCCATTTGGAAACTGATGTAATGCTAAATGACTACATTTGCAGCCTCACTAAACAATGCAACTTCATCCCCAAGAAAATTGTCAGGTGTCACTGCTTCTGTGCCCACAGTTACATGGAGAGATGAAATGAACCTCCCATGCTTAATAAAAGTGACCTGCAATACCCCAACAAGATCTGCTCGTATTGGCAGAACAGCAAGTCAGAAGGCTCTACAGCATCATGTGTACAAGTCTGGCCAGATCTGACCTACATTCAGCACAAAAAAAAAGCGGCAATTACAAAAAGAACAGACTATTAAATTATTTAAGGAATTTACAACGTATACTGGAACATTAATTAAAAGAAACTTTAATGAACACTTCCTATATTTCGGCAATGTTACATTACCATCTTCATGGGAACATACAAATATGGCATGTGCATTCAGGCACTACAAAAAGCAAATGAGGCAGAAGATAAACTACTGTTGTTCCTAAAGTCCTAATGGTGTCCCCTAGCGGGCTATATTGGGTTGTGTTGGCTGTTGAGCTGATGTTCTCATGGCGTAAGTCTCCCAAATTTGGGGCAGTCTCATGCACCCAAATTTGTTGAGGTTTGGAATGTTTTTAGAGCTGAGGCTGATTCTATGAATAATCTTTCGTACTTAAATTTGCTGTGGTGTATTACTTTGGCTTTCTTCCAATGTATTCTGTGGCAGGTATCTAGAGCATTGTCTGCAAGCTTAGAGTGACTGTACTGGTGAACCCGGATATAGTCATTGTGTTCTGAAATCCTGATATTCGCTGTCCTGCCTGTTTGGCCAAAGTAGGACAGTTTACAGCTGCAAGGGACCTGGTATACCCCAGGTAGGTCTAGGGGAAGTGGTTGGTCTTTGGTAGAGCGGATAAGTATATGTTCAAGTCATTTGTAATGACTTGAACCAGAAAAATGATGGTACAGCCTGATGAAATGTCATGCCAGTTGGGAATTGAACAAAGTCCCTGTTGTTTTCATCAGGAAACCGACAAAAGTCATCCTCAGAAGAATTGATTATAGGCATCGTCAACATAAGAAATATCAAGTGAAATTAAGTGGAACTAGCAGAAGAATTACAGAAGGAGGATGCCAACATAATTATTGCTACCAAGGAGGTTTTTTTTAAGCGACATGTTACTAAATAAAAGCTGTAAGATAATAGAAAACACAAAGATAATCTTTATGGATGGTAAGCAATTCAAAAAGACTTGTTTAAGTATTTCAAAATGGGAAATTGGATACTGAGATTTGAATCTATAGCCATAGAAATTTCTACTGAGAAAGAATAGAATATTTTGAATTACTAGAGAAGAGCTGCAGGGATTTTGTGACATCTAAATTGCAGAGTTAGGAAATTAATACCAGACATATAGAAATGTTTAAGGGAAATGTGTATTGTGGGGGGTGGGGGGGGGGAAAGCTAATAATAATGGTATGCACCTCTGATGGATTTCTGTTCAGGCAGAAACTGGTCATTTCTAACACAATGTTCCAATGTACAGATGTGCATAAATATACATGGAGACAGTAAACAAGAAATAAGTCAATTATTGTTGGTGGTGAGATACCTTCACAGTGGTTCAGGATACAAGACTATACATAAACAGTGGATTTGAAACAGGAAGTCATTTCCATTTAGTTTTAAGCAGAATAAAAATTAATATAATCATCATAATCAAATGCCTAATAGGTATCATCAGAGGGTGTAGGATATTATGGTAGTACGACATGAAAAAGTTAAATCATTAAGTTACAACTTCCTATCAACAGTTTTACTTCAAATTAATCTTATGTGTCAACTTTCCAATATTATCAGATCTTATATTTCTATTATCTAAAGCAATTGACAATCTTTACTGTATCAGACCATCTGAATCTTGATTTTCCTTTGGATCGTTTTCTTTCCATCCTGGCAAAAAAACACTTGCTTTGCTACCTAACTGAGATTAGCTCTGCTCACACATTCCTGAATGCTAGCAGTGTCATAGTCAGGTCAGTGGAGCCTTGTTTGATTTAAGCCAATAAAAATACAATTTGGTTGGCTAAATCCCAAATTGCCAGCCCATCCTTGTTTATTTTAGTATCCGGGTTGATTGCTCCTAACAGGGTGCATCACCACAAGAACATAAGGATTGGTCACTTCTCTGCATTTCCTTAAAATACTGTGTCATGGTCCTCTTCCAGTTATCTGGTTTGGATCCTTGAACAACCCTTTAATATATCAACCCATTGTATCATTGGGGGGGGGGAGATAGAAAATTTTAAAATGAATTAATCAAGTAGCTTACTGTAGTGAGCTGTGGACCTAAATATACAAATACTAAAGAAATATGAAAGAGTTGGAAAGCATGTATATAAAGAAAGATAATATATATATATATATATATATATATATAATGGTAGAAAATATTGAAGGTAGAAAAAGTTATTAGAAACCGAAAAATATGTAAAGGTGGCTGGAGTAGATTTGACTAAATTATAAGTTACTGTGGTGGCACAACATAATTCTGAAGTATTGCTCAGAAGGTCAAATTCCATATGAATGGAGTAGTGTATCATAGTACTCATCTATAAAAAGGGAAAAATGAAACTGAATGGGAATTTATAGAGGAATTTTCTTATTGTGTGTTTCAAGTAATATTTATGCAAGCATACTTGAAGCTAAGGAAAAATATGGAAGAGAAAGTTGGACTTAGATCAAATAAGATTTGTTAGGAAGAGATGTTTATTTAAACCATATAGTCAAGAAATCATCATGTGAATACAAGCAGCAGTATCAAATAATGTGGACATGGAAATGTGAAATTAAGGTGCCAAGGGCATAGCCATATGAAATTATTTAATTATATAGTGTGAAAATGGGTAATTATTGATGGATATACAAGAACATGGTTTGATGTAAAATCAACATAAGACAAGGGTGCTTGCTAATTCTTCTGGTTTTTATCTATATGGACTTCATTCTAAAGGAAAACCTGATATATATTACTCAACTGTGTGTGTGTGTGTGTGTGTGTGTGTGTGTGTGTGTGTGTGTGTGTGTGTGTGTGTGTGTGTGTGTGTGTGTGTGTGTGTGTGTGTGTCCATCCCTAAATAAATTTATTACAAGTAATTAATAATTAGAGGTGGCACATAATACTTAGGAAAAAGTCATGTGACTTAAATTAGATAAAAATTGTGGATATTAAAGATGTAATTTACTTTGCCAAAATGAAGCCAGTTGTCAGAACTTGAATTTTTGTACCCAATTTTATATGAAAATAGGAATAAAAATAAATGAAACATTTTTAGGAATGTTGAATTATCAGCATGTCCTTGTAGAACAAGTAATATTGCAACAATTTAGGCACTGATTTTTAAGGCAGATGGCAAATTAAATTCAGTTAACTCTACAAAGATATGCTTGAGTCAATCAAATAAATTTCTGTGGAATAAGGAAAATTATCCAGTACTCCAAAATAACAATATCCAAAACATTATTCAAATCGCTTATAGAACTGAAAGTTAAATTGGAAATAAAATTTTGATGGAAAACTAATTTCACATATCAGAGTTCTGTAAAATATTAGTGATCTGATGTCATCAGTGGAAGAAGCATATTAAAAAAATGAAGATATTAGAAAAGGAACTTGACATTGTTAGCAATCAGGAACATGTTGACAGAGTTAATCTGAGTGGTTATCATGCATAGAATGAGATAGGAAAGTTATCCAAAGAGGGTGTTCGATGTCAAGGTAGCAGGAGAAAGAACCATCAGTTCACCAAGGTTGTGACATAGCTAGCTGCATCTGTCCACTTCGATGGATCGGTGCAATCAGCAGTACCCTAGCAATTCTTATGTGATAATGTAATTATCACATAAGAATTGTTTATTATTATTATTATACAGGACCCTCCATGGAGTCCAAAGACTCATCGTGGGAGATCCAATCGATCCACACAATCTACCATACCTTTTCTTGAACCCATTAACAGACAAAGCACTGGCCATTCCACTCATTCACAACTCCCCAAGCAAAAATTCTAATCCTCACACACCTGCTAACCACACCTTTATTCAACTTCCAGGAATGACCACTTGTTCTGGTCCCTCTAGCCAAGTGCTGAAACATTTCCCCCCTGCATCTATCTTATAAAACCTTTTAAGAAACTTAAATGTTTCTATCATATCCTCTCTTTTTCTCCTATCGACCAACTGCAATCCACACATCTTCAATCTACCCTCATAGGAAACATTACACAGGCAACTCACCATCTTGGTCACTTGCCTCTGAATCGTCTCCACAGCTTCCTCATCCCCGAGAAACCCAGGGGACTAGAGTTGAGCACAGTAATCCATTATAGGCAAATAATATTGTAAACTTAATCTTGTACTATTATCATAGCATTCTATGCATCCCTTGAGGATATATAATAGCAAACATATTTCCATCCTAGCTTAAATCTCTGTATACTTATTTGATGGCATAAATTTAAATCTACATTCCAGAATGTTGTTTTTTTTAATATAAACCCCATGTTTATCTATTTGGAAGTATATATACTTAATTAAATTAGTATTAAGTTACAGTAAACCCCATCCTGAAGTGACACAGTGTACAGTATACTCTATATAAACAGTACGCTCATATAGCAAACACCACAAACTGCTGGGAATCTTGACTAATACTGCAGAGGTATAGTGCTGTGTTAAAAGAAATTGATTATACCAAACTACCCACTATAACTCTTCCTCTAGTCTCTACATATTTACTTTTGTGGCAGATAGACAACTGTATATAATATTGAGATTATTTATCAAACTTCATCATTCATAGTGAAGAATTTATGGAGACACAACACGTGTTAGAATAATTACGTTACTTAAATTAGGAAAGTAACATTCAACATTTCGACCTCTGTATTGAGGTATCATCAGGAAAAATACATATGTATAAGATACAAGCTACATGACACTGCACTATACCAAAGTAAAATGAATCTAAATGTTTGTCAATCTTTTAACCTGGCCTGGCCTCTTGTGGGAAAAATAAAATAAATAAAAGAAAAGATTAAAATACAAATAAATTAATAACAGAATTACATTAAATATTTCTAACATCCTCTCGTATTGAGATTTTCTTCTGGACTTGTTCTGGTTGTTATAAGGGTTGCAATGGGTCCTCCACATTCTTGGAATGATTAATCCATCATTTTTGTTCAGGTTTGGATAATGTTTTAACATTTCACAAGCTTCTTTGAATTTTCTCTCAGACCAGTAGAGAAAATTCAAAGTTTTACCATAGCAGAGATATTTAATGTGTCATTTGTGTTCGTCTTTTCTGATTGGGGTAGTGCATCCTGTTTCCCCCTATGTAAGGTAGGTTGCAGGTACATTGGATTTTGTAAACTCCAGGGTGGGTAGGTATGGAAGAGCTAAGTAGATTTCTCAATTTTATCGGGGGGGGGGGTGAAGGTAGTCTTAATGTTGTATTTAAGTAGTGTTCTGTCTATTTTTTCCAAAATTCCTCTAATATAGGGTATGGCTTTGGCATTCTTGTAATCTTTTTTTTGTTTTTAGTGGCATTTTTATTGAGGATCTTGTGAAGTGTTTTTTTTTTTTTTTTTTTTTTTTTATTGTAGCCATTTTTTACAAATGTTTGGTTAATGATTTTGAATTCTTGGTTCAGAGCTTGTTCATTAGAGCAAATTGTTCGGGCTCTCTGTTGGAGGGTGCTTATGACTCCTAGTTTTTGTGTTGGATGGTGGTATTAATTTTTATGTATGTATTGACCTGTATGTATGTGTAGGTTTGCGGTAGACTGTGAAGGAGAGACAGCCTGAGGGAAGACGTGACGAGTGTGTCTAGAAAAGGAAGAGAAGTGTTTTCGATTTTGATGATGAATTGGATACGTTTGTGTTTGTTCAGGTGGCTTAGGAATGTATTTAATGTTTTGCAGCCTTGGGGCCAAATGGCAAAAATATCAACATGTCTGAGCCAGACTTTGGGCTTTAAGTTGTCTGAATATAGCTCGTTGCTCGAAGTCTTCCATGTAGCCCTAAAATGGAAGACTATAAAATGTATATGGTAGAGTGATTTTAAGGAATGCTGATGGAAGGTAACTAAATCAATCGAAATAATAGAATTTCTAAGTGAACACTTTGCAAGAGTATATCATCCAGGTGGTGATATTGCAGGAATGAGGGAACTGGAGAGAATAGCACATTGCAGAACCTTGATGTTAATACATCTGTGGGATTGGATGGTATAATAGCTCGAGTCTTACGTGAAGCGGCAGAGGAATTGTCAGTGCCCTTTACCATATTGTTTAATCTAAGTCTCAGCTCTGGGTTAGCCCTGAGAGGATGGAAAGAGGGGGAAATGTTCCATTGCATAAAGGAGGCTCCAAGACTGCTGTTTGCAAATTACCGACCGATCAGGAGTCAAAGTATTGGAGAAGTTGGTCAACAGCGAAATACAGGGATGGATAGATAGAAATGGGATACTGTATGGGGGGGGGGGGGGAGCATGGTTTTGTGAAGGGTATCATGCCTCAGTAACTTGCTCAATTTTTATAACACAGTGACAGCTGAATTGGATAAGGGTAATGGGTTTAAAGTGATACTGCTAGGCTTTGCAAAGGCCTTTGACAGGATACCACATGGAATTCTAATCAGTAAACTGCAGTACATGGGAATGGATAGGAGGGTGATTGATGGAGAGATATCAGAGAGTAGTTTATTCAGAAGTAGAGTCCAAAAGAAGACCTGTGACTAGTTGTGTGCTGCAGAGTTATGTTCTTGGACCACTGCTATTTAATTTGTTCATTAATGATATAGGAAAGGATCTGAGAGGAACTGTTCAGTTATTTGCTGATGATGCAAAGTTGGGTAGAGCAATAGTAAATACACATGATGTCAAAATTTTGCAGGATTTGGATAGATTGGCAGACTGGGCTAAGGAGAATGGATGTCCGTTTAATGTGGCAAAGTGTAAAGTTATGCATTTTGGGGTGAAAAGATTATCAGTAGTATACCACATTAGCAGAACCGTACTCCAGGAAATTCCTGGAGTAGTACGGTTAAATAGGGGGTACATAGCAAAAGTGGTTAAATCAGCTCATCAGATAACTTGGTTACCGAAGAATACTTTGACAATCAGAAACAAGCGGGCTATTGTTCCTCTTTATCAAGCCTTGATAAGATCCCATCTTAACTACTGGGTGCCCAGTTTCTTAGTGATGGGGAGGAGGTAGAGAGGATCCAGAGGTGAGTGACCAAGATGGTAGCTGGTCTATGGAATGAACCTTGGAAGAACGGGTTGAAGATTTGTGGGTTACAGAAACTAGTTGATAGGCAGAAAAGAGGTGATATGATTTAGACATTCAAATTGCTGAGGGGTTTTTACAAGATTAATTCAGAGAAAATTTTCCAGAACAGGTGTGGTGGTGGGAGAACTAGGGACCGACCATCCATGGAAACTGAGCAAGGGTGTTAGAACCAGGTTTTTTGCTTGGAGAGTGGTGATAAGCTACCAGAGTATTGTTTTGTGTGCCATGAATGTGAATAAGTTCAAAGCATAGTATGATAGATACTGTGTGAATGCTGAATAGTTCTTGACATGATGTTTAGGGCCTCCCCTCGATGACTCTAAGGACTTAGAGTTGCCTGTAATAATAATAATATTACCCTTCTTTAGTGAAATCATATGTTAATGTCATTTATGAAATCAATGAAAAAGAAAATATAAATTATATGCATAAATTAATTGTGAGAATTTGGAGAGATGTAATATTTTTAGCTCATAATGTTCATTTCTAGAAGTCTTACAATTAAAAAAGGACTATCTTTGTATCTAGAAAAGAAATTTAAAGGTTACTGATATGTGCAGATTTATAATCACTTTTTGTAGTTTTGTAATGAATATGATGCTACTTCTGATACGTTAGAAGGATAAAGACATAGCTTCATATTCAGTAATGTATCTACTGTATATAAAACACAGAGACTTTTAAAAGCTAATACAAACAAATGTATAATGTTTTTAATAGCTGTGTTTCTCTTATTGGTTTTCATCATATTGATTTTGAAGTCAATGTACCATCTAGCATATGACTGAAATATATTCACCAACCAATAAACAAGATTTGATTATAGTTTAACTATATTTTCATGATTTATAATTGAAATTAGCAGTCTATTACTATTAGTTATCCTTTATTTGGTCCAAATATTAAAGGCATAGACACTCTGAAGTATCTATAACTACTGTCCTTTTACATTAGTTCAGTTTACATTTTTAACATCATTGAAATATTTGTAAACAAAAACTAAAAAAAAGATATAAAATTAATAATAATAAAAAAACCACCTGCAGTACTAGTTTACTATTATACGTTTACGACCTTTTGTGGGTTGAGAGTATTAAAAAAAAAATCAATCTGCTTGTTAAATTACCTTTTATGTAAGTACAGTACTTTATTAAAATAGGATTCCAGGTTCTATATGTGCTCTTAAAAATAAAATAAATTTAACACTCATACTGTGCATTTTTACAACCATTTCTTAGGTACTTTGTTTACATCTGAAACGTTTTCGATGGAGCAATTATTTTAGGACAAAACTGGATAATTATGTGGAGTTTCCTGTTAAAGGACTTGATATGAGCAAATTCATGCTTTCAAACATGGTAAAATGAGTAACAAAATTCATTTAAAAAAAAAACTATCTTGAATGTGTACACACTGCTTGGAAAAAGTCAGTGGACATCTCCCCCACCCCCCCCACCCACACACACAGGCAAGGTGCATCATGCCATATAGCAAGTCACGCTTTTATAGCTGGTATAAATTAGAGGAATATGATGCTCCCAGGTCATTGTAACTCTGTCTCGGTGAAATGGCTGTGAGAAGGGAACTGATGAAATTTAAAAGAGGCATTGTGATTATTAGGATGTCATGTTGCATGCCTACCTGTTTAACAAATTGTTGAAAAATTGGGCAATTTTTCCACAATCAGTGATACCATAATGAGATGGATGTGCAAGGAGCCAACTGCAAGTGCTACCCACAATGGACGATCCGCCAGATTTACTGAATGTGACTGTAGGGTGCTATGAAAGATATGTAAAAAGCACAATTTGTCACTGACACATTGAATGCAGAGTTCTGGGTATAGACTAGAGCCAAACACGTTCAGAACCGAAGTTCACAAAATGAGTTTCCATGGTAGGATTGCAAACTCCATATTATCCAAACCAATATGTAACTTAATCCCAAGCAGTGTGGCATTGTCTTCAGGGTGCAAAGAGCATGTACAGTGGAACATGGAAGCTTGAAAAGCTGTGTTATTGAGCGACAACATCATGCTACGGTCTTTATCGAGCAAATGGTTGGGTGTGGCAAATTCCTAGTGAAAGTCTCTTACCCAAATGCTTAATCCCAACTATGAAATTCGGAGGTGGTGGTGTGATAGTATAGTCTCATTTTGGCTTCAGACCTCTGTTTGTGGTGCCATGAACATTGAACTCTGAGAGGTATCTGAACATTCTAGACCATGTACGGCTTCGTGTTGTTTCTATGGAACTGACCATTCTCTCTTTCAGCAAGACCATGCATCATTTCATAAGGCTGCTATAACTGCGTGGTTTGTGGATGTGAATGTCACCACACCTGACTGGCCTTTACAGAGCGCTAATCTCAACCCTATTGAATATCTGTGGGATGAACTGGAGCATTTGGTGAGGTCAAGGGATCTCATTACAAGCTTACAGGAAGAATGATCCAAAATTCCCATTGATCGCTATTGTACACTTGTGGAAAGTATGCCCCTTAGAATTGCTGTAGTCATCGTAGTAAATTGAGGTTCTACATCTTAAGGAGGGCACCATGCTGTTTGTTCTTCACACAATGGTATCCATTAACTTCATTCCAAGCAGTGTGTGTGTATCCATTAATATAATAGTTCTGTTTTTATTTTACAAAAACTTTTTCATGTATAGCTGTATATCCTTATTTCATAAATTTATTTAAAGAAACATGTTTCTCCCATAATATAAGCTTACCTTCGGCAGCTTATAAACAAATTGTCACTTTTTTCCAACCACTCAAATTTAAATGAATATGCAATTCTTATCCAATTTTAGTTATCTGAGAGTATAAATCACTTAAAAACCACTTATGTAATATTTCTTATGTTAATGTTGCCCTTTTTTTCTTCTGACTGTAATCTAAAATTGCAAGCACTAAATTAATTCACTTAAATCTGCTTAGCTGCAAAAATCTGCCACCATGTGTAAGAGTTCAAGATTATATTGTAGATTATATTATATTCAATTATATATATTATATTCAAGATTATATTATATTGTCTAGACACTAAACAAACAAACATACCTCTGCAACTTGCTGATATCAGCATCAGTTTGCCCACATGGTGCAAGCTAAAAGTACCTAATTAGAGTGTATTAAGTCAGTGATGTTGAAACTTTTAGGCTCAGCATGTCAAAAATTTGGAAAATGCCCAACTTGATGCTCCTGGCATGCCTTCTCCCCCTTCCCCCAAACAAAAGAGAAACAATTCTTTACTATTTTAAAAAATACAATCTAATCATGTGTAGTGATACATTATATATTGAAATGTCAAAGAATTGCAAAAATCAAATGAGTAAAACAAACTCAGACACGTGTAAAATAATAATAATGAAAAATCAGTGATTTACAATAGAAAACGATATGCACGCTGATAATTGGGCTTAAAAAAGTTGGGGGCATTTGAACTTTGGTGCTGGAGAAAGATGATGAAAATCAGTTGGACAGAAAGGAAAAGTAATGAAGAATTTCTAAATATAGTTCATGAAGAGCAGTCATTAATGAAACACATCAGTAAGAGAAGAAAAAGCTAATTGGACACCATTTGAGGCTTGGGGGACTGTAGAAGGAAAGAGGCTCGAGGCAGACCAAGAATTTCATATATAAACAACATAATGATGCTAACTGGTGCTAAGAGTTATTGAAGAGATAAAAAGAAGGTCACAAGACAGGATGTTGTGATGTGCTGCTATAATTACCAATCTTCAGATTGATGCATCAAAGAAGAATTGGACTTAAAAAGAGTGCACTAAAAATTACTCTACTTTTAATAGTAATTTTGAATTGAACTGAAAAAATAATAATAATAAAATATGGAACACATTGTATTTGATTTGATTCTATCTATTTCTCCCATAGTCCTTAACGGACCATTGGGTCACTCATGGCTGAGCCATGAATGTCTGATGAGCAGTGAATTAAGACAGATGACGCACATCTCCTCTTCTGTCTTCATCTATACGTCCTATGGCTGTATCCTGTATGTTCACGGGTCCGGTTTGCTTGCATGCGGGATGAAAAACCCCAGGATAAACTGGTGGGAAAACCCTACTGTCTGCTCCCAAGACCGGCTAACTTGGCTATGACTGAGGAAGATCCTTCAGCTCCTCACGTCTCCGACAGGAATCGAACTTAGGACATTCCTTCCCCAGGCATATGGTTGCGAAGTGCACAGCCACTAGGCTAACTGTGCAGACTTTGATTTGATTAACACCAGTTAATGACTTATTTTTATTGCTGAGTCTTAATGGATAAGTCTGAAATTAAAGATAGGTACTTTGTCCACTTCAGGCCTAAGCAAAGAGCACTAACGTCATCTGTCAGTCGGTTTCTTTTGTCCGTTTTAATGTTGTTTAACGCCGAGAATAAGGTCTCGCAAGAGTGTGGAAGAAAAACTTCTGAGTAAAGCCATTGCTAGATTTTTAAGAGTGCTTCAAGTTTCTGGTATTCACTTCCAAGCATTCAAAAAATTCTTGTTCATAGTAGCACTCTTCATCCTGCAGGTGATTTCTTTCCAGATCCTCAAGTTGAGACCTCAGGGTGGACAAACACTTCAGTCCAGATGCTGGCCTGGAACTCTGCTAACTACAGCTGTAATCCTTAGTATCCAGATAGTAATATACACTGCTTAATTCCAAAGCAGTGTATATTACTATCTGGATACTTAATTATTTTAATTGTCTGTTCTGAATTTCTAAATTGATTAAATCTTTTGCCATATTGATCATTTATTGAATTTAAAATCTGCCAGTACTTTATATGCAAGGGCTCCATTTCATTTTTCACATCCGAGCTGACCTTCTCGAAATATTTTTTTAGTTGAAGAAAATACTTAAATTTTAGTCCCCACATCTTGTTTGAAAATTTTGAAGTTTAGTATTCCATGCATCCAAACATAACATCGAAATTTTGCAAGAACCTTGTAAGTTCAGTTGATTCATGTGAACTGAGAGGGTTGTAAAAAAAAATAATAATAATAATAATAATAAAAAAATTGTGCTGACCGATGTACAATCACTGAGCTGAGGAAACTGTTCCACATTTTTATTCTCAGCATATAACTTAATTTATTCATAGCACTCCACAAATCTTGCAAATACTTTTCATCAGCTCAACACCTCACATTGTTGTGCATCAGCAGTCTTCTGTAAATTGATTCAACTTCCTACAATAGTGCAGAAAATTCTCGCTTGTGAAGCAGTCGAGTAGCTATTAAATTCACTTTGTTACAAGTTCCTTATATCATGCAGCTCTGTGAATCCTTCCTTGGCACACAACACCTCCTGGTGGATAATGCAATGAAACAGCACAACTAGATGTCCAATAGCTTTCATGAACAGTTTCACAAATCTGACCTTTTTTCCCACCATATTAGATGCTCCCCATTTGTCGTCACAGACACAACTTTAGCCAAATCGATGCTTGATCACGGACCATTTTTAGAACAATGTTGCATATTTCATTCCATGATGTACTTATTGGGACTGTTTCTAACTTTACCAGATCTTCTCTCATTGTCTGACCATCGGAAAATCTAGTAATGATGGCCAACTGAGCCAATGAGATGGCATCAGTAGTTTTGTCAAGACAAATCGAAAAATATTTACAATTATTTAAGTGTCCTTTTATTTGGTGTTGTATGTTGGAGATCATTGTCATCACTTAATGACATTCAAATATTTAATGGTATTTCTGCTGACTAGGAAAACAGAAACATGCTTAATAACTGTTTTGTTTTTATGCTACATTCGAATATTATTGACTCAAAATTAGAAATTCTGAAAGCAAAAATTTTGTCTGTGCAGTTACTGGGGGTGTATGCTCCCTTTTTTGATCATTGCACAGTTTAGAGGAACATTGCCTGCTACCATGTTTGCATGCAGCAACCCATAGACATCCAGAAATATGGAGGATCTGAAAGTCCTTTCATTATTTTTGCCCCTACTTCAGCAGAATGGGCAATCTTGGATGGATGGCTGGATCAGTCAGCTAGTGGGCTTACCTGCAGTTGCCAGTGTTGTTGCAGTAAGTCTCCCTCACCATTGTCCAAGGACAGAACCAAAGTCTTGCTGCACTGTTGGTATAGCATCCAGAGTAACCTTGGCATTCCATTTTGTGTATGTATTTATTCCTTGTCAGATAAATAACAGACATTCATTTGTGGCTTTGGCAGGTAGAGACGCTGGTGTTAAACCAAAAAATTCCTTTGAGCTTGAATTGTTCAATCTCAAATTTTTCAGAGGTCCTCATTAGGTTCTAACCAAATGGATACCATAAATACATCATCTGATAATAGAAATAGGAAATAAGACGTTTGACACACATAAATATACCATTGTTTCACATCATGTAACAGGTGAAAAGCCAATAGGGAAAATGTCACCCTTCTTTATTCGAAAGGGTTAGAACTGGCAAAATCTTCCAAAACAGTTGAACTACATTCTGATGATATTCTTGTTGAAATCACTCTGAAAAACTGCTGCAAACACCATCATTGGTTGGGGTTACACTGTGATCTGATAAAACACCAAACCGTTCTAGAGGTGATATCAGAATGACATCTCCTTGATGTTCCAGATAAGGAGATGTGTTGAAAGCTTAAAGATATCAAGTAGTGACACCCATGAGGTGCATCCTGATATGCAGGGATGATCACCTTTTTCAGACAAGCAATCATCCTTAATTTTGACACACCTAAATTTCTAGCATTGGTAAAAGCAGGATATCTCAAATGTCCTGTTAGGTTATGCACTCATAATCCACTAGAACTTTAAAATCATAAATATGGGCATGACCAAACTGCTTATCTCTATCATCTGTGTCTGATGAGGTAGTAAAAAGCATGATAATAAATTCTACTCTGGAGAGAAACCTAAATGTGTCAATTATCAGAGAGGCAGAGGGGCAGATTTACAACAGATAAACTAGACAATCTGTAGCTTAGGATCCTTGCATTACAAGTACCTCATCTCAGTATAGATGACCTAAAATTTACTCAGTAGAGGGGGACTTTTTAAGTTATATCTTAGGGTCATCACAACCATTGTTCCCTCTAAGCTGTGCATATGTATGCACATGCACGCATTTTAAAAAGGGAGTGCACATGCCTTGTAGCTTGCACATACACAAAATTTTTGCTTTCTGGAAGCACAAATACCATAAATCATACTTGTCACTTATTTTATTTAATAATTTCTTCTCTTGTGTCTGCACTCCAGTAACCCATGCCAACTTTTAATATCCTAATTAGTTACTTTTAGCCTGTGTTCTGTGTGCAAACTGACACTAATATCAAGTTTGCAGAGGCACATTTGTTTAGTGTCGACTGCTTAGAAACTACAGTCACTTGAACTCATGCAAATAGTGATGGATTTTTATAGCTTCACAGATTTAAGCAAATTAATTTAGTGTTCACAATTTTGCAGGTTATAAGGTAGATGAAAAAAAAAGTAATATTAATATGAGAAATATTACTTCAGCAGTTTTAGTGCATTAAAACCTCAGTGTTGACGAAATTAAAACAGGAAAGAAAACTGCAAGTTCATTTAAATTTGAGTGGCTGGAAAAATGTGACAATTTTTTTTAATAAACTGCTTGTTTTTTCAGTATTTCAGTAGCTGAAGGAGTAAGCATTTAGGTTGCTCTTAATCAAATATTTAGCTTGTGACATTCAGATCTTTTTTTAGCCAAGATGGATGCTACACATACACATTGAGACTGGAAACTTGCACACATGAGCCAGCAAAAATTAGTCACAGGAACCTTAAGTTAAGCCCTGAGGATACTGTTCAGCCTATTCTTGTGCATGCCAAAGGATGAAAAGAAATACAAAAGATGAAAATCAAACAAAATATCTCATATCAGGATGCAAAGGGGAAACTAGTCACCACAACACCTGTACTGAAATCTGTAGACCAAGAAGAGTAGATTGCACTTGAGCACTACATCAAAGACTTCCATACCATTTTCTCTCATTCTCATATATGGTTTTGTTTCATTGATGATGCCTTTGCAGTCTGGTTACCACACAGACAGAATTATTTTGATTGCTAGAAAAAAATACTCAGTGTACTCCCATATGAAGTTCACTGTTGAATGTGAATCCAACATCTTGCCCTTTTTGAATACCTTAATAAATTCGAAATATTTCAGGTCATGTTGAATTTTCAGTTTATCAAAAACGAACCTTTGGTTGGTTTTCGATAAACCATCATTCATTGCAGAAATTAGGTATTATTAAAAGTCTTGTACGTAGAGCTCATGCCGATCTGCTCTTCTGATTCCCTTCTGTTAGATGAATTAAATAAAATTAAAAGAACTCTGATGTTGTAATGGTTACAACAAAACTACCATTTGAACATTATCAATGGTAATCATGCGTCGACCAGACTACAATCCAGTATGAAAAAAATTTTGATACCCTACCATAAAGTAATTTCTGAACAAATAGCACGAATTCTTTGCAAATTGAATCTATATATTTCCTTCAAACCAGTTTGGAAACTCTTCTTTCTTACTGTCTACAAAAGATACATTACTTCCTCTGTCATTACCAGGTGTCTATCAAGTACCCTATTCATTATCCTTTCTTTTAGTGTTACACGGTGATCAGCATTCATTTTAGAAATTATGGACTTGACAACCGTGTTATAAATAACTATTTTAATTTCTCAATGTTTTGACCTTCATATTGAGATCATCTGGAGTATATACAAGGACAAGCTGAGTTACAGTTTGTTACTCCCAGGTAACAAACATAAGAATGTTTGTTACCTGGGAGTAACAAACATTCTTTTGTTACTCCCAGGTGGTGCGAGTCTGTGTAAGAGAGCACGATTTATTTCCATATTTATTCTTTTCAACATTGCACAAGAGCTGTGAAAGAATGGCAGCTAAGCATATTATGAGATCTATTTCTGAATTTGAGTAGGCAAGCAATCTGAAAAAATGTAATGCATTTATTAAGAAGAGACTGCTATTGTCAAGCATATGCTAACAATTCGGCACTGCCCATTCATGTGTAGTATTCCTCACAGAATACTACATCCATTAAAGTAATGGATGTAGAAATGAATCATGCTCTCCTACACAGACTCCCACCACCTGGAAGTTGACCAGGCTGATTGGAATACATTTTCCCATCTAACAAAATTTAATGTTGGCACAGTTGGCCAAACACTTGTCAGTGAAGTAGTGCCATTATGTTACCATTATGCAACAGATTCTGCTGTCTAGGCAGCAACAACTGCAGTTAGAAAAACCTCATCTTGATTCTTGATATCCGCAGTATCTAAATCCATGGTTGAATCCCGAGTATCAAGCAGCCAAAAAAAATATATATATATATATTGGAGATACCTTATTACATCAAATCTCAAGCTTTCAAACATGTTCTAGCAAAGCACATTATGTTAGATGTTGGAGTAAAACAAAAAAAAAAAAAGTCTTGGATCCATCTTACATCATATGTCAATCATGCAACCAATCAGCATTTTGAAATCTATACTAGAATCTCAGCAACAGCTTTGTATTCTCCCGAATTTTTGATATTGAAAGAACAACACAAAAAAAGTGCCTTAGCTTTTTACAAATTGGCTAGAGGTACAATCAGTCATTCTTTAAAGAGGAACTAGAAAGAGTATTTTCTCATGTACCTTAGGGCCTGATGACATCCATTATGAGATGATAGAACCTCTTCAAGATGTTCTGTGGATCTTCTTTTAATATATAACAGAATACTTACAGATGAAGCATTTCTGGATTCATGGCAAATTAGTTAGCATTCATCATCATCAAATTTCTGATATATACCTTCAGGGGATATACAGGATCTTATGATAGTACTACATGAAAAGTTACATCATTACTAACTTCCTGTCAACAATTTTCCTCCAGATTAGCCTGTTATCTGTTAACATTCCAATATATTTCTGTCTTCTAAGGCAGTGCTTCCCAAACTGTGGGCCGCGGCCCCCTTGGGGGCTGTAGGTTTTGTTGAGGGGGGCCGTGAAATAATGAAAACAAATTTAAAATGTTTTAAGACTAAGTAGATTTTTTTTATTTTAAAAGAAACGTATTTAACTTTTATTATTTATTATTTCTTTTTTGTTATTTTTTATATTTTAATGCAAAAATTCACACATTGGTGTTGGTTCACAAACTTTGCTTCCTGCGTATTTCGGCGCTTAATGAATACTAGTAAATATTGTTTATTCATATGTTTCATTTCAAAGCCGTGGTTAATTGTATTTACTTTGAATGCTCTCCAGGGAAGCTCCAAATCTTCCTGTCCCTTTCATCACGTGTTCGTAATCAGGGACTGTTGATATTGACTTTATATACATATCAAAACTCGTTTTATATTATCACTGTCATCCGAGCTAGTTTTCTGTTACCAGTAAAAGTTTCGCATATACTTCACACGTGAAAAAAAGCTTAAACAAGTTCATGTGGGGAGATAGTAACTCCCTTGCAGTAATAAACAACACCCCTCCCTAACAACCACTATACTGCAGAGGCAATAAAAACAAGTACTTTTATTATGCCAGTGAATAAGGTATGAGGAGTCTATGTAATATATTTCTCAACAAATAGTGCAATTGGAGACAACTGGGATAAAAACACACTAATTAATGAATCACATGTCCCCCTCATACAGAAACTATGCTGTATAGACTGAAACAAAACCATATGTTGCATGGGCAAACACGGTATATAACTAAAAACTATTGTTATTATTTAGATGTGTGCGAGTTCGATTTCCCAAGGCAGCAATAATAAAATTCAACCGACCATGTTAAAATTCGTAAAAGTGTTAAAACTAAGTAATATATATATATATATATATATGTGGCGATCAGCTTTTACTCGGTTGTTATACATTTGAAAAAATAGATTTAATGACTCCAAGACCGAGATAACATATAAAGATTTTAATGATAAATACTACTAGTTTCGGCATATAGCACCTTCTTCAGGTATTTATAAAGGAAAGGAATACTAATAAACATTGAATTATTTAAACAAACTGGAAATTACAGGTACAAATTGCCTCACATAATCGATACATAAAAACGTTGTATTTTTCAAGTTGTTCCAACTGGCGTGCTATTGTTTGTTGCAATTGTGTGTGCAAGTTCACGTGAACGCCAATATTGAATAACTGCAGCATGGCTATCTGGGATGTTATAACTTAAATTATTATTTAAGTGGACCGGGTTCAGTAGGATTTCCCTTGATTCTATGATTTTCCTTTCAAAACTCATCTTCACAGCGAAAAATATTTTCTGATCTATTCCAGCATACAGAGTGGCTTTGTTGGTCATCATTAGGATTATTTGAAAAAAGAACATGACTGGATAATGCAGTTGCATGAGATCTTTTGTATGAGATGTCTCTCTTATGCTCTTCTATGCGTTGTTCAATAGATTTGTTAGTTTGACCAAAGTATGGGATATTGCAATCACACCACAATTTATATACTCCAGGGTACTTAAGGTTGTGATGAGTAGGTTTTGGATGGCTGATTAGAGAGCGGGTTTTTGGAAGTGTGGTGAAGAAGGTCCTGATATTATATTTTTTAAGGACTTTAGCTATTTTCTTAGAGACTGTGCTAATGTATGGAATGGAGATGCTACCTTTAAAATTAATAGTCTCTGTTGTGCACTGCTTAGGAGGGTTCAGAAAAAATTTCTTAATTGTTTTTTCAGAGTATCCATTTTGTTTAAAAATAAGAGTGAGGTGATTCATTTCTTTTTGTAGTTCATCTTGTTCATTTAAGAGAGAACGTGCTCTGTGTCCTAAGGTAGATATAATTCCAAGTTTTTGTGGTGGAAAATGATGAGAAAGATTATGCAGATATCTATTGGTATGCGTAGGTTTTCTGTACATAGAGATTTTTAATCTTTCAGAGCATCGTGTAAGCATAACATCCAAAAAAAGGTAAAGAGTTATTATTTTCTATATCAGCAGTAAATTTTATATTAAGATGTTGGATGTTTAGATGACGAAGAAAATCTGTGAGAGCTGTGTGCCTGCGATTCCAAATAATGAATATATCATCAACATATCTTTTCCAAACTTTTGGTTTAAATGAGAAGGAAGATATGGCTTTCTTTTCAAAGTCTTCAAGGAAGATGTTAGCTAGCACTGGGGACAAAGGGTTGCCCATTGCCAGGCCTTGTTTTTGTTGGTAAATGGAGTCCTTATATCTGAAGTAACCAGAATGAATGCAGTGCTTTAATAAAGTGAACATTTTTTGGATAATTTGTCCTGTAGTAATGTAAGTACCTCGTCCGTAGGAACGTTAGTAAATAAAGATATAATGTCAAAACTAGCTAGAATATCATTATCATCGATGGGAATATCTTTAATATGAGAAACAAAATCTGTGGTGTTTTTGATGAAAGATGAAGATTTATTGGAGAAACACTTGAGGTACTTTGCTAAATATTTTGAAAGTTTATATGTAGGTGAATCAATTCCTTCCACAATTGGGCGAAGAGGGATGTTTTCTTTATGAATTTTTGGAACTCCATAGATGCGTGGGATAAGAGGATGTAGAGAGCGTAATGAGAGGCGAATATTATGAGGAAGTTCACTCGCAGTCTTTAACAAGTTGTTTGTACGGTTTTGTAATTCTCTTGTAGGATCTTCTAAAACAGAACAGTAACATTATTATTTTACCTGCAGATAAAGGCAACTCTACGGTCATCCTCAACTCTGAAGATTACCACAACAAAATGCTTCAATTACTTGAAGATAGTTCAATATATTCAATGAACTACATATATTCAATGAACTAATGAACTACAAAAAGAAATGAATCACCTCACTCTTATTTTTAAACAAAATGGATACTCTGAAAAAACAATTAAGAAATTTCTTCTGAACCCTCCTAAGCAGTGCACAACAGAGACTATTAATTTTAAAGGTAGCATCTCCATTCCATACATTAGCACAGTCTCTAAGAAAATAATTTATCCTAAAGTCCTTAAAAAATATAATATCAGGACCTTCTTCACCACACTTCCAAAAATCTGCTCTCTAATCAGCCATCCAAAACCTACTCATCACAACCTTAAGTACCCTGGAGTATATAAATTGTGGTGTGATTGCAATATCCCATACTTTGGTCAAACTAACAAATCTATTGAACAACGCATAGAAGAGTAAGAGAGACATCTCATACAAAAGATCTCATGCAACTGCATTATCCAGTCATGTTCTTTTTTCAAATAATCCTAATGATGACCAACAAAGCCACTCTGTATGCTGGAATAGATCAGAAAATATTTTTCGCTGTGAAGATGAGTTTGAAAGGAAAATCGTAGAATCAAGGGAAGTCCTACTGAACCCGGTCCACTTAAATAATAATTTAAGTTATAACATCCCAAATAGCCATGCTGCAGTTATCCAATATTGGCGTTCACGTGAACTTGCACGCACAATTGCAACAAACAATGGCACGCCAGTTGGAACAACTTGAAAAATACAACGTTTTTTTTTTATGTATCGATTATGTGAGGCAATTTGTACCTGTAATTTCCAGTTTGTTTAAATAATTCAATGTTTATTAGTATTCCTTTCCTTTATAAATACCTGAAGAAGGCTGCTATATGCCGAAACTCGTAGTATTTATCATTAAAATCTTTATATGTTATCTCGGTCTTAGAGTCATTAAATCTATTTTTTCAAATATATATATATATATATATATATATATATATATATATATATATATAATGAATGTTATGGCAGTTTCACATATGGAATTCGGTTGAAGAGAGTTAGCTTTTCAACTCAATTGTCAGCTATGCTTTTATCTTTCGGTTACGCAATCTTTTGTTAATACCGCACCAATCACATGCACATCTTAATAACCTGCCTTTGGTGTCTGTTTCACGTTAGGCTTAATTACCGTAAAGGGAGAAAAGTCGCAAAAGAGAAAAATGTTCCTCGTCTGGGGATTCCCTTATTCAGGTAATATTCACTAATTTCATGTTATCAGTCTGTGGTGTGCCAGTATCGGTAAGTGGTGATATTATTTGATCTATTCTACATTAAAAAATTTAACCCTGAGATGGATAAGTGGCTGATAAAAAAATTTTAAAAAAATCCCGCGAACAATCAGAAGAAGCAGAAACAGATTCAAAAAAAAAAAAGGGACAGTATTTCATATTTTACCAGAACAGCCCGCATCGTCTTCAGAAACAAACGGTAAGAGGCAAAAAATGTAATATATGCATTTGATTTTTGCAATATTCGCTGTGTATGTTTTGTATTGAATATAAATACAATAAATATTATAATAATATATGTCTCTATTATGATTTTTTTTCGAGGGGGGGCCGTGAAATATTTTAATTTTTGCAAAGGGGGCCCTGACATCTAGAAGTTTGGGAAGCTGTGTTCTAAGGCACTTTTTACTATATCAATCCACTTATATCTTGGTCTTCTTCTGGGTATTTTTCCTGCCATTCTGCTTAAGTGTTTGCGCATTTTTTTATGTTGGAACATGGTGTTAGTAATAACTAGTCCATGTCCTGAGAGCCAAAATCTAGCAGGTACTTACCATTATTAGCTTTTCTCTTTTCTCCAAATTTTCCCAAGACATTCTTATACATCCCCTAATCTTTCTCAGGACTCTCATATCTGTGGTCTCCAGTCTCTGATCCAGTGTTTTTTTTCTAACCCAGCTCTTACCCAGATAAATGCTTATCTCCCTTAAGTATTTATTTATTAATACCCTTACTCTGTGTACTGCTGTGGCCTTTGTTCTAGCACAGTGTGACCTTGCTATTCTTGTTCCATAGGACCACAAATCTAACTATTCGATTATTCTTGATTTTATAGCTACCTTCCTGTAGCTGGATTACAACTTAAATATATATGTGTTACTCAGTATAATGTCTCATTTAAAATATATATAAAGTGTTTCAAATGGTGTGCACTTGACACCTACAAAAACATACACAGCTCTTTGTTGTATTTTCATGATTATTTCTTGACTATTTGTCTTAAAATAAAAATCTGTTCCTCACAAAGTTTATTAGGTCTGAGTGCGGCTTGTCTGCATGAAACACTGAGGAGAGAAATTTCTCTGTAATTCTCATTCAGTTTCATTTCCCTTTTTAATTACTATGATAGTTCTACTTCACTCATCTGAAATTTCACCTTCTGAGCAAGCTTTCTGAAAATTGTGCAGTTTATCTGCTGTAAAGAGGCTACTTAAGAGTAAAAGGCTGATTAACTAGGAGATCTTGACATAGCTCTTTCCTTAAAGGGCTATGTCAAGATCAGAACTGACAAGACTTCTGACCTAATGTCTAATCCTCACATTCCCACAATGTATCCCATTAATAGGTATCTTCTTGAATACTGAACAAATGGGGATGGACTGGCAATATGGGATTTAGCCAGCCAAATTGTATTCTTATTGACTTAAACCAAAATAACATGATGGTACAACTTGATATACCCAGTTAAACAAAGCCTCCATTGTTTTCGTCCAGGAAACGAGGGAAAACAGTGAAAAGTCAACTACTGGAAAAAATTCCAAATCAGAATCATTAGAGTTCAAGATTGGCATCCTCAGCATAAGAAGTATTAATGGAAAAGAAATGAAACTAGCAGAAGAACTGGAAAACTACCAGATCAACATAACTGGCGTTACTGAAACAAAGATAACAAAAACAGGAGATCTTTCTAAGCAACAGATACAAGTTGTTATATTCCGGCAGTAATGATCATCGAAAACGAGTAGCAATAGTATTCATTACTAAATACAAGGATAATCATGAATGGCAAGCAATATCGAATAGTGATGTGAGCAAGTATTGGAAATATTGGTCATTGCAGGTGATGTAAACAGCAGAGTAGGAAATTATTACCATAGTCATATAAAAATGTTTGGGAAAATTTAGAGAAAGGAGCGAAGCTAATAATAATAAGTGCCTGCTGAATTTCTGTTCAAGACATGGACTAGTCATCACTAATACCATGTTCAAGCATAAAGATATGCACAAATTCACATAAAGAGAGGACACCAGAAATAACATTATGAAATAACAAAAGTTAGCATTATGATATCATCATCATCATCAAATTCCTGCCATGTACCCTCAAGGGGTGTACAGGATATGACAGTACTACATGAAAAATTTACATCATTACTAACTTTCTATCTACAATTTTCCTCCAAATCAGTCTGTTACTTGTCAAGACTCCAACATTATCAGATCTTATATTTCTATCGTCTAAGGCATTTTGTACCGTATCAATCCACCTATATCTTGGTCTTCCTCTGGGTCGTTTTCCTGCCAACCTGGCAGAGAACACTTGTTTTGCTAATCTTTCCTCTCCCATTCTATTTAAGTGACCATACCATCTGAGATTAGCTCTGCTAACGCATTCCTGGATGCTGAGAATGTCAAGTTCTTTCCTAATATCCTCATTTTTAATATGATATTGCCATTGATGCCATCTGTTCACGCCTCTAATCTTTCTCAGGGCTCTCATATCTGCAGTCTATAGTCTTTGGTCAAGTGTTTAACTTCTGACCCAGCTCTCAGATCCATAGGTTAAAACTGGTTTGAACACTGTCTTGTATATATACAGCTAATTTAGTGTTCCGACTAATTTTTCTCTTATTCCATATGAATTTATTCAATTGACTTCCCACCATACCTGGTTTGCTGATTCTGTTGTCTATTTCTATATTTAATTTACCATCTTCAGTAAAAATCGTGCCTAAGTAGCTGAAATGTTTTACTTGTTCCACAGGTTCTCCATTCACAACACAGTTGACATTTTCAATGATTCTGCCTATTTTCATTGTCTTTGTCGTTTTATTGCTGACCTTCATACCATATCTATTACAACAGCTATTCAATTTAGTCAGAGAATCTTGCAGACTTGTAGCTTATTTATTTAGAAGTATAACATCATCTGCATAAAGCAAAGAGCTGACATTAACATCTCCAATTTTGATATCAGGTTTAATGCCACTTTCCTTCATAATGTGATCCATATAGATAATGAATAACAGAGGGGATAATGTTCATCCTTGTCTCACACCAGATTTAACATTAACCCATCTTCCTGAACTTCCTTCAATTCTAACTGCTGACTTACAATTCAAATAAAGACTAAGTATTTCTTGATATAATGCCCCATTGACACCATATAACTGCAGCGTATTGAATAGCTTCTCTCTTGGCACCTTGTCATATGCCTTTTCCAGGTCGACAAAACTTAAATACAGATCTTTGTTATATTCCCATGCTTTCTCGACTATTTGTCGTAAAGTGAAGATCTGATCCTGACAGCCTCCATTTGGCTGAATCCAGCTTGTTCTTCACCAAGCTTTTCTTCCCCAATTCTTATCAACCGTTTCTCAAGTATACTTGCATAGATCTTGCCAGGAACACTCAGTAGGGAAATACCTCTGTAATTCTCACATTCAGTTTTATTTCCCTTTTTATATATGGGTACTATGAGAGCTCTACTCCAATCATCAGGAATTCATCCCTCTGTCCAGGCTTTCTGAACTATGCAGTGCAGCCACTGTAAGACTTTTATACCACCATACTTCAGCATTTCTGGTCGAATATCATCTACTCCTGCTGCCTTTCCACATTTCAGGCCTTTGATGGCTTTTTCTACTTCAAGTATGGATATGTATTCCTGACTGCATGCCTGGTCAGTGTTTTTTATCACTGTGCTGTCATCACTGCTTGTTTCATTTAGCAGTTTTTCAAAGTAATTACTCCATACTTCAAGGATATCTTTTTCTCCTGTTTTCATTTCACCTTTATCATCTCTAATTCCTTTTACAGCACTCTTTCCTCCATTCCTAAGCTTCTTCAACAACCTCCAGAATATTTTGCCACCTTCTTGATATTTATTTTCTATATTCTTGCCAAAGTCCTCCCATGACTTTTGTTTAGCTAGTTTTACACACTGTTTAGCTTTCTTACATTTGTCTCTGTATTCTGTAAGAGTAAAAGCTGACTTATTTGCCAGGAACTTTTGATATGCTTTCTTCTTTTCCTTCACTGCCTGTTTAACTTACTGTGTCCACCAGGGAGTTCTAATTTTTTTTATCCTTGCACACAACCTCACCACATGCCTCTCTGGCAGAATCAATCAATGTTTCCTTCAGAGTTTGCCACTAAATCTCCAAGGTTTGATTCCTGTTCTCAAACTCTTTCATTTTCTTTTCAATAATCTTTCTGTATTTTAGTCTCCAGTTCACATCTGAGAGCTGCTCAACTTTTATTCGCTTTAAAACTTTCTTACATGTTATTCTTTTCAATATGAAATTCAATTTTATCCTGCTCAAGACTAAATAGTGATCGCTTCCAATTTCAAATCCTCTGTACATTCTGGTGTCTTGCACCAGGGAGAAAACATCACTATCAACAATAACATAGTCAATGAGACTTTTCTTATTCCTTGCCTCTTCTCTTCATCTGAATTTGTGCACATTTTTATGTTGGAACATGGTGTTAGTAATAACCAGTCCATGTCCTGAGCAGAAATCCAACAGATATTTGCCATTATTATTAGCTTTGCTCTTTTCTCCAAATTTTCCCAAAATATTTTTGTATGTCTCACAATCATTTCCTACTCTGCTAGTTAGATCCCCAACAAGGACCAACTTTTCCTTTTTCATTGTGTCAGTTGCTTTTTCTAAAGCATCAAAATATTCCTCCACTTCTACCTTAGTAGAACCTTCTGTGGGACCATAGGCACAAATAAGTCTCATTGTCCAGTTCCCCATTCTCATATTTGCCCACATTACTCTACTTGAGACTGACTGCCATTCAAGAAGATTAGCCTCATATTTTGTGTTGAATACTATGGCTGCTCCTTCTTTTCCTTGATTGTCATTGCCTGAATATAACATTTTATATTTATTGCTCAGAAAGATCTCACCAGTTTTGGTCTTTTTTGTTTCAGTCACCCCTGTTATGTCGATCTGGTACTTATCTAATTCCTCAGCTAGCTCCATTTCTTTGCCATTCAGGCTTCTTACATTGATAGTACCAATCTTTAACTCTGGAGATGTTGAGTTGGGGTTTGTTTTCAGATTTGTTCCAGTAGCTGACTTTTCGCTGTTCGCTCTGGTTCCCTGGCGAAAACAACGGGGGCCTTGTTTAACCGGTCGACGCCCCAGCTGGCATAAAATTTTGTCATGTTGTACCATCATTTTTTATTTTGGTTTAACCAATAAGAATACAATTTGGTCGGCTAAATCCCAAATTGTCAGTCCATCCTCGTTCGTTCAGTATCAAAGTAGATACCAACAGGGTGCACCATGAGAACGTGAGGGTTGGACATTAGGTCGGAAGCCCTGGTCGGTTCTCCGCATTCCTTTAAAGGCTATGTGGAGGTCTCCTCTCAGTTATACAGCTTTGACTCTTAAGCACTCTCATGATATTATTGATAGTGATATCTCCATGCTAGTTCAGGAAAGAAGAGTACAGAGATGTGAAATCAGAAGCAATCATAATTTAATTTTGAGCAGAATAAAATTAAAAATTATATTGAAAAGAAAAGTATGTAAGAAAGTTTTAAAATTAAAAGTTGAGCAGCTTTCAGATGTCAGCTGTAGACTTGAATGCACAGATATTATTCAGGGAAAAAATAAGAGTTTGAAAACAAAAATCAAACCTTGGAGATTCACTGGAAGATCCTGAAGTAAACATTGATTCTGCCAGAGGTATGAAGAAGTTGTCTGCAGGAATAGAAAATTCATAACTTTTCATAACCTCTAACTTTCGCATCTGTGGTGGACGCGAAAGCTAGAGGCTTTCAAGGAAATGAATATGAGATATCAAAAGTTTCTGGCAAGTAAATCATCTTTTGCTATGAGAGAACAGAGAAAAATGTAATAAAGCAGAGTACTGTGTAAAACTAGCTAAACAAAAGTCATGGAATGACTTTGATAAGAACATAGAAATTAAATATCAGGAAGGGGCAAAATATTCTTTAGACTACTGAAAAACCGTAGAAATGATGGAAAAAGTACTAACAAAATAAAGATAGAACAGTGACAGGAAATCTTTCAAAGTAATTATTCTAGATCTCTGGAGTAATTACTTTAAAATATCGCTAATGAAAAAAGAAGTGTCAGCATGATGGTAGAAAAATTCACGAATGCGGTTAGGAGCACATATATATATCAACACATGAGAGAGTAAAAGCTATTATAAACCTGAAATGTGGAAAATCAGCTTAAGTAAATAATATTCGACTAGAAGTGCTAATAAAAAGGTATAGAAGTTTTATAGTTGGTCACTTAAACCAAATAGGAAAGGAAAGATTGGCAAAAACAAGTCATCATCATCAAATTTCTGCCATGACCAAGCACATCCAAGTACAGGATATGATAGTACTACATGAAAAATTTACATCATTACTAACTTTCTATCTACAATTTTCCTCCAAATCAGCCTGTTACTTGTCAAGACTCCAACATTATCAGATCTTATATTTCTATCGTCTAAGGTACTTTGTACCATATCAATCCACCTTTATCTATGTCTTCCTCTGGGTCGTTTTCCTGGCAGACAACACTTGTTTTGCTAATCTTTCCTCGCCCATTCTGTTTAAGTGACCATACTACCTGAGATTAGCTCTGCTAACGCATTCCTGGATGCTGACAATGTCAAGTTCTTTCTCAGGACTCTCATATCTGTGGTCTCTAATCTTTGGTTAAGTGTTCTACTTCTTACCCAGCTCTCAGATCCATAAGTTAAAACTGGTTTGAACACTGTCTTGTATACAGCTCATTTAGTGTTCTGACTAAATCATTGTCTTTGTCTTTTCATTGCTGACCTTTATACCATATCTGTCACAACAGTTATTCAATTTAGTCAGGGATGCAGACTTGTAGTGGGTTTATTTAGAAGTATAACATGATCCGCATAAAGCAAAGAGCTGACATTAACATCTCCAATTCTGATATCATGTTTAATACCACTTTCCTTCATAATGTGATCCATATAGATAATGAATAACAGAGGGGATAGTGTACATCCTTGTCTCACACCAGATTTAACATTAAACCATCTTCCTGTACTCCATCAAATCTAACTGCTGACTTACAACTCAAATAGAGGCTAAGTATTGCTTGATATAATGCCCCACTGACACCATATAACTGTAGGGTATTGCATATCTTCTCTCTGGGAACCTTGTCACATGCCTTTATCAGATTGACAAAACTTAAATACAGATCTTTGTTATATTCCCATGATTTTTCAACTATGTCGTAAAATGAAGATCTGATCCTGACAGCCTCTATTTGGCCTGAATCCAGCTTGTTCTTCACCATTTCTCTCGTTTTTTTATACTTGCATAAATCTTACCAGGAACACTCAGTAGGGAAATTCCTCTGTAATTCTCATATTCAGTTTTATTTCCCTTTTTATATATGGGTACTATTAGAGCCCTATTCCAATCATTGGGAATTCGTTCCTCTGTCCAGCACTTCTGAACTATGCAGTGCAGCGACTGTAAGACTTTTATACCACCATACTTCAGCATTTCTGGTCGAATATCATCTGCCCCTGCTACCTTTCCACATTTCAAGCCTTTGATAGCTCTTTCTACTTGAAGTATGGATATGTATTCCTGACTGTATGCCTGTTGAGTGTTTACCACTGTGCTATCACTGCTTGTTTCATTTAGCAATTTTTTGGTGTAATTACTCCATACTTCAAGGATATCTTTTTCTCCCATTTTCATGTCACCTTTATCATCTCTAAGTCCTTTTATAGCACTCTTTCCTCCACTTCTAATCTTCTTCAACAACCTCCAGAATATTTTGCTACCTTCTTGTGTAAGACAGAAATATAAGATCTGATAATATTAGTCCTGTCAGATAAAAATTAATTTAGAGGAAAATTATTGGTCAGAAGTAAGTAATGGTGTAACTTTTTCATGTAGTACTATCAGAATTATCTATGTCTAGAGGATACATATCAGGAATTCGATGATGATGAAGTTTTATAGTGGCTACACTGCATAATTCAGGACTGGATTGGAAGATTAGAAGAGCTCTCATAGTACCATCTGTAAAATAATGTACATCCTTGTCTCACACCAGATTTAACATTAAACCATCTTCCATAAACCATCTGTAAAAAGTGAAATAAAACTGAATGTGAGGATTAGAGGAATTTCCCTACTCAGTTTTCCTGGTAAGATTAGCTTGCATAAGATTTATCCATGCAAACTTATAAAAGGTTAAGAAAGATTATGGAAGGGAAGTTTGAAGAACAAGTTGGTACAGACCAAATACAATTTGTAAATTTAACTTTAAGACACAGTCAAGAAATCATGGGAATATAGCAAAGTTGCTAAAAGAAATGCTGTTTAAAATGCTACAGTTGTGTGGTGTAAATGGGACATTATATTGAGTAATACATAGTCTATATTTGATTTATAAACCAGCAGTTAAATTGAAGGAGGATGAATTTTGAAAATGTTGATCATCATGTAAATACAAAAGAAATACACATTACTAATAAATCTCTGCTATTCTTTGAATCTGCTTGGACAGTGAAACATTCCCTTGTTCACAACAAATATGACTGCATCTTCTTCTACAGCTTGTCCCACTTAAGTGGGGTCGCTGCTTTTGGTGAGTCTCCTCCACATCCTCCTGTCTTGGGCTGTAAACACATCCAAGTTCTTCATCCTCAAATCCTCCTCCATCTCTTCTTTGGCCACCCATGCTTTCTCCTCCCCTGACATCCATCTGCATGATCTTTCTTCCCACATATTCGTCCTCCCTCCTCATCACATGACCAAACCATCTCAACCTTGCCTCCTGTATCTTCACTCCTAAGTTCGTAACTTTCACCATTCCCCTCACATAGTCATTTCTCGGGCAATCCTTTCTGGTCACACTGCACATCCACCTAAGCATTCTCATCTCTGCTACCTCCATCCTGCTGATGTTATTTTTCCTCAGGGCCACAGTTTACATAGCATAAGTCTTAGTTGGTCTCGCTACTGTCCTATAGATTTTGCCTTTTAGATTGATCGGCATCCTTATCACATAGCATTCCAGCCATCTCTCTCTCTCTCTCTCCATCCTCGTCCACTGTTGAACCTAAGTATCTAAAGTCCCTAACCTTCCTGATGACATTTCCTTCCAGCTCCAGATCTGTCATCTGGCTACCATCCACTTTGCAACACATACTCTGTCTTATTTCTGCTCAGTGTCTCATACCTCTCTCTTGCAGTACTCTTCTCTATCTTTCCAGTTTAGCTGCCGCTTCTCTTGATTCTGCACACAGCAAGATGTCATCTGCATACAACATTGTCCAAGGCGAGTCTTCTCTCACCTCCTCCATCACAATATTAAACAAAGAACGGACTTAAACCCTTGATGCAAGCTAACTGTCACTTGAAAACTTTGTCTCTCCCAGGGAGGTCTGAACTTTTGTCTTCACATTTCTGTACATCTCGTACACCAACCTGACATATTTCTCCTGTACCTTCTTCTCCCTCAGACACCTCCAGACTTCTTGCCTTGGCACTATCGTACGCTATTTGATTTTCACCTGATGTCTGAAATACAATTAAAAAAAGAAAAATGTTTTGAAAAGCATTTGGAATTAAGGTTTTTCCAATGGTGCATTATTGAAAGATTGCAATTCTTTTTGCTCTCAGTAATATTTTCAATATCAGAAACATCATTTTCTTATTGAATATTTCCAATATTCAATAAGAAAATGACCAATATTCACTGATTGGTCTGTTATATTAAGTACACCACTTAATTAACAAGTCCTTTCTAGAACAGTATCATCTCATCAGGGTATGAGCTTCATGAGGTGCTACAAGTGTTTGACAGGGATGCTTACCAATGAAAACTCAATTACATCATACAGTTTCCTCAAGTAAGTTCTATCATATGTGGCTGTACTACACAGATAGTTTGGTTGGCCAAATGATTAGCATATCTACTCCCCATCCATGCTGTGGGTTCAAATAGTTGGGTTTCTGGACTCTGAAAAATCACTATGCTCATCCATGGTACCATAGGTTTGCAGCCTTTCATGTGTGGGAGTTAGTTACAATTAAAAAAAAAAAAAAAAAAAAAAAAAGCTTTGTTGCAAACAGCTTATGTCATCTTAAGATCTAAGGACTGAACAGATTAGTGAAATATGGTAAAATAGTTTTCCATATTCTTAAGAAATTATTTTAGACTTATTTGGAATGTTGCACTTTTTTGTTACTCCCACTCACAAAAGATTATAAATCTATATTAAGTGATACTGTGGATGGACTAAGTATATTTTTTTCTTTAATTATATATTGTATTTTTTATATAATCTTAGAAACTTTGGTCCAAAGTTCCAAACAGGAACTTTTCAAGCCACTTCAGGCCTCCAATAAGAGGTAGTCTCACACTGGGCATTGAAATTCATCTCACACCTAAAGATAATTGCAAACATCCATGCCCACAGTGAAACCTGCAGTCTGTTGGTTGGTTGGAGAGCAGATACAAATCTGCAAACCTTGCTAGCTTCTGAAGTAACAAAAGTAACTGTTATTACCAGATGAGCATGATAATATTCACCTAGCATCAGCGATGTTTAAGTAGACTGTGGCTGTCACTTCACTGGAACATGGGCTAGTAAAATAATATCAGCTACTGTCAGGATGCGGGATTGGCATCTACCATGATTGGATCATTGATTTAATTTGCTTTATCCATACCATGACCCTGCAGTTAGTATAAAATATGAAACTAGATTCATCAGACCAGATATTTTTTTCCACTTCTCATATCTCCTCCATCAGTATTCCTGTGCCTACTGTTGTCACTATTTTACAGGAGTGGAACTTACAGGTTCTCTATGGCTGCTGTACTCCATATCTGACACAAAATTAGATACACTGTGCATTTGTCCCTAGACAGAGAAATGTTTTATTATACAGGCTGGTTCAAAATTCCGCATGCGAACTTTGAGGGGAGGTAGAGAACATCAAAATCAACCATATTCACATAGGAAAGCATGACTGGATATGCCACCCGAAAGTGATAGGTGCTGCTGTTCGCTAGCACTCAGGTGAGCAATTGGGACTTCCTCATTCAAGCTTTCGACGTCGTACAAAGAGCATGCGTCATTTTACGAATGCTGAGATCACAGACATGCACCTCATTTATGGGTTAGCTGACGGTAATGGACGAGCCGCTGTACAAGTGTATCTTGAAAGGTACCCAAACAGACGTGTACCGCATCACCAAATGTTTGCATATTTACATCAGAATTTGTGTGACTATGGAACATTCAAGGATCACAGGCATGATAGTAGGCGGCCATGATTGGCACAAGTTCCTTTGTCTCTGCTATAGGAGTATCTCGATCCAGTGTATTGCACATTTTGCACTCTTAAGTCGTTATATCCATTTCATCTGCAATGGGTCCAGTTAATGATGGCCGAAGATTATCCTCGACATGTCGAATTCGCACAGTGGTTTCTGCATAAAAGTGTTATAGACCTGGATTTTCCAACTTGTGCTTTGTTCATGGATGAAGCTTCATTTATTTGCGAAGGGGGTCTTCAATCACCACAATGCTCGTGTGGGCCCATGAGAACCCACATGCTGTGCGATCACATACTGCACAACAAGCTTTGCCATTAATGTATGGGCAGGTATCGTTGCTGACTGTTTAGTCGGCCCATATCTGTTATCGCCCTGACTGAACTCCCAGAAGTATTGGCCCTTTCGGAAGAAGTTCTGCCAGATTTACTGAACAATGTTCTAATGACTGTGCATTGGCAGGTGTGGTTCCAACACGACTGGGCTCCAGCCCATTTTGATATTTCTGTGCTTCAGTATTTGAACAGGTCCTTTGGACTCGATAGATTGGGCATGGGGGATCCGTCTCATGGCCCCCATGCTCACCTGATTTATCGAGCATTGATTTCTTTCTGTGTGGGACCCTTAAAGCCATGGAGTATGAAATGGTTGTTGCCTCTGACATGGACCTCGTGGCAAGAATTGTCGCTGCTAATATCTGGGAAACTCCAGGTATTTTCGAAAATGTACAGCGCTCAATGCGTCAGTGTCAGCCATGCATCGCTGCTAATGGTCGTAACTTTGAGCACCTGATGTGAAACCATATTATGTATCCAACTAGTATTGAACTGTTCGCAGTTACGCTTATATAAAGTTTTTTACACTACTTACTGCCTTGTGTTATTTCTGTATCTATGTGTGCCTGTTCATTTACGGTCATGCTTTCCTATGTGAATATGGTTGATTTTGATGTTCTCTACCTCTCCTCAAAGTTTGTACATGGAATTTCGAACCGCCCTGTATTGGTTACATTGCTTGTAGAGTTGGACTCCATTATTCTTTCAGGTTTTTGCGCAAGTCTTCCAGTGGTTGAATGCTTCTTGTCCTGGCATTGTGCTATGTGTAAACATATCTGTCACTGGTTATATCATACTTTTCTCATAGTTGCACTATTATTGCATTGAACTGCATTCACTGTCCTCATTATCTGCCTGTCTGATATATGCAATTGATAAAATGGACTTGACGCTGTCTGACCAGGTGTTGGCTTCCATAGAGGATTGAGGTATATTATTTAATAAACCACTACTTACATAAATTTGAGTGATCATACTGATATTTAAATGATCCTTTGACCCACAGTTTGAAGCTAGGATGATTTCAAAATTAATTCTGCAACACCTTTATTTTATAATACAGGCATATCCCACTCTTGTCCTTGTTGGGTTTTAGACTACCATCGTATAGTGAATCACTTCACCTCCTCCTCCTCCCCCCCCCCCCCTTTTTTTTTTTTTTAACTTGTAGATGTGTTATGGCTTGATAACATCTTTAAGGTCACATATGTGCATTAATTTATGTCAGATATGCAAACAAAAAATTTAGAATAATATTTGCAAACAAAAAAAAAAGTTATTCTGAATTGCTTGGCTTAACGGAGCATGCCAACCAGCTTGGTCATCAATCTATACCATTAATTTTTTTTTTTTTTTTTTCCCAACAATAAGACTGCCATGTTTATGGATAAATGTAGTAATAACTAGTGCTACACTTTTCACTTCACTCAGAACTTTATCTTTGTTTTAAATAGCTGTAACAGTAGTGCAAGGTAGTTTAGCCTTCAGCATATCTCAGTGTTTCATATGCCATCATCACTAAATTTCATAATTTTAATCTTAGTGTTCAATGGAATAGATTTATGCATCTACTTCTTTTTCACCAGAAGAAGATGCATAAATTTCATTTGCTATTATTAACAATAAAATAAAAAAAGTAATTATAAATAGTGTATAATTCACACTAAAACGCAAAGAGGTATAGTTAGCTGGCATTGTAAGCAAACAGCTCATGAAAACTCCACATCAGTTGATTCATGCGAGTGTCATGTTGCTAAACCATCATATGAGTGAATGCAACATCATATAAAAGGGCATTTGTCATAATTGAAAAGTGTCATATGAACAGATCATCATAAAGTGAAGCATTATATGTGGATTTTATGTTGGAGGTTTAATGGATTTTTTACAACACTCAAAAAGAATTAAAATAGAATTTAATACTTCCTATATTTCGTCCTAGTCACTAGGACATCTGCGGGGATTACAAAAACAATTAATGTAACATGCACACAAAAACTTACAATACTAAGCCCAACCATGTGGGTGACACTAAAGTCCTATCTAGGTGGAGCGCCCTCTAAGGGCGGTAGTAGGTGGCCTGGAATGTAAGGTGGGACCTCTGGTGATGAGTGTTTCCCAAATCTTTGGAAGCTTAATGCAACTGTATTTGTTAAGATTTGGTTGGTTTCTGAGAGCTGCTGCTGCTTCTAAGAAAAGTCTCTCTTTCTTGAATTTGCTGTGGTGGAGCATGGTGGTTTTCTTCCATGATACTCTGTGGGTGGTGTCCAAAACATGGTCAGCCAAGCCTGAATGGCCATAGTTGTGTTTAACGATGTACGACTTGTGTTCCTCCAGGCAGATGGATGCTGATCAGCCTGTCTGTCCAAAGTACGCAAGCTTACAGGAATAGGGTACTTTGTAAACTCCAGGCAGAGAGAGAGGAGGGAGCTGATCTATCGTAGAACGGATAAGGGTAGCAAGTTTGCAGTAGGGCTTATATGCTGTGTGTAGGTTATACTTTTTTAGTATCTTGGCTATTTTTTCCGAAGTGCCTCGGATGTAGGGTATGGTGATGGCATTTTTAAAATCTTGTTGACGAGAGGGACGGGGAATGGGGGAGGAATTGATTATTTTTTTGATACTGTGTTTGCTGTAGCCATTGGAGAGGAAAGTTCTGTGTATGTGGTTAAGCTCAGTAGTGAGGGCGGTTCCACTGGAGCAAAGATTGTGGGCTCTCTTGGTAAGGGTTTTAATGATCCCATATTGTTGTTAGGGGTGGTGGTGGGAGAGTTTGTGAATGTATCTGCCTGTGTGTGTGTGGGTTTTCTGTATACAGTGAAGGCAAGTGTATCATTAGGCAGACGCGTGACTAAGGTGTCTAGGAAGGGTAAACAGTTCTTTTCTTTTTCCATAGTAAACTGGATTCTTGGATGTAGGCTATTGAGATGACCGAGGAAGGAGTCTAACGTGTCTGGGCCATGAGGCCAAATAGAGAACACATCATCTACATATCTTAGCCAGATAGAAGGTTTGAGTGGGGCTGAGTCTATGGCTTCGAAAAAATTGTTCAAATTTTTTTTTCGAAAAAACCTTCTATCTGGCTAAGATATGTAGATGATGTGTTCTCTGTTTGGCCTCATGGCCCAGACACGTTAGACTCCTTCCTCGGTCATCTCAATAGCCTACATCCAAGAATCCAGTTTACTATGGAAAAGGAAAAGAACAATTGTTTACCCTTCCTAGACACCTTAGTCATGCGCCTGCCTAATGATACACTTGCCTTAACTGTATACAGAAAACCCACACACACAGGCAGATACATTCACAAACTCTCCCACCACCACCCTTCACAACAATATGACATCATTAAAACCCTTACCAAGAGAGCCCACAATCTTTGCTCCAGTGGAACCGCCCTCACTACTGAGCTTAACCACATACACAGAACTTTCCTCTCCAATGGCTACAGCAAACACAGTATCAAAAAAATAATCAATTCCTCCCCCATTCCCCGTCCCTCTCGTCAACAAGATTTTAAAAATGCCATCACCATACCCTACATCCGAGGCACTTCGGAAAAAATAGCCAAGATACTAAAAAAGTATAACCTACACACAGCATATAAGCCCTACTGCAAACTTGCTACCCTTATCCGTTCTACGAAAGATCAGCTCCCTCCTCTCTCTCTGCCTGGAGTTTACAAAGTATCCTATTCCTGTAAGCTTGCGTACTTTGGACAGACAGGCAGATCAGCATCCATCTGCCTGGAGGAACACAAGTCGTACATCGTTAAACACAATTATGGCCATTCAGGCTTGGCTGACCATGTTTTGGACACCACCCACAGAGTAGCATGGAAGAAAACCACCATGCTCCACCACAGCAAATTCAAGAAAGAGAGACTTTTCTTAGAAGCAGCAGCAGCTCTCAGAAACCAACCAAATCTTAACAAATACAGTTGCATTAAGCTTCCGAAGATTTGGGAAACACTCATCACCAGAGGGCACTCCACCTAGATAGGACTTTAGTGTCACCCACGTGGTTGGGCTTAGTATTGTAAGTTTTTGTGTGCATGTTACGTTAATTGTTTTTGTAATCCCCGTAGATGTCCTAGTGACTAGGACGAAATATAGGAAGTATTAAATTCTATTTTAATTCTTTTTGAGTGTTGGAAAAAATCCATTAAACCTCCAACATAATGTCCTCACAGCACTTAAGCCTCTACACATGTATGTGGATTATTACTGTAACGAAGTACATTTAATTATTTTGGTTTTACAATAAATTATTCTTGTGACAATAACAAATGATATTTTTTCATAAATAAGCCAAGTTCCCCCTCTCCATTGTTTTAGCATATTCAGAATAATCACATTAAATTATGAAGATATAATAAGAATTTTATTCTTCGTATATCTTTTAATTTAATGTATGTTCATATTTTTGGTTTATAGTGCATTTACTGCTTTTTGTTTCATGGAATAAGCTGTTTCTCCTTCCCCCCCCCCCCCCTAATCATTCATTTTAATGTGGAAATCCACTTCTGACTTCATGTTTCAGAAAATTTGGGAATATTTGTACAACTGAATTTTTTATTTAATTTATTTTTTTTTAAAATTAGCATGAGACTCGAGGAACCTCAGGTGGAAGCACATTGTATGATCTTGCTGCTGTGATAGTCCACCATGGCTCAGGGTTAGTTTAATTTATAAATCTTTCTACTAATTCTTCTTCCTCACTTATAATTTAGTTCATCTTGTTTTTATGTACAAGTGTATAATATTAAGATATTTGCATGTTTACTTATCATTCTGAGTTGGGAAGGGTCAAGAACTGTTTATGGATCTAAAATGTTGATCCCAGCTGTACATCCTTTGTAATTTCCATTTGTTCTGAAATTCTTTTATAAAATATTGATTACTTGTATGTTTAAGCATAGTAATTTTCAGAATCACTTTAGATGTAGGTATTATTTCTGGGAAAATTCCCATGTTACTCCTCTTGAAACTATTACTTTTATGACTATTATAGCCTGTTTTTGTTTAGGAGTGTCCTTTATTTTAAATACATTGGCTTTTTTACTCAAGAAAATTTTTAGGGCATTATAAGTGTATTTTAAAGGAAAATATGGCAGAATAATTCAGGAAGAAAATTTTGTTCATGCCTTGTTTAGATGCTAGGATGACTTCATTCTCCATATTTCTGTTAGGCTGTTAAAAAAGGGGGGGAACGTGGGAGAAGTGTTTGACGCAAGGCGGGAACATAAGTTTGAAAACCTGGGTTTTTTTTCTAAAATAATATGTATATATATATATATATATGTATTATTATTATTATTATACTTAAAGGCGCTTCTTTGGGGAAGGGTTTTATGGGAAAACTGGGGTTGGGGAGAACACTCTCAGTGCCCCAGTTTTCCTAAAACCCTTCCCCAAAGAAGTATAATGATAATATAATAATATATATATAGTATAATAATATATATGTATTATTTTAGGAAAAAACCCGGGTTTTCAAAATTATCTTCCCGTTTGTCAAATACCCCTCCATCTTCTCCCTCCCTCCCCTTTTTTTTTTAACAGCATAACAGCAGAAATATGGAGAATGAAGTCATCCTAGCATTTAAACAAGGTATGTACAAAATTTTCTTCCTCGATTATTCTGCCATATTTTCCCCTTTAAAATACACTTTAAATGTAATTATACTGCTAAAATGGTAGTTGCAGGAGTATCATTATAAAAATAAAAGCAGCTTAGTGGATATGATATTTAATTAATGTATAGAGGCATAAATGGTGTACAAAATCTTTGAATCTTGTGAATATAAGTTGCATTCCAATTTCTGAACTTAGAATAAAATATATGGTAACACACAAAAAATAATGTAATAATATTCACTAAGTCAGAACATTTTTTTCAGGTACAAATCTGTACTCTGTCTTATATTCAGCAGCCACCTGTGGCATGTGTAATTTGCACAGTTGGAAACATCATACAAAGGATGATTGTTTTGTTTTGTTTTCATGCTTTCTTGTGAATTTATTTATTTTAACTTGGGAAATAAAGTGCAGCTCATATTTAAAAAAAAATGGTCATATCCAAGAAGTTAAGACATGAATTTTTGCATTTCAAGACTTTTTAATTATTTATTTATTTTTATTCAGACATGTGATGTGAGTATTTTCACGTTCTCTTGCACTTTGGCTATGTCCTCTTCTCCCCTCCCTCCCACTATTATTGCAGTGATAAAGGAGGATTATGGTCTCTAAGTTGCTCCATTTATGATCTTATATTTTCAGTTCTGTCAACCATTGTACCAGAATCTCTTGCCTATTTCCTCTGTCTCACTTGTATTTATGTGAAATTCCTTTTGAATGTACAATAAGTAGAAGAATGAAAAATTTATACCTACCTACCTATCTATCTATCTATCTAGAACTTAATGGCTTGTCAGGGTTAGCAGCTTAACATTAATTCCATTTATATAAACTATGACTTGGTTCTTAATCCTATCTGTATAGTTACTGCATTTTTATTATATGTTTACTGGCAGGATGAAAAGCTGGAACGTTCCTTACATCCTAGATAAGATTCATATTCACTTTTTCCATTGAAATGGGATCATTTTCACTGATTCAGATGTGATTTTTGTATATATAATGAAATGAGCCCCATTGCTCAGTCAATAATGACAGTATGCTTTAGTTGGAATGACCAAGTATTGAATCCCATCTAGGATGTCAAGAACTTAAGAGCTTTTCAATCAAAGGCGAGTTAGTTTGTCTCATAAGAAGCTTCCAAAGAAAACACAATTGACAGGCATAATATGCTATTCAGATAGGATTAATTGCCTTATCAGAACATGATAAGGCAATTAATCCTATTTCTCAGATTCTATTTCTGAGAATCTAAGTTACTTGACTGACAGACCATTGAGCCAAATATATGTAAATGAGATGACATACACACAACCTTATGAAGTTAATATTTTTACAAAAAAAAAAAAAATATATGGAAGCTATTGTAGATGCTACTTTTCCATGATTGCTTTAACACTGTTAATACCTAATGAAAGATGAAGTGCTATAAAAGTGCAAAAATGTGCAAAACTGGGTGCTGATGCTAAGCAAGCAACCCACGAAAGATCGTGGAATTTGAACATGGTAGTGAATGAATGAATGAATGCACAGATGAAAAATAATTCTACTTAGAGTCCAAGTGAGTGATGAAACCATTTATTTGTGTTAACTGAGAAGGTTATTCTCTCCGAATATGACAAATGGTTCCACTTAAATTATAGCTGATAACAAACTTCTGAAACTGTCAATTTGCTTGTTGCTGCTTGCTCATTTTTGAATTTGATGTGCATGAAAAATGGGTTTATGTACAGCCACCAGATAATCAGATCATTCATCATCCAGTGAAATTTTATTACACACAGCAAAGCCCACCATTCATGAATAGATTTTGCTGTATGTCTGATGAGATGCAGTTAGTATCTTTTGAAAGTCTCTGTCCACCCAGTCATACTCAGCACAGCTTCAGTACATTTATGATGGCTGCTCCAGAAACAAAATATGACCCTTTTTAACGATTATATACAATTATTTCCTTATTTTATGTAAGTGAACACAATATAGTCTACTCTCACTATAGTAAATGCTGCTATAACAAACTATCAAAAATCTCTGACCAAAGCATGTGTAATACTGTGCTAAACAAAATTTATTATAGCAAATTATCCACTATAATGAACTACTCTTGTGGCCCTTACTACTCTTGTGTTTTTTTGAAGTATTTTTTTCTTTTTAAATTATTGACACGTCTAAGAAATATAGATAAAAATTTTACAACTACCATTGAAAATAGTTTGTGTTGTTAGCAAAAATATACATGTAATTATTTTCAGGTAAGTGAATGTTAAGTCCTGTTTTCTATTGAGAAGGATTCATTGTAACCCTTATGAACAAAACCCACCCAAACTTTTTTGTTTTAGTTGAGTATAAGCCAATGTGCTTTTTGCCTGTAGGAGTCATACCTTCAAGTGCCATCGAAGATCCTTCATTATGGAATGTTGCCATTCTTGTGGGTAACCATATCTTCCCTCCATGGTGCATATACTGTGGGTGTGCTAGGTGTGATGCACACCCAGGGAATAGCAATTTCACTGATATTATATTTTTGCATTTATTCCTGTTAAAGTCTCTACTAACTGTTTCCCTTCTTCACGTGATTCCTAAAATTAAACCCAATACTATTGCTTCATGAAGAGAACACTTTTCAACCTGTAATCATTGCATCACATTCACATGAATAGCTCAGATATGCAGTCACACCTTTGAACAGATGTAGAGATGGTGTGGTGGGTCAAATTCTTAATGTTCCAGTGATTTTAAACTACCCAGAAGGCAAGGGAGGGTGTGCACTGAGAAAATAGCACCAGTCTGTGATGAGTTATTGTGTCAACCAATCCAATTGAACATTGTCATGAGGTGCTCTTTTTGTTTTCTGAGTTTCATCTGTTTTGCTTGCGTGACGTTAACTGAGTATGTGAACTGACGTGTTTAGGACACTGTTTAATATATAATTTTCTATAAATAATTTATAGAAAACTATAAATTTCTGGCAGAAAACGGGAGTTTTTGTAGATTGTATGATTATAGTCGAAGGAAGCTGGAATTTGTGTATAAATAAAATGAGTTATTTCATCATTTCTTTGGTTTCAGTCTGGAAAAATAATAATTTCCCAAGTTATTGCTTTTTCTGATTTCTGTGCGTATTATATGGCTGTATTTAAAAATCATATCAAAATTCTAATTATCCATGTTTCACTCTAGTATTTGCCAAATGATCTAATCTCACTATGAAGCGGTACACAAGAAGCATAATAAAAACACTTTTTATATAAAAAGAAGCATAGTATTGTTCATCTCATCTTCCTTCCCCTCTTTTATCTTGTGGTGTCAAGGGTTTATTAATCATTGGACCTCAAACCGTTCACAGGATAAGGTGGTCAGCCCTATGCCCTGGTGTTACCTGTGTCTGTAGTGTTGAGTTCTCATGGCCGGTTTGCCTGCTTTGTGGGATGAAAAACCCCAGGATATACTGGGGAAAAACTCCCAAGACTGGCTAACTTGGCTGTTGCTGAGGAAAATCCTTCAGTTCCTCACATCACCGATGGGAATCGAACCTAGGACACTCCTTCCTGAGCCATATGGTTGCGAAGCACATAGCCACTAGGCTAACCACGTGGAATTATCTTGGTTTCCTTTTACTCATTACAAAATATGTTCATTATGAGACGCTTCAAACAACCTCATCAGAGGCACTGCTAATTCTCTTTCAAATTCTTTCAGTTATTCTGCTGCCATTGTTGGCCAAATGGTTAAAATACCTGTTCTCCAATCAAGACTGTAGGTTCAAATCATGCTTCAGGCATGGATGTTTGCACATAGGTGGTAGATGAATTTCATCACCAGCTTACTGAAGGTGTGAAGTGGTTTAAAAAAGTTCCATGTTTGATCTCTACAGCAGAGTTTCTGGATCATGTAAAAAACAAAAAATAGTAATAAAAATGTAACAATCTCTAAGCCTACCTATGGATAATGTACTATAGGTTTACAACATTTCATACATGGAAGTCGCATAAAAATCCCAATACTATGCCTTATTCCATTTAAAAAGATTGCACAAATCTTTTTAAAGATTTGTTGCACAGCACCTGCTTCAGATTCCAATCTATGCATTCCTCCTCGTCTGAAAGTTTATTGCTCCATAACCTGATTTGATACAATAGAACTACACACATTTGTAGATCAACAACATACATTTAAAGATATGATTTACATTTGAATAGGAAGTAGACACAGACCTCTGCTTAAATCAACTGACTATAAGACAGACATATATCATCTGTTAACTGTATATCTAGCTGGTCTGCCTGTTTTGTAGGGAAAAAAATCTCATTTACGAGAGAGAGAGAAACAACGATTACAGTCCAAAATCAGAAGTTAAAATAGGAACCTAAACATAAGATTATTTAACAAGATATATTATTAACAAGACAAACAAAGGCAAACTTACTGATATCTTTGCATCCAAAGCTGCCTTTGGTTCAGTATATAAGCTAATATCTATACTTGCATTAAGAAAACAGCACATGCACACCTCAAAAACAACAGGAGTGAATAAAATTTGTTGTGCATATGCATTATCAAATTTTGTTGTCTTATTAATCATGTAGGTCAGACAAACAGGAGAAATAAGGCAGCTGTGCCATATATACTAAAAAAATTCACTAACATAATTAACCTTTTAACTGCTGAGATACTAAGTATTGTTCATTTGACCTTTAATTATTTAAAATTATATTAATTCATAAAGTATTCAAAGTTATCCTACAATTAATTAATTGCATTGGACCAATTAAGATAAGCACAGATGTGCTATGCACTCTTAAACCTTTCATACATCAATAAAAATGCAATCATCGGTCAAATTGACATGAATTTTGTAGCATGAGTTGCATAAGCCACACAATAGCACACCCAACCTAAATGATCATGTGAAGCCACTGCTCCCCTTCAAGTCCCATTCAACTCAACTTAGAGGCAACTGCCATCTCCCCAATGCAGATAGTTCTTGGGGTGACCTTTATGACTGTATTGTAGTTGCTTTCCCTATTTATAATGGAAGATTTAAATGGGAGATAATGCTCATACTAACACCAGGGACTGGATTGTAGAACATGTACTTCACAATAATAATCTCTTCCTTTTAAATGCAGGAAGCAACACCTACTTCCACACATCTTGCTGAATATTCAATGCCATTGTCCTAACTCTCTGCTGACCCACTGTTTCTCTTCCCACTATTTGAGTGAGAAATTGATGACATGGAATGATCATTTTCGATGAAATCATCCACCCTTTTATCGGGGCAACTATGCATGCTATCTTGGATATCACAATGAAAAATAGAATCAGGCAACTGGCTCACCTTGTCTTAGCAGAATTTAATACTGCACCAGTTAGTATCATGGTTTAGTGAAAGGTGGAAAAACTATGTGGTATGCTTCCCACAGATTCCCCCCCTCCCACACACACACACAACAAACTTTCAAATGTGCTCAGGGTTGAGCATGCATCTGTTGTCCAAGCCAGAAAAGACTTAGATCCAATACATGTCTTTTATAACCAGCACCAGAGTGGTCTGGAATAAAATCTGAAAATGAAGGGCAGATATACTGTATGTCTGCTTTGAATCCTGGAATGCTATATATGTACAATTGCTGCCCAAAAACAGATACTCTTGGGGAGAAATTTGTCAAAGCATCAGCAATATTTATATTTCCCCCTCCCCTCAAGTTCCTGGTCCTACAAAAGTAGAAAAACATCATTCTATTCACTTCAAAGGTTGTGAAAGCTTACAATAAGCCATTCAATAGATCATCTGCTCTGCCTCTTTAACAGAATTTGTTGAGATTTTAAGTTCCTGGCTCATTTGAGCAATTGTTTTCATCTTTCCAAAGCTAAGCAAGGATCCAAAATTTCTTACAAAATATTGTCCAATAGCTCTGACTTGCAGTTGTCTGTGTATGATCCTGGAAAAACATAGTTAACTTGCATTTTTTATGGTCTCTTTTTCCCATGACATAATCTGGATTCCTAAAACATTCCGTGCTTAATCATTTTGTTAGAAGTGGAAGCATCTATTAGAGATTCTTTGCTTTAAAATAAGCACCTGGTATCAGTTACACGAATGCATATGATACAGTTTGGGGGTTCAGCATACTGAAAGACATATACGATTTTGGTTTTAGAGGAAATCTCCTTGCAAAAAGCTTTGATGTGACTCAAATCTCGGGTTTGAGTGGGAACCAAGCTCTTTTGATCTTTTTCTGAAAGGAAAAAATCCCAATGAGAGTTAGTTTCAAGTATCATACTGTTTGCAGTCAGTCTAAACTCCTGTGTAGATGACTTACATCTTTTCTCATTCTTTCAATATCAGGGACATAGACAATTTCAGCAAGTGTAGTAAACCACAGTTTTATTTAGGCAATTGCAGATGGTTTCAGATCTCCACTAAAGGCTATTTGTGTGTAATTTTGTTGCAAACACTCTTTTCTAATCCATAGCTGAGACTGGTAATAAAGATAATCTCATTTGTGATGGGGACAAAATTTTTAGGAGCTTGTATTCAGTTATATATGTAATTTTTTTAAAAAAATATTCCTACCTCACATCAGTTGTGTGGTATGTTCTAGAAAGCAATAAATATCCTTCATGCCCTGTCTTCCACCTTCTAGGATATGGATTGATGTTCTTCACTCAGTCTTTACCATGCACTTATCTGATCAGGACATCATTATGGATCCCATCTCCCATCAAATTGCTTGATGGTGGATAGGATCCAACTACCAAGGCACATTCTGTTCCTAGTCTTTACATCTAAGCATGTGAACCCCACGCTTGTTTCATTGACAGTATCTTTGCAATCATCATCATTCTCAGTGATTGTTCATCCACTGCTGGATGAAGGCCTTTCCAAGATTACTCCAAAACTGTCTGTCCATGGCTCTCCTTTCCCATGTCATGTTGGAGGCTTAATGGATATTTTTACAACACTTAAAAAGAATTAAAATAGACTTTAATGCTTCCTATATTTCGTCCTAGTCACTAGGACATCTACGGGGATTACAAAAAAATTAATGTAACATATGCACAAATAACAAACAATACTAAGCCCAACCACGTGGGTGACACTAAAGTCCTATCTAGGTAGAGCGCCCTCTAAGGGCAGTAGCAGGTGGCCTGGAATGTAAGGTGGGAACTCTGGTGATGAGTGTTTCCTGTTTGTGTTCTCTATTTGGCCTCATGGCCCAGACACGTTAGACTCCTTCCTCAGTCATCTCAATAGTCTACATCCAAGAATCCAGTTCACTATGGAAAAGGAAAAGAACAATTGTTTACCCTTCCTAGACACCTTAGTCACACGCCTGCCTAATGATACACTTACCTTCACCGTATACAGAAAACCCACACACACAGGCAGATGCATTCACAAACTCTCCCACCACCACCCCTCTCAACAATATGGCATTATTAAAACTCTTACCAAGAGAGCCCACAATCTTTGTTCCAGTGGAACCGCCCTCACTAATGAGCTTAACCACATACACAGCACTTTCCTCTCCAATGGCTACAGCGATCACAGTATCAAAAAAATAATCAACTCCTCCCCCATTCCCCTTCCTTCTCGTCAACAAGATTTTAAAAATGCCATCACCATACCCTACATCCGTGGCACATCTGAAAAAATAGCCAAGATACTAAAACAATACAATCTACACACAGCATACAAGCCCCACCGCAAACTGGCTACCCTTATCCGTTCTACGAAAGATCAGCTCCCTCCTCTCTCTCTGCCTGGAGTTTACAAAGTACCCTGTTCCTGTAAGCTGGCGTACTTCGGACAGACAGGCAGATCAGCATCCATCCGTCTAGAGGAACACAAGTCTTACATCTTCAAATACAACTATGGCCATTCAGGCTTGGCTGACCATGTTTTGAACACCACCCACAGAGTAGCATGGAAGAAAACCACCATGCTCCACCACAGCAAATTCAAGAAAGAGAGACTTTTCTTAGAAGCAGCAGCTCTCAAAAACCAACCAAATCTCAATAAATATGGGTGCATTAAGCTTCCGAAGATTTGGGAAACACTCATCACCAGAGTTCCCACCTTACATTCCAGGCCACCTGCTACTGCCCTTAGAGGGCGCTCTACCTAGATAGGACTTTAGTGTCACCCACGTGGTTGGGCTTAGTATTGTTTGTTATTTGTGCATATGTTACATTAATTTTTTTGTAATCCCTGTAGATGTCCTAGTGACTAGGACGAAATATAGGAAGCATTAAAGTCTATTTTAATTCTTTTTAAGTGTTGTAAAAATATCCATTAAGCCTCCAACATGATGTCCTCACAGCACTTAAGCCTCTACACACGCTTTCCCATGTCATTCCTGCAAATCTGATATTGTCAATCCACCGTGATTTAGGTCGGCGTTGTGGTCGTTTTTCCTCTTGTGGAATCCAATCCAGTACTTCTTTTGTCCATCGTCGACCTTGTCTTCAGCCCACTGCCATTTTGGTTTGGTTTTTTATCCATGTATTCCTTTTGTGATCTGCTTGTGATACCAAGCATACTTCTTTCCATACTAAATTGTGTTATTCTTAATTTCTGAATTTCCTTTGCATTTAGTGTCTATGTTTCACAGCCATATGTCAATGTAGGAAGAACACACTGGTTAAAAACTTTTCTCTTCAGGCATAATGGTAGTTGGCTTTTGAATATTGAATGCAATTTTCCAAATGCTTCTCACCCAAGCATCATGCGCCTTTTAATTTCGTCCATGATATTTTGCTCCATTGATATCTGTTCCTAAGTATATGTAATGATCTACTTCTTTAATTTCCTCATTATTGATTTTTATTATTTCTAGTTGGACATAGCAATTGAACATAACTTGGGTCTTCTTTAGGTCAGCTGTTTTGCTAGCAATTTGGAGTTCATGGATACAAGTTTGTAATTCATGCACAGTTGAAGTAAAGATAACTATGTCATCTGCAAAGCGTAAATCGCTTAAATGTCTTCCATTTATCTTCAGACATTTCCCTTCCCAATCAAGAAGTTTGAATATTTCTTCTAGGCACACTGTGAATAATTTCGGATATACTGTGTCATGTCATCCTGTCTTATTCCTCTCTGTATTTCCACAGTAGAGATGTTCCTATTGAAATGAATTGCTGCTGTGGCATTGGTGTTTGCTGATTTGATGGTCCTGATGTATGGCTCCTCCGCTTGTTGGTTTCGTAATGCTTTAAATATTGCACAAGTTTCAAGTGAATCAAAGGCTTTCTCATAGTCATTAAAACCAAGACATAGTGGTATTTGATATTCATTACACTGTTCAATAAACTGCTGTACAACTTGAATATGGTCGATTGTACTAAATCCCCTTCGAAAGCCTACCTGTTCCTTTGGTTGTGCTAGGTCTGGAGTCACACAAAGCCTATGAGTTAAGACTTTTGTAAACACTTTGTAAACCACTGATAGGTTGGTAGTTCATCAAGTCTTCTACCTCACCTTTTTTATGTATCAGAATATGCAATCAAAATAAATACAGTAAATAAAAATCTTCCTAGTTCATCCCACATGGGCAGATATTTTTTATGCATTGGGAAAACATAATATCCTACAGACTGCCACATTCCCCTTGGGCTGCACATAAAAGAGCTAATACAAGCTCTAGACATTACATTAGTATAGACAATATTGCACAAGTTCCTCTTAACATATATTGCCTCTTGGCAACTGCATTCTGTCATACAGCTTCTTCATGCAAGTTAGGGTAACATTCCACCTCTCCCTCTGCAGCAGTTCTTTCCAATGCACAGAGCAGAATACTCTGATTTTGTTCTAATCCCATACAGATGGCTCAATCATTGTTTAGGATCTTCTGTTATCTTTCCAGGCAGCATAATATCTAATCAGATCCAATGGGAATTTAGCATATAAACTACTTAAACTGTGCCATGGAGCTTGCATTGCATTATATAAAGGTGAAATGTTACTAGAGGTGCATCATTTGCACAAACTGCAGGCTTTAAAAAGTCTGATATGCCTTTCAAACAATGTGTTCTCAGATTCAACATATCTTCCATCGAATCTGTAGGCAACACTTCAACATCCCCTTGCATTGGATTCCAAATCATGCTGGGACCAAGGGAAATTAAACTTGCAACACTGTAACTAGGTCAGCTCATTTCCTAAGATATCATGGAAGATATAACATTTGATAGAAGATATAACATATCTTCCATCAAATCTGTAGGCAACACTTCAACATCCCCTTGCATTGGATTCCAAATCATGCTGGGACCAAGGGAAATTAAACTTGCAACACTGCAACTAGGTCAGCTCATTTCCTAAGATATCATCATCATCATCTGCCCTATACAGATTACAGACAGATTATAAGATAAGTTACTACTTCTCTGCACAGTTAGCTAAGTGGCTGGGGAAGGGGTGTCCTAGGTTTGATTCCCATCAACGATGTGAGGAATCTGAGGATCTTCCTCAGCCATAACCAAGTTAGCCAGTCTTAGGCATGGACAGCAGTTTTTTTCCCCCAGTTTATCTGGGGTTTTTCATCCCGCAAGCAGGCAAACTGGCCCCGTGAACACACAGACTACAGTCAAAAAATACATAATTAATCCCTCATTAGGAGGGCTGAGCCAGTCCTGAGGGGCGGTCAAGGAACAGGAGGATCCCCACAAATGAATAAATAAAAGTTACTATTCCAGTGGTAAACATCATGGCATAGAGAGAACAACAACAAGTTATACTAGATTAAACCTGAAATTAAGCTTCGGCCATTTCTGCACAGGGTTCACAGATTGGAAGTTGTTCTTGTTCAGCATGGTGTAGGTCACATTCATGTCACACCCCTTCCTCTTTAGGAATGATGATATATCCGAGTTGGTCATTTGTTCTAAGCATTCATCATATTTTAATCAACTGCCCTCATTATTTTAATGAGCATAGTCATATTTTATTGCTTTTAGTAATTTCCTTGAGCTCTAAACGCTTGGTAATATTTTATCTGACTCGACATCTCACATATTAAAGTTTAATGGAATGAAAACAGCACAAAGAAAGAATTAAACACAGGTTTAATATTTCCAGTATTTCATTTGTCACAAAGACATCACTCCTCTTTTCTTCAGCCATTTTTTTTTCATATAAAAAAGATACTTATTAATTGGCTTATATTTACTGGATTTCAAACCAGCATCTTCAGAGCATAAAACAGCATGTTATAGTTTATGTGCAACAATGAGTAAGTGAAACAATTCGAATTGTAACAGATAAAAGATCTAAAGTCTTAATTTGGTGCCCTGTAATGTAAAAAAAAAAAAAAAAAGTATTACTATGTAGGAGTTGATCTTAGAATAATAGTCTGCCAAATTTTTGGCAAATTAATGCAGCCATACTTGTTCAGGTTAGGAGGATGCTTCATAGCCATGGCTGAAGTCTAAAAATAATCTTTCTGATCTCTGATGACTTCTGGTTTTCTTCCATCTAATCCTGTGTGAAAGGGTGTCCAAAGTGTGGTCTGCCAGTCCTGACTTGCCATAATAATGTAGTGAATGTGTTTGTTCTCCAAGTCAGATGTTAACTGATCTTCCTATCTACCAAGTCACAAGGAACTTCATACACTCCAAGATATGGTAGATGATTGAGTTTATCCTTAGGAGAGTGGATCAGAGTTGCTAATTTAATGTAAGGTTTGAATGTGGTGTTGAAAGCCACATTCATGTTTTATTAGTACTTGGGCTATCTTTTCTGGTGTACTGCTGACATTGGAATAGTGATGTTTTGTTCTTGTATGTTAGAGGAGGGGAAAAGTAATGGGGCTATGTAGTATTTATCTGTTTTGTAGGAATTGTAGCCATTGACCAAGAAAATATGGTGCAGATATTTTAGTTCTGTGGAAAGAGCTATATCATTAGAACAGATCACTCTGGCTCTGTAAGCATTTTTAAAATACCATAGTGTTGGGCTAGATGATGATGTGATTGTTTATGTAGATATATTCCTGTATGTGTTGGCTTTCTGTAAATGGAAAAAAAGATAATGATCTATTTGAAAAGCAGGTGACTAATGTGTCATGAAAAGGCAAACAGCTATTAGATTATTTTTCTACTGTGAAGTGAATTTTAGGGTTGGCTGTTTAGGTAAGTAGCAAAAGCATCCAAAGTGTCTTGTCCATGGGGTCAAATGACAAATGAATTGTCAACAAAGTGTAACCATGCTAGGGGCTTGTATTGTAGCCGTGGTAAGTATTTTGTTTTCAAAGTGTTAAATGTAAAAGTTAAAGGGTGGATGGGGGGGGGGGGACCATAGCAGTACCATTGATCTGTTTGTAGATTTTTCCTCCTTGTGTAAAATAACTTGCATACATTGTAAATTTGGGTAATTCAAATATATCGGGGGGGGGGGGGGGGGATGCCTATTAGTGGTACATTAGTAAATAAAAAAAGTGACATCGAAACTAACCATTATGTCTGAATTTTTAAGGATATGATTTTTAACTAATGATTTGAAATAATAGGCTGAATTGTTTATAGAAGTAGAGGAGTTGCCAGTAAGGAGGGGGGGGGGGGGGGTTAAGAGACTTAACTGTTGTAAAGTTTATAAGTAGGACTATCTATGCTATCAACTATAGGACATAGGGGAAATATCAGATTTGTGGATTTTAGGTACTCCATAAACACAGGGTAGTTTAACAAGAATTGGTTTTATTTTGTTGATAATTTCTTTGGTCTAATAAGTCACTTTTTTCAATGATTTGCAGACTTTTTTCCTTTGAGAAATAATGGGATCTCGATCTATAATTTGGCAAGTTGAACTGTCACATAAAAGATCTTGCTTTTTTTTTTTTTACTGTAATCCACTTGATTCTTAATAACAGTTGCATTATCCTTATCAGCTTTAGTAATGACAGTATTTTAATTCTTATATAACATTTTTAAGGTAGCTATTTCATTCTGTGGTATATTACTTTTTGGTGGTTTAGCCTTTTTTAGAATGCTTGCTATGAATGTGGAAGATTGTAGATGCCCTTCGACATTCATCATGATATTTCTAGTTTTGGTACTTGTTTGGATGTAATGGCAATGTTATGATCCACACTGAGAGCGTTCTTAGCTGCTTCTGTAAGCACCTGTAACAATAAATTTATAACCAACCATGTGATCTCATTGAAGTTGCAGTTGGAATGTTGTACATTGGTGCTGTTGTAGTACAGTCATACCCCGACTTACGTTATGCAGTTATGCATAATGTAAGTCGGGGTATGACTTACATTCCTGTCCCACTTCACGCCTCACCACTAGTCGTATCTTTCAGGCGCTGGCCGCATTTGCCAGTGTTGCACATGCTGTGAACAAGCACTGACATGTTTCGTGCAGTCTCCATTCATACGCGATTTTTATAGTCTACAAACCTTGCGATTGTTTAATGTTATGTTCTTGATAAAAATTTTATCACATAAAAAATAACAATGTCATCCAAAAGAAGCAAGTCTGATTCTTCTACTGCTAGCAAGAAAAGAAAAACATTGACTTTGGTAACAAAACTCAACGTTATTAATGATTTTTAAGGCGGAATGAAAATTTGTGAGCTAGCAAAGAAGTTCAATCTACAGGAATCCACAGTAAGAACAATCATAAAAGAAAGGTTTACAGATTTTGGAAGACATAGATTCTAACGAGGAATGAATTGTAGCCACAAGGCAAGGAATAAAAAAATCATTAGCTTGCTATGAAGAAATTTTGCGTTACAAGTAAAAAAAAAATACAGTCAGGCGAATCTATTAGATTTTATGAAACCATCGACATCAAAATAACTTTCTTTTTCTTTATGTACGAAAACTACAATTATGATTATGTTTCTTAAAAAATATAGGTGTTTTTGTAAACCTTTCGTCCCACTTGTATGTTTGTATATATAAATTACATGCAAAATTATACCCGGAGTTACGCGAATTCGACTTGTGCACTTTTTGTTGGTCCCACCTACCGCGTAACTTTGGGGTTTTACTGTATTTCAAATTTCTTCAAGTGCCTGCTTTTAACTTTTGTGGATTCCTTTTTTGTCAAAACATCTTTTTAAAAAAAAATAGTTCATTTGGTGGTGTCCATACCATTAATAAGTTATGAATAATATTCAACACCCAAGCTTCACTATTAGATTCCATCTTTGGGTTACCAATCAGATATCACCTTTTCCCATTTTTTATTATTTCTTGCAACATTACCTTGTCCATACCACTTGGATCCAAAGAAACCTAACCAGAATGAATTCCATGTATAACTTCTTCAGAGCCTCCCTCTGTTGTGATCTTTTGTAGTAAGTTACTATATCAGTTTCCCAGCATTTGTCTGTACTGGATTTTTGGTTATATATTTATTGTACATCCTTGTGTTCATATTTAATCTTTTCCACATTGATTATTTTTTGAAATTCCTGAGTTGTCTAAAAGAATATTGTCATCAGCAAATTGTGTTGTTTGTAAGCATCATTACAATTCTTATGGTATTCCTGATGGTCTCCATGACAGATGAAATATTGGAACCATTAAACTTGTATTTAATTCTTTGTACTGTTTTCACTCTTGAGCTTTAACTCCCAAAGCCTAAATACACAGAAGTTGTACCACATTCATCAATTTTTACAGAAATCAGTTATATACAAGATTATGCGACTTGTTATAACAATTTTATCTTTATATTATTGCATCATATGTTATATTTTATATATTATTTGCAGTTGAATTTTAATTTTCTGAACCTTGACTTAGCACATTATAACCTCGGTTGCAATTTGCGATAATATCTCAAACTATCAAAGTTTAGTCTTTATTGCTGATCATGCCAAATTCATTGTGCCTTTATTTCAATAAAAAGACTTATAGATTTGCTTGGTGTCAAATGAAAATCATTTACTGTTCAAAACCATATTATAAGTATTCATTCCACAGTGGATTTGAACCTTGTGTAGATTGAAAAACAGAGATGCTGTCCAGTAGGCCAAGATTGACTAAATCATTTTATCCAAATTGCTCCACATTGAATTTCAAAATTTATTTAATACCTGACATCAGTACTTCATTATAAGAGTGTAATGTAATATGAGTACCTAAAGGACTTTTATAGGTTTGCAGATTTATGTTAGGAAAATATTTAAAATTTAAGTTAATTTGTTTTGAAAACAGAGTCCAACAGTAGCTATGACTTGACTAGAGATCCACAAACCTGTTTTATCTTTTTTCTCTCTAGTGCTGGCTCAGGACATTATACTGCTTATGCTACTCATGAAGGTAAGCAACAGTTTTATTTAATATTTAGAATTTAAAAATATATTAATGAATTTAATGAAGTATATAAAGGTGCCTGTGTAGCCCTGTGGAAACAGTTAACCATGCTCAAAAAATTGACCATGGAACTTGCACTATTTCAGACATAATATATACCTGTAGAGTTGAATCAATGTAGTTTCTCTTCCTAGATTTGCTAGGAAGAGAAAAAATTGTCTAAAACACAGTCTGAATTCTACGGGGTTTTTTTCAGTTGCATGGTTAAAAATATGTTTCCAAGTGGAAAAAATCTAATAGCCTGTGTCAAAGAGAGAGAGAGAGAGAGAGAGAGACTAAAATTGGGTATCAGCTGAAAGCAAGCCTAGAAAAGTCCCTCTAGGCAATAACTAGAATTAGGTTTAACAGGCTTTCTTCTGGCTGTATGACATTATATAATCAGAAATGTTGTCACACTGCAGCACAACAACTTTGTACAAATGTAATTCAAATAATTAAGTTAAATGAAAACCCTGTTGATATATGCAATACAATGGCAATCCCTCGATTAGTGCACCTAATGTGTTCTTTAAAATAGGTGCATTAATCGAAAACGCACTAATCGAATATAATAACCTATGGGAAAAAGTATAATTCGTTCCTCAAATTTCTTTTTTTAACCTTAATTTTTTTATAAAAGAATTAACGTATGTCTCAGGGCCTAGTTAAAGGAAAACCATGAAGCTGCAAGATAATAAAACATATTCAGAATATAAATTTTATTATTTTACTTAACAAAGAATTCAGCTAACATAGTTTGGCAGGCATTTTGTTTCTTTTTTTTCATACAACCCTATTGCCTCTTCTACTCTTCTGCAAATTTTACTGCTTTTCTCTTCATCAGGGTTAGTCTCTAAGCATTGCTGCTTAAAAACTTCGATTGTACGAAAAATATTTTCAAATTGTTTCTGTGAAATCTCTTTTGGTTGACTATCAGTGGTTAAATTTTCTTCATATTCTTCAGGATCTTCCTGCTGTGCATCTAAATTTAGTAAGTCTGAATCACTCAATTCTTCAGAATGAGATTTAATTAACTCTTGGACGTTATCATTGAAGGGGAGAAAGAAATGAAGGACATACGAATTGGTCACCAACATGCGAAATCGTGTACTTTATAGATAAAATTTCCCAACTGTTATACAAGCAAAATAGTTACCACTTTAAAAACTACAATGATCATAAAAGAAAAGTTAATTTTCCGACGTAATAATAAACAACCATCATTCTATATTAAAGCGAATAAAAGTTGAGCAGCTCTCAAATGTGAGCTGTAGACTAAAATACAAAAAGATTATTGAAGAAAAAATGAAAGAGTTTGAGAACAGGAATCAAACCTTGGAGATTCAGTGGCAAACTCTGAAGAAAACATTGATTGATTCAGCCAGAGAGGCATGTGGTGAGGTTGTCTGTAAGGATAAAAAAATCAGAACTCCCTGGTGGACACAGGAAGTTAAAGAGGCAGTGAAGGAAAAGAAGAAAGCATACCAAAAGTTCCTGTCAAATAAGTCAGCTTGTGCTCTTAGAGAATATAGAGACAAATGCAAGAATGCTAAACACTGTGTAAAACTAGCTAAACAAAAGTCATGGGAGGACTTTGGCAAGAATATAGAAAATAAATATCAAGAAGGTGGCAAAATATTCTGGAGATTGTTGAAGAAGCTTAAGAATGGAGGAAAGAGTGCTATAAAAGGAATTAGAGATGATAAAGGTGACATGAAAACGGGAGAAAAAGATATCCTTGAAGTATGGAGTAATTACTTTGAAAAACTGCTAAATGAAACAAGCAGTGATGTCAGCACAGTGGTAAAAGACATTGACTAGGCATGCAGTCAGGAATACATATCCATACTTGAAGTAGAAAAAGCCATCAAAGGCTTGAAATGTAGAAAGGCAGCAGGAGTAGATGATATTTGACCAGAAATGCTGAAGTATGGTGGTATAAGAGTCTTACAGTGGCTGCACTGCATAGTTCAGAAAGCGGACAGAGGGACGAATTCCCGATGATTGGAGTAGAGCTCTCATAGTACCCATATATAAAAAGGGAAATAAAACTGAATGTGAGAATTACAGAGGTATTTCCCTACTGAGTGTTCCTGGCAAGATCTATGCAAGTATACCTGAGAAACGGTTGAGAAGAATTGTGGAAAAAAAGCTTGGTGAAGAACAAGCTGGATTCAGGCCAAATAGAGGCTGTCAGGATCAGATCTTCACTTTACGACAAATTGTCGAGAAAGCATGGTAATATAACAAAGATCTGTATTTAAGTTTTGTCGATCTGGAAAAGGCATATGACAAGGTGCCAAGAGAGAAGCTATTCAATACGCTGCAGTTATATGGTGTCAATGGGGCATTATATCAAGCAATACTTAGTCTTTATTTGAGTTGTAAGTCAGCAGTTAGAATTGAAGGAAGTACAGGAAGATGGTTTAATGTTAAATCTGGTGTGAGACAAGGATGTACATCATCCCCTCTGTTATTCATTATCTATATGGATCACATTATGAAGGAAAGTGGTATTAAACATGATATCAAAATTGGAGATGTTAATGTCAGCTCTTTGCTTTCTGCAGATTATGTTATACTTCTAAATAAATCCGCTACAAGTTTGCAAGATTCTCTGACTAAATTGAATAGCTGTTGTAATAGATATGGTATGAAGGTCAGCAATAAAAAGACAAAGACAATGAAAATAGGCAGAATCATTGAAAATGTCAACTGTGTTGTGAATGGAGAACCTGTGGAACAAGTAAAACATTTCAGCTATTTATGCACGATTTTTAGTGAAGATGGTAAATTAAATATAGAAATAGACAACAGAATCAGCAAAGCTGGTATGGTGGGAAGTCAATTGAATAAATTCATATGGAATAAGAGAGAAATTAGTCGGAACCCTAAATTAGCTGTATACAAGACAGTGTTCAAACCAGTTTTAACTTATGGATCTGAGAGCTGGGTCAGAAGTAAAACACTTGACCAAAGACTAGAGACCACAGATATGAGAGTCCTGAGAAAGATTATAGGCGTGAACAGATGGCATCAATGGCAGTATCATATTAAAAACGAGGATATTAGGAAAGAATTTACTTGGCATTGTCAGCATCCAGGAATGTGTTAGCAGAGCTAATCTCAGGTGGTATGGTCACTTAAACAGAATGGGCGAGGAAAGATTAGCAAAACAAGTGTTCTCTGCCAGGCTGGCAGCAAAACGACCCAGAGGAAGACCAAGATATAGGTGGATTGATACGGTACAAAGTGCCTTAGATGATAGAAATATAAGATCTGATAATGTTGGAGTGATGACAAGTAACAGGCTGATTTGGAGGAAAATTGTAGATAGGAAATTAATAATGATGTAATTTTTGTTTTCATGTAGTACTATCATATCCTGTACACCCCTTGAGGGTACATGGCAGGAATTTGATGATGATGATAATAATAATAAACAACTCATCCCAGATGGATTGATTACCCTATTATTGGAATGGATTCTCCTTTTTGTGACATGCGCAGAAGTGTCGAAGGGTCTCGAATCTGTGAGCGTACTATAGCAGACGACATAAATTTAGGCGGTAAAAATTTGGAACATAGTGTACATGGAAGTAGTGTAGTATGCCATTAAAAATAACTTTGTAAAATGTTTTAAATTGATAACTAAATTATTTCATTCTGGCGAGTGATTTTCTTAAAATAGTTTGCCATAAAATGGTATAGATAGAAAATTTTTAAAATCTGTAACGTTTATTTTTAAGATGTATACAGGCACACTAATTGAGGGATTACTGTATATAAATGGAAAAATCCATATTGTTAACTATTTATTATTGGTTGTTGGAATTACTGTTGAAGCAACTAAATCTTTCAGTGTATAGTCAAGGTAGTGTAGTGTAGAAATTGACAGTTAATGGATTATTCTATTACTTAGAAAATGACTAATGAAAACAGACAGAGTGTAGATATTGATCATCGCTAGTTGTAGAAAAACCAAAGGCCAGAAGACTGTTCTTTGGCATTGATGCAATTGAATCATTTGCTGGTTGGTTAGTTACTCATATTTGGCATCACTGGACGCTGTAAGGTCACAGATTCCCTTTCCACTCAGAGTTAGTAGGACAATCACAAACAATCCCTACTAACGTTGGGACTTAATCCACAGCCTTTTGGCTGGAGAGCAGATATGCTAACCACTTGAGCAACCAAGTCTGCTTATTTGCTGGAGAAGCAAAATAAGTTGCCATGTTCAGATTTCTGTAGCTATTGCATTGATTCATGCCAAAATTTCTGGAAAAAAATTATGTAAAACTTGAATGAAAATAATTTATTAACTACATCATTTACGTGCAGATGTCTTACCAGTTCAAGCTAGCATTATCAAAGAGTGGTGCACACTCAATGAAGAATTTAGAATGAAAAGATCTTGAGACCAAGGACAGTCATATGCATGGAGGGTGACTTCTTCATGGTAATCTTTTGTGATTAATGCTGACAGGAAGATAGAGCACTGCACTAATTATGGTGTGATCTTATGTAGAACTTGCACTGTTTCAGACCATCATTGGTGTGCTGCCAATGGTGATGTGAGAACAGTCTCTGTGGTTTGAATTAAGATTTGTGTAGTAGCCAGGCTTTCTTCCATTTGATGAAATGGCCTTTATCCTAGGTATGTTGTGTCACGCTTTGGTTGCCTAATGTTCTTTTTTTTTTTTTTTAACCAAGGTAATTTTGTCTGAAATACTGGGTATCAAATTGACAGAGAATAGCTGTAGGTGATTAGCAAGGAGAAGAGTTCTGACAGTCTGTCTGAAAATTTGTTCCGAGGCTTGTAGATTATTCTGATTGTATGTTTTAGGAATGAGCCCAGTTTATCCATTGTATCTTTAGTTTAGCATAGAGATGTGATGCATATGTAGAGTCTGATTGAGCATAGTGCTCTTTTTAAGGTTGGTGGAGTTTTTGTGTTGTATCCAGAATGATGTAAACAAAACTTGTTCCAGATGCAGTGCTGACCCTTTGGACCATATTCACTATGCCTTGGAGTTTTGAAAATTCCAAGTTTCTTGGAATGATGATGGTGGCATATAGGATTCTGCTCCACCCCCCCCCCCCTCTCTCTCTCTTTCTCTCTCTCTGTGTGTGGGGGGGGGGGTATGGTAAGCTGAAGTTATGGTCAAATTATCTGCTATGAATGCATACTGTTGGTTAGTGGAAAAAATGCATGTCTAGAAGTAATAACTAACTAAAAAAAAGAAAGAAAGAAAAACATTGTGAAGGATATGTATAAGGAGAAAGGCATTTGGCAAGCTCACAAGTAATAAAAAGCACAGACAAGAAAAGTGATGAAACATGATAAGGAAAACAAAATCAGATTATGAGAAGAAATTAGCCAAGCAGACCAAAGGAAATCCCAGAAAGTTCTTTCACTATGTAAAGGAAAGAAAGAAGAGACTGTGGAAGGATAACTTTTAAGAGTGCTGAAGGTAGGGAGGTAAGTGAAACAGACAGATAGTTAAGTTACTGAGTGACCACTTTGCAAAGGCCGCCTTCCAAGTGTGAAAATATTGTTGTGAGAGATGTGACAGGAACTGATGTGAGAATAGAGGTTGATGAATTTGAAGTACTTGGGATATTTTAGAATCTTAGTGCAAGTACTGCCATGGGAAAAATGGGATATCAGCTTGTGTATTATGAGAATGAGAATGTAATCAGAGGCAATTCCAAAGAATTGGCATTGCCTCTGATTAGGCTGTTTAAGTTAGCTCTAGTAAAATCTTAAGGAAATGGAAAGAAGCTAAAATAATTCTATAATAAATAAATACAGGCTATTATATCCATGCAGAATCATACCATCCTAAAAAAAAAAAAAAAAAAATTAAAAAAAAAGTGGGATTATCATGACTTTAATATATCTGACCATTCTTAATGTTCTTTGGAGAAACTTCTATATAGAAAGAATTACAGAACATTAAGTCAACTTTTTCATCAAATGGTTTTAGTGATGTCTTTATCAAAAAAAAAAAAAAAAGCATTTTTCATTTATAGGATCCCTGCCTCTTCTGCTCAAGATAAAATAACTAATTTTATCTTCTGCTCAAGATAAAATCCATTCTGTCACGTGCAAGGCATTTCCAGATGTATAGTAAAAATTTTAAAACCACGGAACATTTTTATTACCTATCATACATATACATGTCAGCGTATCCGCTCTCCAGCCAAAAGGCTGGGTTCGAATCTTGCCATGGGCACGGATGTTTGTGATTGTCTCTGAAAATACTAGTGATGATGATGGGTGGTAGATGGCGTTGGTGTAGATGATGATGGTAGTTGCAGTTCATTGTAGTTGGTGGGTTGAGTGGTGGAGACAGAGAGTTGTAGAGTAGGTGCCCTCCCTCAATGAGTCTTTGGACTCCCTGGAGATGTTACATAATAATAATAATCCTGTCAGAAAAATCTCAACTTTTCTCAAATCTTTCTCCTAAGTTTCCTAGGTGTTTTTACCAGATTCCTTGTTCTTCTTGTGGGTTATTAAATTACAAACAATCTGGAAGATCTGCTTTTATTCATCATGAAGTACAAGTTGCATAACAAACATCATGAATCTGAACAGTTTAGACTTGTTAAAACTTGTCATCTCCATGAAGAGTTTACTGGAATAAGGCAAGAATCCTTCATAAAAACAGATTTCATGTAGAAATTCTTTATAAAGAAACTTGTGAAACATTGCTCTGTTGTGCTAACCTAAATAGATCTGTTGGTCTACATTTATTATCTTGATGGAAGAGCACTTTTTAAATCATCTGATCTGCACTAACTTTGAATTATATATAATTGCATTTTTTTAGTTAGGCAGATATTGACTGTGGTGATGCATTTTAGAATTTTCTGTTATTGTTCAGTTGCCATTCCATTTTTATACTGAAGAGACCTGTGAAGCATACACTGCTTGGAAAGAAGTCCATGTGCAAGGTGTATCATGCCATGTAATGAGTCGGGTATTTGTATCCAATAGTCAGTGCAACTGTGTCTGGGTGAAATGGTTGTAAGAAGGGAACTGATAGAGTTTAAAGAGGCATTATGATAGGATGGCATGTTGCAGGTCTTATCTGTTTGGCAAATTGTTGATATAAATCAGTGATACCATATTGAGATGGAAGCACAGGAGTCAAGCGCTACCCACAATAGATGACCCACCACTCACCAAATGTAACCATAGGGTGCTAAAAAGTATATGTAAAAACCAACATTTGTCAGCCAACATGTTGAATGCAGAGTTCTGGCATTGACCGGAACACAAATCTGCACAAAAGCATTCAGAAAACTGAAGCTCACAGCATAAGTTTCCATGGCAGGACTGCAATATTCAAGCTCCACAGTACCCAAATTGATATGCAGCATCATCTTCAGTGATGCAAAGAGCATGTACAATGGGACATGGAAACTTAAAAAACTCTATTAAGGAGTGATGAAACATTCTTCACCCTCTATGAAGCAGATGGATGAATGTGGTGGTGGATGCCTGGTGAATGTCTCTTACCAGAGTGGGTAATCCCAACTCTGAAATTCAGAGGTGGTGTGATAGTGGTATGGTCCTATTTTTCCTGATTTGGCCTTGGACCTCTATTTGTGGTGTCATGAAGATTGAACTCAGTGAAGTAGCTGAACATTCTTGAGAATGCAATGCTTCATACTTTGTGGTGTTTCTGTGGAACAGACCATTGTCTTTTTCAGCAAGACACTGCACCATGTCATGAGGCTACTGCTGACAGGCCTCTGCAATCTCAACTCTATTGAACATCTATGGGATGAACTGGAGCATTAGGTGAGGTCAAAGGACACCCTATCCACAACAGTCCAGGACCTCATTACATGTCTACAGAAAGAAAGGTCCAAAATTCTCATTAATTGCTATCATATGCTTGTGGAAAGTATGACCCTTAGGATTCCTGCAGTCATCACAGTGAAAGGAAGTTCTACATCTTAAGGTTTACACCATGGCTGTTTGTTCCTCACATTATAGTGTCTGTTGACTTCTTTCCAGGAAGTGTAGGTGTAAATTTTACTAATCAAGTTTTTCCATATGAATTTTCTCTTTTGTATTTTATTCTTAATAAACTTTATTTTAACAATGTTTAATAATATATATGTGTGTGTGTGTGTGTGTATATATATATATATATATATATTTTTTTTTTTTTTTTTCTGATGTGTTTTTATTTATATATATTTAGGTTGTTGGCATCATTTCAATGATAGTACAGTGACAGTTACTGATGAAATTACTGTGTCAAAATCTAAGGCCTACATCCTGTTTTACATTCGACGAGAACTGAATTTAACTCCTTTCAGTTTGTAAAACTGGTAATACCAGAAAAGCAGTATTCAGGTTGAACATTTTTTAACTTGCAAGTTGAAGATTGTACAGTAAGACTTGGTTCATTTATTGAGCTAATAGGTCTGTGAACTTGGTGATGGTGAAAATGAACCTTTTTGGGTGGGAAGGGAGGGGAGTTTTTTTATGGAATTTTCATACTTACTAAAGAAGAGCTGCAGTGCTGATTTGTTGACTGTACAAATTCATTAACCCACATAGTATGAAGAATAGAAAGCCAGAACCTCCTTTCAATCTTTATGCGACTCAAATGATCAATAGTCTTGGTATGACAATGGACATAATTGTTTATTGTCATAGTATCAACTGGATCAGTGATTTTATGTGCAGACCATACCAAATATAAGTTTAATGTTGTATTTCTTGCTGTTCCCCAGTTTTATTAGCATTTTCATTAAACAAGCAGTTTAGCTGCATTATGACTATGAGTTAATGTTTATAGATCCAAGTGATGTATAGAAACTTAATTCTATCATATGTCATTAATTACTTATCTTTAGAATAAATATACGTACATAAAAATATTACAGATTAGATCACCAGTTGGCAGGGTTGTGCAGGGGAATGGAGGTACAGATACTCAGGGTGGCCCTTACTTGATCAGGTTTCTAAGCATTTGTTTGGTATAGCATAGTTGAGAAGAAGAAAAATAAATAAATAAATAAAATTATAGTGAACTCTTCCCTAGAAAACCAACCACTTATTCTCCAAGATACCAAAGCACAGCCCTGTTAGACAAAGCTTGATTATGGCTTGCTTGACCTTCATTTGAAATGAATGTAATAGAACTCAGCATAAAATAGTGTACATTATCTTAGGCTGCATTTCATCTATGCATGCAGAATGTTTTTTATTATTATTACTACTATTACGTGTATTATCCTTTCCTATAAACACCCATCTCGTTTCAGTATTTGAATTATTGCAACAAACTTTCGGTTTTGAGCTGCTGTTATTTTTTTTATTTTTCCCTCTAAGCCATATAAGTTAGTTGCAAATAAACAAATTTCTCCGAGTTTTATGGGGGGGTTTATATATATATATAAATAAAATATGCTATGTATATGAAGAAAATCTACATTTGTTTACTATGTCAAATGTGTATAAATACTGTGTAAATAGCCCCAAATTTTGATTCACTCATATGAGTGTCTTAAATAAAATGGGGGAATTAATGTATTTGTCTTGTTTCATTTTGCCAAATTCACATACATTGAACAGCAAATTAAAAATGAATATTGTGGAAAGTTTTTTTTTTTTGTTATACAGTCAACTCCCACTGTAACAAACTCATAGGGATCACAGAAATAGTTTGTAACAGTGCATTGTTTCCCAAATGATGTGGTCTGCAGACTGAGACCAATCCTAGGAAAAAATTTACCACTCCTCAGAAAATATAAAAATTTGAATATGGTATATAAGCTGTCAATAAAGAAAAATCAAGCTATAAATGATAAAAAATAAAATTAAACATCAGAAACATATAAACATACAGAAAACGTATGTTTTAAAAATATAAAATATCCACAGTTCCACAAGAACTGTGGAACTGGAATGAAAATTAATTATTTGTATGTCAGCATTTTGCCAGCTCAAGCTAACATTGTCAAAGGCTTTAAAAATGCACACTCAGTAAAGAACACTCCTCAGTCTTCTTTGTGTGGGATGTATGTGTGTCTATGAAGCGGCTTTATGTCACCCTTATTTTTTTTTTTTAATATTTATTATTTTTTTTATCACCTATCATTTGTTTCATGTTATTGCCAAAGTATTTTTTATATGTTACATAAACATTTTGAAAACTAATTTTGACTTTCTGTTTATGCCTTCATGCATTACTATTGAAGATCTTTATTTTGGTCTCATGATATTTGAATGATTTTCATATATTACTCAATCACCTAAAAACAATTTTGTGTGTGTGTGTGCAAGTCTTTGAGCTTGTGCTTGTGAGTTCTATTTTTGTTATCAATATTGGCTCAAAGGTATGTAAAATATTTAACCTTGATGCCTTGATGATCTACGTAAAGGATGTTCAAAAAGTGTAATAACACCAGAAATCATTGATCAAGTGCACGATATAGTAATGGATGACCAGCAAGTCAAAGTACATGAATAATTTCAAATGAAAAAGCTTTGCACAAGATGGGTGCCATGATCAAAAATGCAACTTGCATGAAAATCTCTGAACAGTGCTTGGAGTGTTTTAACGAATAAAACTGCTTTTGTGTGTCAATTTATTACTATGGATGAGACTTGGATTCACCATTACACACCAGAATCCAAACAGCTGTCAAAACTGTGGACAAAAGCCGGTTGTTCTGCGCCAAAGAAGACAAAGTTGGTTCCATCATCAGGAAAGGTCATGGCATCAGTGTTTTGGGATGCTAAAGACATTTTGTTGATTAATTATCTTGAAAAGGGAAAAACAATAACCATGTAATATTATTGCAATCTTTTAACCAGACTAGACAGAAAAAATTCGTGAGAAAAGACACTGTTTGCTGAAGAGAAAAAAAAATCATCTTTTTTTTTACATCAGCCCAGTATGGACTTGTAAAGTCAACAGCTACTATATGCAAGACAGCTAGTTGTGTAGATACTTCACATCTAAATTTTGTTTGCATATTCTTAGGTAACGGATTTAAACAGGAATATAATTTCTGTCAAGTATAATCCATCAAAAGCTGTAAAATTTTAGGCATAAGCAGGTTTTAAATTCTGTACACTGAAGAGGATACAGAATTTCCTTAAAAAAAAAAAAAAAAAAAGTATGATATATAGTATTTCTATCTGTTCTCAAACCAAGGTTACGTTTTCAATGTGCAAAAATTCTTTTTATTGCAAAACCTCCTCGTCCTAATCTTTCTTACTCTGAATATAAAGCACTGAAATCACTGAAGAATAATAATAATTTAATTATTACAAAAGCTGACAAAGGGAAGGCTGTAGTTATTCAAGATGGAAAGGAATATGAGGGAAAAATGTCTCTATTACTCCACAACTATTCAACTTATAGGCCTCTTACATTGGATCCTACCGGGAGTCAATTGAAGACTTAATTCTCTTATAGATAATGTATCTACATGGGATGAAGATCAAAAGAAAAAACAAACTTTCTTCGGTCGTCCACCTGGATTGTATGGTCTTCTTATAGTTCATAAACCAGGCATTCCGTTAAGGCCACTTGTAGATTATATAGGTTGTCCTACTTGCAAAATTTCAAAATTTTTATCAAATTTACTCACTTCTTCAACTAGAAGAACTGATACTTATATATAGGGTGTCCCAAAATTCATGCAAGATTTAAATTTAGTGCCATTTGTGCGATAAAGTGTTGCCAACGAGGAAAAAAAAAGACAGCGTGACAGCTGACAGTTCAGGGTTATTAAAAATGGAGCGCTACATGAAAGAATAACGCATTTTCATTGTTGAGCAATATTTTAAAAATAATGAAGGTTTGGCAGCTACAGTTCGCAATTTTCATACAAAATATGGTCGGAATAGTGATTTAACTTCATCAACTGTGAAAAGATTAATTAAAAAATTCAAGGAAACTGGATCAATTAGTGATCTTATACACTCTGGCCATCCTTCAACAAGTTGTTCAATAGAAAACATCGAAGCAGTTCGTGAGAGTGTTGCTGAGAGTCCAGGAACATCAATTTGGCATCGTGGTTTTGAATTGGGCATTTCGAGAACCTCTCTAGAGCGTATTCTCACAAAAGATTTGCATCTTTATGCTTACAAAGTTCAATTTACTCGAGAACTGAAGCCGACTGACCACACACAGCGAAGAGAGTTCGTTGAATGGATTATGAAACAACAAGTGGATGCTTATTTTTCGAACAAAATCATCTTCAGCGATGAGGCTCATTTTCATCTTGATGGCTTCGTTAATCAACAAAATTGTCACATTTGGGATTCAGAAAATCCACGAGTGATTGTTGAGAAACAAATGCATCCGCAACGTGTCACTGTTTGGTGCGGATTTTGGGCTGGAGGCATCATCAGTCCCATTCTTCTTCGAAAATGCGGCTGCTAAGGTAATAACAGTTAATGGTGCTCGCTATTGCAACATGATAATCCAGTTTTTTGTGCCTAAATTGCAAGATATGGATGTGGACGACATGTGGTTTCAACAAGACAGTGCCACATGCCATACAGCCCGAGAAACAATTCAATTACTGCATGAGTCATTTCCTGGTCGTGTAATTTTCCGTTTTGGTGATCAGAATTGGCTGCCCAGGTCATGTGACTTAATGCCGTTGGACTTTTTTCTTTGGGGTTTTTTGAAGTCTAAGGTTTATGCCAACAAACCCACGACCACCCGAAGGAGGAAATTGAGCACTTTATCAACGAAATTCAGCCACATTTATGCAAAACGGTCATGGAAAAATTTGACAAAAAAGTGCGTATGTACCAGCAAAGCCGTGGAGGCCATTTACCCGATATGCTATTCCATGCATAACCCTATACCGTTCACTTTATGAATCAATAAGAAATTACAATTTTTAATTAAAAACCTGTGTTTTCTATCAAAATTACTTCTTGCGTGAATTTTGGGACACCCTGTGTATGCCTTGGATTTCAAAAATAAAATTTCAGATCATTTGGACATTTTGGATATCATGATTAGTTTAGATGTTTCTTTATTTACAAATGTTCCTTTATCTGAAAGCATTGAATTACTGCAACAGGAATTTCCTTCAGACATTGTAAAAATATTTGATTTTGTAATACATTCTGGTTATTTTTCCTTTAAAAATAAATTGTACCAACAAATCGAAGAAATAGCAATGGGCAATCCTTTTTCTCCTGCTATTGCCAACTTCTTTATGGAACATTTTGAACAATGTATCTTTGACAACATTTCTCCCAGGCCTACTCATTGATTCAGATATGTCGATGACATTTTTGCTATATGGAATGGCTCTTCTGACGAACTTCAACAGTTTCTCTCTAAGTTAAATGCACTTCATCCAAGGATCCAGTTTACCCTAGAAGTAGAATCAAATAAACAGTTAGCCTTTTTAGATCTTTTAATTCTTCACCAACCAGATGGTAACCTACATTTCTCAGAAATGTAGTCAGGATATAATTTCTCAGAAATTATATCCATGCTGAATCTCATCACCATCCCAGTCAAAAGGCAGGAACTATTAAAACACCGATTCATCAGGCCCACTCCTTTTGTTCTTCAGACGATCTATTACAGAAAGAACTGCAATATATTATTTCTTCCTTTCTATCTAATGGATATAAGAATTCCTTCATCAAAAGAGCTTTGATGTTTTCCTCTTCAAATACAGAAGAAATAACACTCATTCCTATCCCTTATGTACAAGGCATTAGTGAATGTATAGCAAAAATTTTAAAACCACTGAATATTTTTGTTACCTTTCGACCGTTGAGAAAAATCTCCACCTTTCTCACTTCTCCTAAGGACAGGCTTCCACATCTTAATTATCCACGTGTCTACCAGGACAAACAGAAAGATCTGCCTCCATTTGACTAGAAGAACACCAGTCTTATATTCAATACCTTGAAACTGAACAGTTGGACTTGCAGAACATGCCATCATCACTACACATAGAGTTCATTTGGAAGAAGACAGGAGTCTTTCACAAAAGTCGGTTCTTCATGGAACGGCTTTATAAAGAAACATGTGAAACTTTACTTCACTTTCCTAACTTAAACAGATCTGATGGTTTACGTCTATCCCCTTTACGGGAGATAGTACTTTATAAATCAACTAATCTTTCCTTACTTTTTATTGTATATATAATATTTTTTTTTTAGTTAGAAAATCTATTGATCTTTTTAGTTATCTTACTTTAGCTACTTAAGTGGTGCTTTTTGGAACTGTCAGTTATTGTTTAATTTTAGCTTAAAATGTACTGAAGATGCCTGTGATGCGTAGGCAAAAATTATACTGTTAAATAATCTTTTTACATAAGTTTTTCCAAGTAAACATTTAAAACAATTTCATTGGTTTTAAATGTTTACTTGGATCTTCATTTTGAATGATTAATTCTCAGTTTTTGAAAAAATAAATAAAAATCCTGATCCATGTACGTGCATAAGTCATCTTCCAACAGCAAGTCACATGGTCAGCTTAGTGCCATTTAGAAAAGCATCACTTATGGTGGTCATGAATATGCATACAAATCTGTTTTTCATACTATTATAAAGATATGTGTTTGTTTGGGATAAAGAAAAATCATGAAAGGGTTAAACACTGGTTTAATAAACTCAGAAAATTTTAAACTGGTTCATGTTAATATATGTGAACTGGCTAAATCCCATTATATAAATCCAATCCCAATAGTTTGATTGCTGATTACCACTTCTATAGCAAATGGGGATGGATGTTGGAAAATCTGTATGATAATATACCTTCAACTGAAGACTAAGTAGCCAGTAACATCATGGTTGTAGGATTTTCCTCTTGCAAAGAGACAAGAACATTGGATTGCATAATAGGTCCACCACAGGTGGCCTGAATGCAAGGAATAGTCTGAAGGATAGTAGGACTGGAAGTGTGCTAGGAGTTGGCCAGGTAAGACATGAACTATGGATAGCATATTAGAAACTTGAAATAGGAAGGAATCTAGGTAATCTAACAGGGAGACTATTTCAGAACCAACTCTCTCCATCCTTTTCCTATACAGTAAACCAGCAACTTTCATTTCCTAAACTGATCCTAAGGACATGTTGAGTAATTGCTTCATTATTAGACACATATTCATAGAATTGAATTCGGCATTCTAAAGCATTTCTTGAGTCTTCGACTGAATGGATGTCATAATGTACAACAGTTTCTGTTTTATGTAATATAATCAGACTATCACTATAGCAAAGTCCACACCTAGTGATACATATCTGATATCACTGTTCAGCTAACTGCATGAAAAATATAAAATTTGAAGAATTATTGGACATAACTTAAATGTCTCAAATTTGATTTAGCAAACTTCAAAATGCTGGAGCTCTCTTTAGTGACCACATTTATATAGCTAAGTAAATCAATGTCAGTGGAAACTTTGCATAATTGCAATATTATGCAAAGAAATGTTAATTTACAAGTGGAAATGAGGAGAATCAATTACAATATAGTGGATAGCTTATATGTTGTGCACTCTGAGAATACCATCTAGATAGAGCAAAAAAAGAAAGAAAGAAAAGGAAATGTAGTTACCCTTCATATGCTTTTTATTCTACTGCTAGCAAATTGCATGTAATGTTTTGAAAATAAAGTAAATTTTTAGACCACTTGGAGATCTAAAAGTCATTACATGGACTACTGATGTTATATATAAAATCATCATGCATCTTGCTTGACAAGCCTTCAGAAAACTGCATAAATATCTATGGCTTAGTGTTTTTGTAGTGGCAGTGTTATGAATAATGTATTATGGAAGTAAAACTGGTAAATGGCATGTAATATAATATAATTGATGAAATCATTGTTGAGCACACTGTTATCATTATTTTGTAAATAGACATGTTCTTATATCAATTGGCAGTATTCTAGTGAGGTATACTTGGGGATTAAAAGAAATTCGAGTTACCACATGAAATTTGGTACACATGTTGAACAGTTAGAAACAGAATCCTGAACATGTTAACATGAATCATAAAGCCAAAGAGAAGATCACCAGAATTGTTTTGTGTTTGCTTCAACCATTTCAAAGTATGATGTCAGTATAAATAATGAAAGTTGTACCAAAAGTCCTTAGATTGAGTTAACAGCCTTCTTGTGTTAGGGGTTTCATTTTCTTAATACAGCAGTTGTGATAATTAGTTTTTACCATATTTTTTGCAGGTAGGTAGGTAGGTTGACCATTCTATTGCAATGACATTTCTTGACATGTAATTAGTTTAGGTGCGTAATGTGTATGATCCAGGTGAATTGAAAGAACTTACTGACAGTATTTTTACTGCTATCTGTCATCCATTCTGTTTGCTTTTGACTTATGAAAATTTTGAACTACTTCTTCATAAAGGGAACATATGGTTATTTTATACAGATTTGAAAGGCTTTGTCTATGCTTGTGGGACAACAGAGCATGTAATCAGTACTGGATTTAAAAAAAAAAAAAAAAATCTGGCTGAGGAAGGAAATTTTCAGACAAAAGAACATGATTATCACAATGATTTCATATACGGTTATGGACAACAGCCAAATTTATACTTGTTCAGCTTAGTTGATCCACTTAAATGGTATTTCTTCTTCCCAGCCTACAGAGTATGCTTTTGATTCCAACTGTAGCATTGAATGTATGTGAATATCTTTAGATAGCAGATGATTTTAATTACCTGATATAAGGTCTACTCTGCTTATTAGAGGCCTGAAGTGACTGAATATAGAAAAACATAAAATTCTATATTTGGTCCTTGGTCTTTTCTCTAAATTGTTCAAAAGAACAATGATTACAACTGAAAAAAATAAGTGTTGATTAGCTTCAAGAATGTAGTAGCAAAAATTCATTATCTTGATTCCAAAAGCATAGCTAAAAATACTCAGATTTTAAAAATGAGGTAATAAATATGAGTTCATTTTTTCATTCTCATTTACTCAGAGTACTTTCCTGAGCATCTTGGTGCAAAGAGTAGGGAGAAATTTTTCAAATGTTATAAAAAAATAGATGGACAGGAAGAACCAGGATTGCTTAATGTCAGTATGATGGTAAATTGTTAATGACCACAAAACAGTCGTTTTTCTTCAGGAGAAAAAAAAAAAAATTGGGAATTCTCAATTGGATTATTAGCAGTGGTGAGCTATGGAAATTTTAACAAAGGTTTGCATCTTCGAGCAAAAAAAAAAAAAAGCCTTATTTCACAAAAACTTTTATTAATATAGCTTGTGTACTCCTTAATCAAAAAGTATGAGGGGGACAATCAACCTGTAAAGGCTATCATTTTTAAACAAATATTTCATGATCTAAACATGAAATATTTGCACACAATCATCTGTGTTAATTTATCTTACATAAGAAAAACATTTTTTATCTATCAAAATATATAAGAAAATCTTTTATAATATGCAATAGTCTGCATTTTTTATAAACAATAAATTTGTTTTGTTTGCAATAGAAGTTTTATGACAATCTATAAATAATAACATCTAAACACAATAATATTGAAATACATTATATTTCTCTTTTGTTTTTATACTTCAAGTGATAATCAACGGTACCAATCAAGAGCATTATATTATTATTCAGGCCTCCATGGAGTCAAAAGACTCATCAAGGGGAGGTCCCCCCTCCCTAAGAAACACAAAGTCTATCATACCACTCCTTAAACTCATTGACCATTCTCGCTCTCATCACTCCTTCCTGTTGTTCAACCAAGTGAAAGAACTCCCCAATGTCAATCCTGTAACCACCTCTCAACAGTTTAAAAGTCTCAATCATATCACCTATCCTCCTCCTATCCACCAAACTCTGCAGTCCACATTCCCTCAGCCGATCCTCATAACCAAAATTGTACAGTCCTGAAACCATCTTTGTCATCTGTCTTTGTACCCTTTTCACAGTTGATTTATCCTCTTCAAAATCCTGGGGCTGTCTAAGTGTGGTCTGATCAGAGACTTATACAATGGAATAATAACTGTTTTATCTCTGCAGGTCAGTGTCCTTCTCAAAATTGACGCAATTCTCTGTGTTACCTTCACCACCTTTGCAATATGTCCCCTAAATTTCAGGTTTCTATCAATCATCAACCCCAGATCTCTTGTCTCCCCTACTTCTATGGGAGGAGTTATTCCAGTATAACTCCTTCCATAGAGTATGCAGCATCCCATCGATGTTTCCCAACCCTCAAGACCTTACATTTTGCTGCATAAAACTGATATCCCCATTCATTTGCCCAATCTATCTAGCTTATTCAAATCCTCTTGCAGGGCTACCACATCTGCACTATTACTAATAATCCTTCCCAGCTTCGCATCATCCACAAACAACTGAACATCCCCCTGCAATCCACTGACAATGTCATTGATATAAAGGTTAAACAATATAGGTCCCGGTACTGAGTCCTGTGGGATCCCACTTGTAACCTTCTACCTCCTTGAAACTGCCCCATCATACACAACTCTCTGATACCTATCAGACAGCCAATCCTGAATCCAGTTGACCAATCTGACATCCAGACCCATGTGCTGCAACTTAAATATCAGCTTATCATGTGGCACCCTGTCAAATGCCTTCACTAAGTCTAAGAAAATTGCAGTATATTCCTTCCCCTCATCTAATGTTGTAATTTTATCATAAAAGGCTAGCATATTACTAAAACAAGAGCCCTTTTCACAAATCCATGTTGACTTTACTCTCACAGATAACATTACCCTCATATGCCCAATGCTGTATATGGTCCCTCACTACTTTCTCCAAGATCTTAACAACTACTGATGACACACAAACTGGCCTATAATTAGAACTTCCAGTTTGCTACCGCCCTTATGCAATGGTACTATCTTACATTCTTTCCATTCCCTGGGCACCTTTCCCACAGCCAGACTTTCATTGAAAAGCCAGGTTAAAGGCACCATCAGTTCCCTAGCACGTTCTCTCAAAACTTGTGAAATACCACCCAGTCCCAAAGCTTTACTGACATCCAGAGTACTCAGTATCTGAAACACAATCTCTTCCTTTACCTTGAACCTGCCCTATCCCTCTAGGATGAAATACTCCAATAAAGTGTTCATTGAACAATTCCACTGTCCTCCTTATAGTCCTATTTATTTATGTGCGATTACCAAAAGTGAATTGTTATTTGCAAAATGGTGGTAACAGTAACTATAATATTTTATTTAATAAAATCACTTTGTTAGGTTACTGTGTGAGTTTGTTGCTTGATATATTTAATTTTTTTTTTTTTTAATAAAAAAGTAAACAATAAGAACAAGGGACTCACAAATTTGAGAAAAATTTAACAAAGGGCTCGAGCGAGCCCCTTATAACACACCACTGGTTATTAGGTCAGTAAACAGGAGATTGTATAATATCAGTCCATCTAGAACCTAATTTGAGGTGTTTATCAGAATTTTTCAGCCCCTCCCTATATATATATATCATATGCAAAGAATTGCAGAAGTTACAGCACGTTAAATGCTGTGTGGCAAAGGTTAAGAGATCACCTACTGAGATTGTTTTTAAATGTCCAAAACTTTTAATACAGAAGGCTGTTCTAGTGTAAATGGAATGAAAGAAGATGAGAAAATTTGGTGGTTTTGCATTTGGCTTTTTTGAATAGGTGTTAAGTAGCTGATGCTCATGTAATGTAATAATAATGTAGGTTTAGCAGGAAGTAGAGGAATGATTTTCAGTGGAGCAGAGCAACACTCCTAGTAAGACCTTCTAGAAAAGAATGAGGCAAAAACAGGCTTCTATGAAATAGGAGTATCACTAAAGATATGTCTGCTATATATTTTCCCAGTTGGTAAAAAATCTTGGTGACCCAATAACCACTGTCCTGGTTGGCCAAGTGATTAGCGTATCCGCTCTCCAGCCAAAAGGCTGCGGGTTCGAATCCTGCCGTGGGCATGGATGTTTGTGATTGTCTGTGAAAATGTGAAAATACTAGTGGTGGTGGTCGGCTGTAGATGGTGTTGGTAATTAAAATAGATGTCACATTTAGAATCGGTGTAGCAAACATGGGAACAGTAAGTTATTGAAATGTAAATCCCGTTTCAACATGTGTTGGTGCAATTGGAAGAATGGCCTATCTCCTTCAGTTGGAAAGGGCTATGTTGGATCCTTTCTGGAAAGATAATTTATAAGTTTTTTAGCTGAAGGTTATAGCCAGTCACGTGCAGAAGTTATAGAGTTCCTCTGTTGGAAACTTTGCACTTCTGTCACAAACCATTTGAGAATATATACATTTCATAGACATTAGTTGTTAGTTGCACTGGAAAAATACTAAATGGTATCATTACAGATACCATTTTCTCTCATTCATTCTTCATAAGAAGAAATTTCCACCTTATGTTGCTAGTTTATTCCTCAAAGTATTACAGTGATATCTTGAATGGTAAGGGAAATTCCACATGCAAAATGAAGATATAGTCAAGGTCCTCCCCCTTCACTCTCTCATTTCTTCTCTACTTACCATTTTTAAGAACTATATTGAAACCCACTCAGCAGTTTGCCTCTCCTTTATATGCTTAGTGTAACAAACTCAGGAAGTTTCTTTTGCTGTTTACAGAAGGTCCATACATACAGTTTTCCATTAAGTAATGAGACAGTTGTTATATCAAAACAAAGAATTATACTTGGAATTGTCAATTACACAGATTCAAAATAATCCAATTCCATGCAACATATCTGTCATACAAGTGTACAAAGGGACAGTGGAAGTCCTGAACAGGAACCTCCTTCAGTGCCTGGATCACACTGCATTGGATGTTCTCATTGTCAAGACACACTGTTGTGTCCCAATTTATGATTTTTATTCCAATTAGAGAAATTCTGCTCAGCTATGTTCAACTATTATCTACGCACGAGATATCACCAAAATTTTTACTAATACTTAAGTTATTTCTCCCCTTAGTACCCCTAATATTTGTATTTATACTGCGCCTTTTGGGATATTTAGTTTGAGATATTATATACAAAAACAAGGAGAAAGAACTAAAATATGTCTAAAAGTGAAACAATGCTGCAGTCGTGACACTTTATCTCGTTTCTTAACACATTAATTTCCCGCGTGATTAGGTTCGTATTTTTCAAGTGGTGCATTGGACAGCAATTTCAGACAACTCTTTTATCATTGAACAAAGGTTTATTAAATTCCTTAACATGGTACAATTCAATTTTTGTGATTACTCAATTTAATGCTAAACTAAATACTTACAAACTAACATTAGCTTATTACAAGTAATTAGGCTATGATCCTATAATGGGTATTACGATCATGCCGCCATAACAATTCAACACATAAATTCACTTGACATGGACAAATTAGATTAATTCACACTATTTAACTATTCAAACTTAAGTAGATTAACTAAACCTTTTTCTGCACTAACACAACTATGACATTTTAACTTTCCTATACATTACAATAGACATGCAAAATTCTCAGGACACTTAATTATTCACATAACATTAACACTAGCCAGCTTACTTTTAATATATTCTGTCAGATACTAAAGTCCTAGTATAAATTTTCCTTGGTCACTTCAACAGTTCCGTATTAGAGTAATGATACTTATTACAGACAAATTTTAGTTAACATTAGATATATTTTACAGTATAGTAAAATATATCTAATTTTACTATACTGTAAAATTAGATATATTTTACCCATATGTTTTTCATATGGGCCTTTACCTTTTTCTGATTGAACTAGCTTGGTATCTCTCCGATAATCTGCTACTCCTACGTTCCTTTTGGAGTTGAACTATGCTTACACGGTCTTAAACTTTCGTAATTCAGGACACACTTTGAATCATCTATATTATTATTATTATTATTATTATTATTATTATTATTATTGTTCCGGGAAACTCCAAGGAGTCGACAGACTCATCGAGGGAGGCCCTAACATCATGTCTGGAACAACTATTCAACATTCACACAGTATCTGTCATATCTTGCCTTGAACTCATTCACGGTTGTAGCACCCACAACAGACTCTGGAAGCTTATTCCACTCATTCACCACTCTCCAAGTAAAAAACCTAGCTCTAACACCCTTGTCAACCACACTCTTGCCCAGCTTCCATGCATGGCCCCTAGTCCTACCACCAGTCATATTTTCAAAAATATCTTCTGGATCAATCTTATAAAAACCCTTCAGTAATTTGAATGTCTCAATCATATCACCCCTCCTTCGCCTATCGTCCAATTTCTGCAACCCACAAATCCTATTCTCATAAGGTTCATTCCACAGACCTGCTATCATCTTGGTCACTCGTCTCTGGACCCTCTCCACTTCCTCCCCATCACGAAGAAACCCTGGTGCCCATAGCTGGGCACAGAAGTCCAGATGGGGTCTTATCAAGGCTCGATACAGAGGAACAACAACTTGCTTCTCTCTGCATGTTAAAGTATTTTTCATAAGCCAAGTGATTTGGTGAGCTGTTTTAGTTACTTTTGCAATGTACTCCCTAAACTTCAACTCTCTATCCACCAGCACTCCCAAATCCCTGGCCTCATCAATCTCCTTGAGTACGGTTCCACCTATGCGATATACTGCTGCTATTCTTTTCACCCCAAAGTGCATAACCTTACACTTTGCCACATTAAACTGACATCCATTTTTCCTAGCCCAGTCCTCCAAACTATCCAAATCATCCTGTAAAATTTTGACACCCTGTGTACTCACAATTGCTCTACCCAACTTTGCATCATCAGCAAACAAGTGAACACTTCCTCTCAAATCCTTTCCAATATCATTGATGAACAAATTGAAAAGCAGTGGTCCAAGAACAGAGCCCTGCGGCACTCCACTAGTCGCACGGCGTCTTTTTGACTCCACTCCTGAATAAACCACTCTCTGGTATCTCTCCTCCAACCACCCTCCTATCCATCTTACCCACCCTATATCTATCCCCATCTGCTCCTGTTTACTGATTAGGGTTCCATGTGGTATACTGTCAAAGGCCTTGGCAAGGTCCAGTAGTATCACTGTAAACCCATTACCCCTATCCAGTTCAGCTGTCACTGTGTTATAAAACGTGAGCAAGTTACTGAGGCATGATCTATCCTTCACAAAACCATGTTGTCCCCCATACAATATCCCATTTTCATCTATCCAATCCTGTATTCTTTTCTTGACTAATTTCTCTAAGACCTTGACAGTGATTGGTGACAATTCACCTGATATGCTAATTGGTCGGTAATTTACAACAGCGGTCTTGGAACCACCTTTATGCAGTGGAACTATTTTCCCCTCCTTCCACCCGCTCGGGACTAACCCAGACCCGAGACTCAAATTAAACAAAATGGTCAAGTGTACTGACAATTCATTAGCTGCTTCTCGTATGACACGAGCTGGTATACCATCCAATCCCACGGATGTATTGACATTGAGGTTATGCAATAGACTACTCACCTCCACTTCCCACAATTCCCGTATAATCTACTGGTTTATTCGTTTCTGCAATGTCACCACCTGGATGATATATTCTTGCAAAGTGCTCACTCAGTAACTCAGCTATCTCAACTGATTCAGTTACCTCCCTACCGTCGGCATTCTTTAAAATCATTCTGCCATGTACATTTTTCCTTTTACTTGCTACATATCTAAAAAAACTGTTTAGGATTCTCTTTAGCCTGCATGGCCAATGTTCTTTCCTAATCCTTTTTTGCTTTTCTTACCACACTCGTCACCCTTCTGGGCTGCGCTTTATACCGTTCATGCGCCTGCCGGTCACCTTTCTCCTTAAATTCCTTCCATAGTTGTTTCTTTTTTTGCAGCTCAAACTTAATGGTGTTATTCATCCATTTAACCCCTACTTGATTTATTATTCGGACTCTAGGTATACAGTCAGCCATTCCTTCATGCAAGCACTTCTTAACCACCTCCCATGCACTATCAACTTCTAGTCCTTGCAGTTGTACATGCCATGGCACTGAGCCAATCAAACTCCTAAGCTTGTCATACTTTCCAGTCCGGTATGACGGCTGTGCGACTCGCGACGTGGATATCGATATTTTTATAGCTTTCTCTTTCTCGTGGTTGTCACTGAAGTTGAAACATAAAGAATATGTTTCCTTTTCTTTGACTCTATGGCATTCTTTGCTTCTTACATAGGAAATCCGGAATCGAAATCCCGCTCACTTTTGTTTCCATCTTGTGACGATGGAGATATAACCCCAATCTCCACTCAGGAAAACCGCGTGAAACCTATGCCACGGAGCTCGTAGAGAACTCCTCGGGAACAGAACCAAAACAAAAACCAAAAAAGCCTTATGGGGGGGGGGTTTCCAACCCTTTTGTACTTGCTCTCCTAACGGCACCCTCTTTAACTTCTTTTCTCTGCCCCCTACTTGTTTTTACTTCACCGACCAATTAGGGTGGAGTTTTTTTTTTTTTTCTGTCAAACGTCCTTTGGTCGGCGAGCCAAATGATGTCTCAATATGGGAATCGGCCCTGAGCGATAGTCTGTTGTTTTTCTTCCGCTAGCCTCTAACTTAATCCCCTTTCCAAAATTTTTCTATGAATTCACTTAATATTTTAATCTCTAGCCTCTCACATACCATCTCTTATTTAGTTAAATTTTCTCTTTTATATCATATTACAACATTAATATATTCTTTCTTTTTGTTAGTTAGTTCAACAAACACCTTTATATTTTATATATTGTATTGGATGCAAGAATCTTTCTTTTTCTTTTAATTAATTCAACTATTATCTTTTATGCAGGGTTTTTAATTTATTTTATTTATTCTTCATGTTACACCATGATAACTGAGAATTCTACATTCTTAAGGTATCAGGCGGGGGGGGGTTCGATCACACAGGTTGGCTTCGAAGCCAGAAACTGCTTCACAGACGGCGTCGATGTGCGGGTACAATGTTGTGGAACAGTTCTTTCCTGACACATTGCATGTGAGCTTATAGATATTGTATTCTAAATAATACTGCCGTTCACTGTGGTGCCCTCAGGAACAAATTTGCGGTAGATAATTCCAGCCACGTTGAAATAAACGATCGTTGCCCTGACTCATGATTTTTTGCAACCTGACTTCTGTAGCAGTTTTTCCTAATTTACAGTAAAGTTTTATCACAGCCCTTTGCTCCATGACTCAACTTCTGACACGTCCCACTCACACTCTTACTTCAACAGTTCTCACACAAAAACTGCTTTGTCACTCGACTCAAAAGTTACAAGTGTGATTACAGCACACTAGTGGTCAAAACTGTAAACACATTTTTTCCTGTTATTCAAAGGGCTGTCCTGTAATCAGTCTCATTACTTAACAGGCACACTGTGTATCTGATGAAAAATTAAGAATACTTAATTCAAAAAAGCACTTCTTTAATTCATAAAATTGATAAAGCGGGTGAACTTCAATTCATAAAACCTCGACATGGCCCACTAAAATATTCAGGTCTTTACTTACTATGATGCAAATACAGTGCATGTCATCTTACCATGGACAGATCTGTTTTTGAGCAATACATTAAAGAACACATCAGATATTGAATACCAAAGAAGGGAGACCTCAGCTTTGCATCACATATATTCTCTTTGTCTGGCCCACAAGACATCTTGGCAATGAGACATCAAGTATTATTGGATAAATCTGAGCTATTGCTATAACTCAGAAGGATTTGGGAATTCTTAGAAATGGCTTTGGATCCAAAACCACTAAATATAAACCCCCACTATCAACTTGTCCGAATACATCTTAGCCATACTAACTTAACATATGCATGTGTAAACACTCACAATGTGCTCAACAATTCAACACTTGATTTGCAACGTCTTTAAAAGCCATCAGATTCTTTTATAACTAAATAGTGGTTGTCATCTTTGTTAGTCTTTACAAGTTTTTGTGTTTATGCCAGAAGAATCCTATGTAATTAGGATGAAACTTGTTTTTTTTAATTCTTTTAATGTTATTTCTGCCTTATGAATTGTTACTTTTATATCTACTCTATAATATAAAATGATAAGCTTTTTTTAGAAGCGGAGATCTAGTTGGCGAACATGGACTGGGCACAAGAAATGAGAGAGGTGACTGTCTTATTCAATTCTGCCAGGAAGAGGAGCTAATAATCACAAACACATGGTTTAAGCTACCACCTCGAAGATTGTATACTTGGCGATCACCACAGGATAATAATGGGAATATAGTCAGAAACCAAATTGATAACTTGCTAATTAATCAACGATTTCGAAGTTCTATAAAGAGTACAAAAACCTATCCTAGTGCAGATATTGCTTCTGATCATAACCTACTGGTGGCAGAGCTACAACTTAGACTGAAAGCTATACTTAAGAAACATCAACAAAAAAGGTTTGATTTGGGAAAATTAAAAACACAGAGATAAGAAGCAAATTGAGTCAGGATCTGAATCAAGAGTTAGCACTTACCAAGAATGATGACATCATGAGGGTTGATGAATCGTGGGACAAATTGAAATCTGTCTTCATAGAGAAATGTACCAATACTTTATATCCTAATAGAGCAGTAAAAAAAGAAAGATTGGATGACTGATGAAATTCTTTCTCTCGTGGATCAACGCAGATCATATAAAAATCATAATCCAACAAAATATACAGAGGTTCAGAAAATTATTAAACACAAGATCAAAGAAGCAAAAGAAATATGAATGAATGAAAAATGTAAAGAAATAAAAATTCTACAGGAAAAGCATGATAATTTTAATCTACACAAAAAGATGAAAGAGACCTCAGGTATGTGCAAGAAAAAACAATTCTGTATCCTTCGAAACAAAAAGGGAGAAATTATATCCAAAAAGGATGACAAAATACAAGAATGGGTGAAATATATAGAACTCTTTACTGATAACAGACACAACCCAGAAAATACTTATGAATATATGGAAGGTCCATGCATTCTAAGATCAGAGGTAGAATGTGCACTAAACTCAGCTAAAAATGGTAAAGCCCTAAACCAGATAGAATACCAGCAGAAATAGTAAAGTTATTAAAAGGTGACAACATTAACATATTAGTAAAGCTATTTAATAAGATCTATGATACAGGTATAATCCCTCAAGACTGGTTACAGTCGACTTTCATCATGCTACCTAAAAAAGTAAATGCGAAAACTTGTAATGACTATAGAATGATCAGCCTAATGAGTCACGTTCTCAAAATGTTTCTGAAAATAATTCAAAAAAGAATATACAGAAAATGTGAAGACACCATCAGTGATACCCAATTCGGCTTTAGAAACGGTTTGGGAATAAGAGAGAGGCCGTTTTCTGTTCTCAGATCTTATTTCAAAAATGTATTGACCAAAACAAGGAAATATTCATTTGCTTCATCGACTTCGAGAAAGCATTTGACAAAGTCCAACATGCTAAAATGATTGTACTATTAAAAATAATTGGATTAGATGGTAAAGACACCAGGATCATTGAAAACTTAATAATATTGGAACCAAAAGGCATCTGGTCAAGTTGATGACATTATTACAGACTCCATTAACATCAAACGAGGAGTGAGGCCTGTGTGCTGTCACCTCTTCTTTTTAACATATACACAGAAGCCATATTTCAAAACGTCTTGGAAGGAAGAAAGGGAGGGATTAGTGTAAATGATGAAATTATCAGTAACATACGATATGCCGATGATACAGCTCTTCTGGCTGACAATATTCAGGATCTTCAAAATCTTTTGGAACTAATAAATGAAGAGAGTGAAAAAATGGGATTAAAAATAAATATCACCAAAACTAAATTCATGGTCATAAGTAAGAAACCAATTCTTAATTTAGCACTTTCTTTAAATAGGATACAAATAGAAAGAGTGGCAAAGTTTAAATATCTCGGATGCTGGTTAAATGAAGATTGCAATCCAGAAATGGAAATAAAAGTTAGAATTGAAATGGCAAGAAAAAATTTTCTCTTGATGAAATCAACACTGTGTAACCGCAGTTTAAACTTAGAGCTTAGAGTATGCATAGTTAAATGCTATGTATGGTCTGTACTGCTGTACGGTGCAGAAACTTGGACCTTAAAAACAACATCAATAAAAAGACTTGAAGCCTTTGGGATGTGGTTATACAGACGAATGTTAAAAATCCCATGGACAGTAAAAACGTCCAATCAGGAAGTACTGGAACAAATGGGGAAATCACATGAACTTTTATATACCATAAAAAGAAGGAGAACTGCATATCTTGGTCACTTACTTCGTAATGAAAAATATAAGATACTTCAATTGATTATAAAAGGGAAGATAAATGGAAGAAGAGGACAAGGAAGACGAAGAAAATCTTGGCTGGCAGACATCAGACACTGGACTGGTATGAACTCTGAGAGACTGCTCAGAGTAGCTGAGGATCGCTCAAAATTTGCCAAGGTGGTCGTCGACCTCCGATAGGAGATGGCACTCAAAGAAGTAGAACCTTTTTTGTAACGTTTTTGTGTCACGTTTTTTTGTCAAGTTATTTGAAACACGTTTTGAAACTCAGGAGCTACCTAAGTGTTGAGTCATCTGAATTCAAGGAAAACTGGCCTACCAGTCCGCAACTCGGGGGTTGGCTACCAGGGGGAACCCCTTTCGAGTATTCAAAATTCAAATCATCAGAATTCAAGGAGAACCGGCCTACCAGTCCGGAACTCGGGGGGGGGGGCGTCAGGGAGGAGGAGACCCCCCTAGTACACATATATAAAACCTCCCCCCCACACACACAAAGGGCACAGAACTTAAAACACAGTGTCCTGTTTATGTGTAGACCAGAAGTTAAAGGGAAAGTAGGAATCTCTGTGTTTCTCTTCCAAAGAAATGGAGATGGATGAGGAGGGAGAAAATTGGTTCACCATATTTGAAGCTAGAAAGTAAATAATTCTGATTTCATTCTGCGAGAGAGGGTTGTCAATTAGGTTGCCGTATTTTAAAGGAAAGAAATAGAAGAGGAATGAGATCTTGTTTTGAAGGTATTATCAAATATAAGATGAAGAGAAGGAAGATCTTTCTTGAAGAAATAAGATAGGATTATGCATAAGATTGAAGTTCTTGAAATTAGGAATAATTGTGTATAGTACAATATTCTTCAAATGAAGAGGAATGCAGTGTACTGTCATCATGTAAAGCTATAAATAGGATTTTGAGATCAGTGAAGATGGTCATTACTGTATAGAGCTAGTGAACATACAGAATCCTAAGATAATTCCAAGGAGAAGGAACCATTATGATGCACAGTGAAAATAACCACAGATGAAATTAATAATCGATTACAAAGGGTATCTTTAACTTATGAGGGTGGTCATAAAAGTTGTGGAGTGAGTTTGATGGGCAAAAGGACATACAAGATGGATGGTTTGCATCTGAACGGATTTGATGTGCAGAGACTGGAAAAAGTTGCTGAATGAAGTGAAAGTGGATGTGCAGAATCAGGAAAACTAGAGCTATTAGGAGGGAGGGGAGTGGATATGCAGACATCAGATCAACAAATCAGAATGGGATAGTTAGTATAAGGCATCAAGGTAGGGGTGGGACTAATGGGCTTCTGCACTTCATGAAGGACGAATTTTTAGCCTTGGTTGGCTCTTCCTGGCCACAGGTTATTGGCATTAGTGAGACATGGCTGACAGAAGATGACACAACTAGTGGGATAGAATGTGAAGGGTATAGTGTGTTCAGGAGGGACAGGGAGAAAAAATGGGAGAGGAGTGTTATTAATAATAGCTGATGAACTGCAGATACTGAAAAGAGCATATTTGAGGCTATTTGGTGTAAGATTGAGACTAGCAGAACAAAATATACAGTTAGGTGCTGCTATAGCAGGTGATGGAATAGATGGTGGAGATAGTATGCATAAGCAAATATATGCAATGAGTGAAAGGAGGGTAATTATTATGGGGATTTCAACTATGGTAACATTGGAAGGAGGAGAGGACACATGGGAGGAAGGAATTGGATTTTATGCAGTTATTAAGGGATAACTACATGAAACAGCATGTAATGGAATATACTAGAGGTTCCAGAGTGCTTGACCTAGTAATTGCATCTGAGAATTTGATTGTAATGAATATGACCACGTTGCCACCAATTGGTGAGAATGATCATCTGAGAAGTGGCTAAATGCGTTGAATTTTCAATTAAGACAGGGTACATGGGAAATTACCGGGCTGGTAAGTATGACAAGCTTAGGAGATTGCTTGGTTCAGTGCCATGCATTGTAAAACTGCAAGGGCTGAAGGTTCATAGTGCAAGGGAAGCGGGAAAGTAGCGTTTGAAGAAGGTAATGGTATACTATTAATGTAATTAAGGTAATGGTATAATAGAGGTAACTGTATACCTACAGTCCGGATTATAAATCAAGTAGGGATTAAATAGATGAATAACACCTTGAGCTGCAAAAAAGAAACAACTGTGGAGGGAATTTAAGGAGAAGGGTGACCTGCAGGCCCATGAACAGTATAAAGCACAGGCCAGAAGGATAATTAGTATGGTAAGAAAAGCAAAAGCAGATTATGAAAGGAAATTAGCCACGCAAGCTAAAGAGAATCCAATACAGTTTTTTCGATATGCTGCAAGTAAAAGAAAAAATGTATACGGCGGAATGATTTTAAGGAATGCCGATGGTAGGGAGGTTACTGAATCAGTGGATATAGTGGAATTACTGAGCGAGCACTTTGCAAGAGTATATCATCCAGGTGGTGATATTGCAGGAATGAAGGAACCAATGGCTTATACGGGAATTGAGGTGAATATTATATTACAAAACCTTAATGTGAATAAATCTGTGGGATTGAATGGTATAACAGCTCGGGTCTTACGCGAAGCGGCTAAAGAATTGTCAGTGCCCTTGACCATTTTGTTTAATTTGAGTCTTGTGTCTGGGTTAGTGCCGAGGGGTTGGAAAGAGGGGACAATAGTTCCACTGCATAAAGGAGGTTCCAAGACTACTGTTGCAAATTACCGACCGATCAGTATATCAGGAGTCAAGATTTTGGAGAAAGTAGTCAAAAGAAAAAAAATACAGGAATGGATAGATGAAAATGGGATACTGTATGGAAGTCAGCATGATTTTGTGAAGGGTAGATCATGCCTCAGTAACTTGCTCAAGTTTTATAACACAGTGACGGTTCAACAGGGTAAGGGTAATGGGTAAACAGTGATACTGCTGTTGGACCTTGCTAAGGCCTTTGACAGGATACCACATGGAATTCTAATCAGTAAATTGCAGCATATGGGAATGGATATAGGGTTGGTGAGATGGATAGGAGGGTGGTTGATGGAGAGATATTAGAGAGTAGAGTCCAAAAGATGGCCTGTGACTTGTGGTTTGCCACAGGATTCTGTTCTTGGACCACTACTATTTAATTTGTTCATTAACGATATAGGAAAGGATCTAAGAGGAACAGTTCATTTGTTCGCTGATGATGCAAAGTTGGGTAGTGCAATAGTGAATGCACATGATGTCAAAATTTTGCAGAATGATTTGGATAGATTGGAGGACTGGGCTAAGGAGAATGGATGTCAATTTAATGTGGCAAAGTGTAAGGTTATGCATTTTGGGGCGAAAAGATTAGCAGCAGTATACCACATTGGTGGAACTACTCCAAGAGATTGATGAGGGCAGGGATTTGGGAGTGTTGGTGGATAGGGAGATGAAGTTTAGGGGGAACATTGCAAAAGTGGCTAAATCAGCTCATCAATTCACTTGGTTGTTGAAAAATACTTTGACGAGCAGAGACAAGCAAGTTATTATTCCTCTGTACTGAGCCTTGATAAGACCTCATCTTGACTACTGTGCCCAGATCTAGGCGCGAGGGTTTCTTCTTTATGGGGAGGAGGTGAAGAGGATTCAGTGGCGAGTGACCAAGATGATAGCAGGTCTATGGAATGAACCTTATGAGAACAGGTTGAATATTTGTGGTTTGCAGAAGTTGGTTGATAGGCGGAAAAGATGTGATATGATTGAGACATTCTAATTACTGAAGGGTTTCTATAAGATTAACTCAGATGATATTTTTTAGAACAGGACTGGTGGTGGGAGGACTATGGGCCTCCCACCACCACCAGAGTGAAAGAGTGGAATAAGCTGCCAGTGTTGTGGGTGCCATGACTGTGAATGAGTTCAAGGCAAAGTATGATAGATACTGTGTGGATGTTGAAAAGTTGTCTTAACATTATGTTTAGGGCCTCCCTCGATGAGTCTAAGGACTCCTTGGAGTTGCCCATAATAATAATAATAAATGCCTTTAGCATCCCAAAGACTGATGCTATGACCTTTCCTGCTGATGAAACCGACTTTGTCTTCTTTGGCGCTGAACAACCGGCTTCTGTTCACTGTTTTGACTGCTGTTTGGATTCTGGTGTGTAATGGTGAATCAAAGTCTCATCCACAGTAATAAATCGACGCATAAAATCAGTTTTATTCTTGTTAAAATTCTCCAAGCACTGTTCAGAGATTTTCATGAACGTGCGTTTTTGATCTGCTGTAATCAAGCAAGGCAAGCATCTTGCACAAAGCTTTTTGATTTGAAATACTTCAGGCAAAATATATCCTACACATTCTTTGGAAATGCCTATAGTCTCGGCAATTTCACTCGCTTTGACTCGCCGGTCATCTAATACCGTATCGTGCACTTGATCAATGATTTCTGGTGGTGTTACACTTTTTGGATGTCATTCACGTGGATCCTCTTCAAGGCTGGTACGGCCACGTTTAAACTCGGCAGCCCATTTCTTAATTGTCGAAAACGAAAGAGAAGAGTACCCATAAACTTATGAATTTCTTTTGGTAAAACTTATGGCACTTCTTTTAAACCTTTTACAAAGAATTTTATAACCGCACGATACTCAATTTTATCAATTTCAAGGGATACAAACAACACTTTGGCTTCAGACAGCTTTATAAAACAAACTGCTTGATAGAACGATTTGTAATTTAACATGGATGCTTAAGACAGACGTACCAACTTAGAAAAAAAAAATCTTTTCAGATAGTGTTGCCATCTATGGACGAGAACGAGAACTTTTCAGACTACCCTCTTATAGTATTTATTTCTTGGTATCTTTAACTTATAGTATATGACCAAGTTGAAAAACTTCCAACAATTATAAAGCGGTGGATTAAATCCATCAAAACTGCTGCTGAACACACGATATGAAAGTGAGTGAATTCTTGAGATATAATTAAATTAATTTAATTTATTTTTGTACTGAATTGAGTGTTTTTATGAGTGCCACCCTAACTGAAAACAGTGTTCAATGAATGCAGAGACTTGTGATTTATATAGAGTTAATAGCACTTCAGAGATAAATTTACAAACTTTGAGGGGAGGTAGAGAAATCAACCATATTCACATAGGAAAGCATGACCGGAAACGCCACCAGAAGGTACTAACAGGGACACAAGATACAGAAATAGCACAATGCAGTAAGTAGTGTAAAAAACTTTATTAGGCGTAACTGAACAGTTCAATTGCAGTTGGATACATAACATGGTTTCACATCAGGTGGTCAAAGTTACGACCATTAGCAGTGATGCATGTCTGACACCGACGACATATTGATTATCATACATTTTCGAAAATATCTGGAGTTTCCGGATATTAGCAGCGGCGATGGCGATTCTTGCCACGAGGTCCATGTCAGAGGTAACAGCCGTTTCGTACACCATGGCTTTAAGGGTTCCCCCCACAGAAAGAAATCAATGCTCGATAAATCATGTGAGCGTGGGGCCATGCGGTGGGTCCACCACTCCCAATCCATCGAGCCCCAAAGGACCAGTCCAAATACTGACGCACAGAAATTCCATGCAACATCTCCTCTTACAAAGAAATTCCGATGTTCCAATGACCGTGCATCTGCCGACGCACAGTCATTGGAACATTGTTCAGTAAATCCAGCAGAACTTATTCCAGAAAGGTAATAGGTATGGGCCGACTAAACAGTCAGCAACGATAACTGCTCATACATTAATGGTGAAGCATTGTTGTACAGCATGTGATCGCACAGCATGTGGGTTCTCATGGGCCCACACGAACATTGTGGTGATTGAAGACACCTTCGCAAATAAATGAAGCTTCATCCGTGAACAAAACACAAGTTGGAAAATCCGGGTCTATGGCACTTTTCTGCAGAAAGCACTGCCCGAATTCCGAACGTCAAGGATAATCTTCAGCCATCAGTAACTGGACCCATTGCAGATGAAATGGATGTAAGGACTTAGAGTGCAAAACGCATAATACACTGGATCGAGATACTTCTATAGCAGAGGCAACGGCACTTGTGCTTCTCCCTGGATTATTGTCCATCTCATGCAACACCTCCTCTTACATGGCGGAATTTCGCGTCGATCGTGGCAGTCCACTATCATGCCTGCGATCAATGAATGATCCATAGTAACAAATTCTGATGCAAATACGCAAACATTTGGTGATGTGGTACACGTCTGTTTGGATATTTCGTCCATTACCGTCAGCTAACCAGTAAACAGCATGTCTGCCATCTCAGCGTTCGTAAAACGACACATGTTCTTCGTATGATGTCGAAAACGTCACCTATCACTTTCGGTTGGCGTTTGCGATCATGCTTTCCTGTGATGTTCTCTACCTCGCCTCAAAGTTTGTAAGTGGAATTTGATACACACACACACACACACACACACACACACACACACACACACACACACACACACACACACACACACACACATGTACATATACCATGGGGTACCCAAAAATAACCGGAATCTGAACTTAGCACACTCGCATTTTCTAGTTACGTGTCATGCAGCTAAGCGTCGTTGAGTATGCAGTTTTCCGTGCCAGTCTGACAAGTAGTGATATCCTGTGTGAACTGGTTCATTGTTCTGGCTCCTATTTTTAGTGCTTACAAGCAAGTTTGGCAATGTTGTAATGGCTGATCACACAGAACAAAATGCGTGAAATTTTGAGAAGACTGTGCGATAGTGAGTGACGAAAACAGCCAGAAACGTGGAGTAGCAGAGATTGGTTGCTGCTCCACAACAATGCCCCAGCCCACATGCCTTGTCCGTCCAACAGTTCTTGATGAACAACAACATGGTGGTTGTTCTCTACTTGCCCAATCTCTCTCCATGTAACTGTTTTTTATTATTCCCACAGATAAAGAAAACCATCAGGGCAGTGATTTATTGACGTGAAAGAAAAGTCGCTGGAAGCTATAAACAGTATTCCAGTTGAACTGTTTCCAGCAGTGAAAAAAAAAAAAAAAAAACATTGGAACAAATTCATTGAAACACATGGAGAGTACTTTGAAGGAGACTAGAATATAGTATTATAAACTTTAATAAAACTCTTTAAAAAAATAATTCCAGTTATTTTGGGGTACCCCTCTTCTGTGTGTTTTCTCAGGAAGCCGATAGTTATGTTTATGCCAAGAGAGATCTGGGGTTAGAGTAATTCGAAGAATAGAAATCTCATCTTGTCTGGTGATTTGGTTGTCATCTAAAATAAAATGGCGAATGATTTTTATCTCTGGGAAATGAGTTGAGATGTTTTACTACCATCAGTATTGTTCTTAATTCCATTGATGATTGGTTTGGATACCAACATTTAAGTAGTGGAGGTTGATGTTCTAGAGCAGTGGTTGTCAACCCTATGCCCACTGCCTCATTTTCACCTGGAGCTATTTGCATGCACCTGCTGTCAATTATTAAATAAGGAAAAAAATAAAACTGGAAAATGTATCTTCTTCTAGCAATAATATTTATTTAAATGGCAAAAAATGTTTGATTTATGATGAAAGTTATATTTGGTCTTTTTTTTAAGATTAACACATACTATTTGGATTAAAAGACCATAGGTTTTAATACACATATATACAAAAAAAAAAAAAAAAACGTCTACTTGTTTCTCTATCTGTAAGTGACTAACTTTGTCCAGATGAGAGGGTAAAAAACTACTAGTAAATGCAAAAAAAAACAACCAAAGGAATGCAGTAACGGTTAACAACAGTTAGACAAAATTGGAAGGCTCGCATGAAATGATACGCATGAAGCGAGAAGAGTCAGTCAATGTTACAAAGTCGCGTTACATAATTTTTGTCGTAATGTAGCTCCGCTAATCTTAATGAGTTAATCATATTTTTCCACATATCGTTTAATATAACCCCTTGGTTACGATTAAGGTTACGTCCCGTTCGTAGGCCTACTGCAGCTTCTTTAAACGTTCGCAACTGTAATCCTCTTCTATATATGGCATGGAGCTGTTATCCCAATCTAGTGCATGGTTTTTTACGATCTCCTAAAGACAACGTAGCTTTCTTCAAATATGCAGATTTTTATAGCATACCATGCACGTGTGGACTATCCTACATAGACCAAACTTCGAGAAGCCTAGAAATTAGAAAGAACGAACATGTAGGAGATGTCAATCACAACAGAACAGACACCTCAGGTTTGGCACATCATTTCTCAACTTCAAACCACGCAATAGATTGGGATAACAGCTCCATTTCATATATAGAAGAGGATTACAGTTGTCGAACGTTTAAAGACGTGGCAGTAGTCCTACGAACAGGATGTAACCTTAATCGTAACCAAGGGGGTTATATTAAAGGATATGTGGAAAAATGTGATTAACTCATTAAGTTTAGCGGAGCTACATTACGCCAAAATTTATGTAATAACGCGACTTTGTAACATTGACTGACTCTTCACGCTTCATGCGTATCATGCCACGCGAGCCTTCCAGTTTTGTCTAGCTGTTAGTTTTTTACCCTCTCGTCTTGACAAAGCTAGTCAGTTACAGCTAGCGAAACTAGTAGACGTTTTTTGTATATAAACCAATGGTCTTGTGATCCAAATAGTATGTGTGTTAATATTTGATTTATGTTATATTACGAATATTTTGTAATTCTTATTGTGCAATGATTTAATTTAATTTAATTTAGTTGTATAATAAATGTTGCATGTGTATTTAATCTGCTTTCATAGTTAATTAACTTGTTAATCTTTATCATTTGATACGATAAGCAAGTATAAATTTTCATAGAAAAAAAAATATTGGTGCCTGCCACTCTCTTCCCAATCTCGAATGCACCTGTGACCAGAACCAGGTTGAGAACTCCTGTTCTAGAGAGTGTAGTGTAGAACAGGATATGTCAAATGAGGAGTGCAGAATTCTTTCACCATTAAAACTGTATTAGACTGATAGTGAACTGGAGTAGGTCATCGGAATATAGAATAAACGATGGGGGGAGAGAACAATCTAATGGATCCTGACATTTTCATCAAAGAATTTCCATTCAGAAAGCTTGTGACTCAGTTGCAGAAATGAGGAGACAGGCAGACCAAATGATGTGAGCTTGCTATAGACCTTTATTCCAGACTTAGTGAACATCCTTGGAAATATCAAGACCAACCACTTCAAGACTTGGCAAACTTTTTTGTTAGTATTTATCCAAAGATATGTGATGTCAGTAAGCAGGTAATTCTCTTCAATGGAGAGAGAGAGAGAAAGAGAAGGTGAGGAAAATTGAACAGAAATATGATAGGAAGGATTTGTCACCCTTCATAAAATGCATTATATACAGTATATATACAGGGTGGCCATAAAATAACTTTCCCTCTTTGGAGGCATCTGTAGCTAAAACCAATAAACGGAATGAGAACAAATTTTATATTGAGACTTTTGAAGGCATGGGGAGAAGATTTCCGCGAAAAAAAGATTTAGTACCAAAAGTCGCCGATAGGGGAACAAGCGGTAATTACATTAAGGCACATAAAATGGAATAATAACATTTCGACAGTGTAAGCGACAGCCACGTCACTCATTCCAGTTGAATATGTGGCGCGTTACAATGATAATAATAATTATTAAACTAAAACAACTTGTTAGAGACAGAAATTAATGCAGTGATTGAACTCACAGGAAATAATGTTTTATTCATCAGAATCAAGGTGCCCTGGACCACATACACGATTTTGAATGTGCTGACTTTCTTATGTATAACAAATTGCATCCGGTGTGTGACATGCTCTACAGCTGAGCGTAAGGAGTCGGATTGGATGTTCATGACAGCCCGTTTTATGTTCTCTTTCAAGATATGCAATTTGGGACTTGCATGTCTTGAAACCAACATACACAACGGATTTCAAATACCCCCCCCCCCCCAGCCAAAAGTCACATGAAGTGATGTCCGGGGGATCGAGGCGGCCATGCCGTCGGAAAGAACTGACTGATAACCCTCTCAGTGAAATGCTGGCATAAAAGGCACTATACTGATCGTTGAACATGTGGGCGTGCTCCATCCTGCATAAAAATTATGGAGTCCAAACATTGTCTTTGCTGCAATGAAGGAATGACAAAATTTTCTAGCATTCGTCAATAAATCTCTCCAGTAATGGAGCAGGTTACAGGACCTGTAGGGATAATATGCTCAAAAAGTATGGTCCTATTATGAAATCTGCTGTGAAGCCACACCACACGGTTACTTTTGGAGAATGCAGTGGTACTTACTGGATCGCTTGGGGATATTCAGATGTCCAAATTCTGCAGTCGTGAGTGTTGACCAAACCTATTCAGATAAAAATGAGCCTCATCACTCCACAATATTCTCCAAGGCCAGTCATTGCCGACCTCCATTCGGGTAAGAAACATTAGCGCGAAGGTCATGCGCTTATCATAATCTGCGATAGTTAGTGCTTGCACACGACTGAACTTATACGGATAGAAGTGAAGCATTTTCCGTAAGATTTTCCAGACTGTACCATAAGCCATATCAAGTTTGCGAGCTATAGCACGAGCGCTTAGACCAGTACTGGTCCCTATTTCGTCGAACACCGCAGTAGCAACGTCTGGTACTGTCTCTTCTTGCACTGCTTTCTGTCCTCTGCCAGGTTTAACTCCTAGTGATCCAGTTTCTTCAAACTTCTTAATCATAGCTCAGTGCTACAGCTGATATAGGACCTGTATGTAGGTTATGAAGCTTTCTAAATTCCCGAAGGACCGCTACGACATTACACTGTTTAAGGTAAAACAACTTAACAAGTAAAGCACACTGAGGCAAGGTAGGACAGATATTGAGCACAATTCGTCAGTCATTCGAATAACTGTGTGAACATTCCCAATCTCTTTTTAAGTGGAATTGGTGGCGCTGTTCCCACGTACACACAGTAAAATTTGCATAATCTTTTTACCTGCGTTTACTGTAAATATTTGACTGCTTTCAGTTCCGCCAGTGCCAAAATTTCCCCTATCGGCGACTTTTGGTACTAAATCTTTTTTTTTCGCGGAAATCGTCTCCTCAAGCCTTGAAAAGTCTCAAGATAAAATTTGGTCTCATTCCGTTTATTGGTTTTAGCTACAGATGCCTCCAAAGAGGGAAAGTTATTTTATGGCCACCCTGTATATATGACGCTGCAGGACAGATAGCAGTGGAATAAACATATTTAAAAAGGTACATAGAACATAATCAACTCTAGAGTTCAAACCTTCAGAACAATCAAAGAAATGCCAACAGAACCAGGAGAGTTTTTGATATCCAATTTGGTTCATATTCTTCTGATAAAAGGTTGTGGTTGGGGGAGATTTGTTAAATGGTTATGATGGCTGGAGAGCATTTACCAAGATCAAAACAAATTGAGTGAAAACAGAAGATTGGCTTTGAAAATCAGCTCCTTCAAAATCAGTTCTGGATCTGTTGATAGGTTTCTATCAACAGATCAAGAACATTGGATGAAGCAATGCTTGCATGGAGCAGCACTCAGACAGTCACCCTTATTTATATATTGCCTGATTCTTCTCCTGTACAGTTTAGCACACCTTACGGAGAACCAAGATTTTGGTAGGAAAATAAAGATAGAAAATAAGAATTGTGTTGCTGCATATGTTTAGATCACTAGTTGCAAACAATAGTCCTACTAGAGGATGAGGCATAAAAGTTGGGATCATTCCAGGAAACACATTTGTGAGGGTGGCTGTATGAGTGTTGTTCTATGAGAGAAGAGATCGACACTCACTTGTGGTCTGAATTATCTAGAGGACAAACATCCTTCAGAGTGTATTTAGAAGAGGATACTAGTGAGGAAATGACCCAGGGTGTTTGAAGAGTTGTAAGGTTATCTGGTATTCTGGTATGCATATAAACAGTTTGTGTAAAGAAACATTGGTGATTGGTTGCATCATATGTGCTAGATTGGTGCTACTGGAAAGAGAAAGTCAGTTATTGTGAACATTAAACTCTCCAAGAAGATGACCTCACTATTAGGAAACTTGGACTGAAAAAAAAATAAACATTAATGAAAGGAAATCAAAAAGTGTTCAGAATGAATCAGTACCGTCGACAGGGTGTAGCATAGAGGCTGCCTGCCTCACGGCGCAGTTTAATAAGGGCGCTCGTTCAGCCATATTGCGGTAGGCGCCGTCGCTGTACTAACAATTTCTGTTAGCGTAGCTAATGCGAAAAGACGTTTTTCGAAGCTTAAACTGATTAAAATTATTTGCGAACAGCAATGAACCAAGATTGGTCAGTCTAGCAACTATATCAATAGAGGCGGACATAGCTTATAATTTAAATTTAGACCTTATAAACAGTTTTATTGTGTGATATCCTCATAGAGCAAACATTTAATTAATAAAATCAGCTAACACCTTTTTATTCCCTTATAGTGAGTAGGCGAGGCCGTTTAGTCGTATCTAACTTTTGGAGACTGAGTAGGCAGTTCAATCTCCACTGGCAGCGAATCAGAGATAGCTGGCCCAGGGCTATTACTAATTAAGGGGCACACAGTGAAGAGAGACGGTTCAACAAGTGCTGCCATCTCGCGGTCCCTAACCCTAATACAATATATTTAATGTCTGAAATAATGTGGGTTCTACGGGTCGAAAGTTCTTGAGTTTACCAGAGGAAAAAACCCGCTTGCCTGTGCCAGAGATCGACTAACTCGGAAACCGGCCGAAAAAATGCTTAGAAAAATTTCCTCTAGCCGACGACTAGATTCGAAAAAAGTCCTCCTTCGTGCGGTCAAGCGCCGTGGTGTGCAAACGCCACCTCCACTGAGCTACACAGGCTCTGTGTAGCTCATTTAATTAATATTATTATATAATCGTTTTGCATTAATGTTTCTCTTTTTAACCCTTAACATACAAAGAAAAGACTTCTGTGACAGGTCTTTTGTTTATTGCACCAAAATTGATTTTGAATTTTGGTTTCACATATAAATAGAACCGAATATAGACGCTAGACAATCTTGTGCCTATTTCCTTTCAGCTGAGAAAAGTTGGCAACGGCGTGTATTGGCTATTTCGTTTGCACAAATTCATCATTATTTTTCAAATAATGATGAATTTGATCCAGCAAATCACCCTCGCCCAAAACATTGGCAGAAAAACGACCGCTTTCTGATTTTTAATTGGTACATTAAGGGGTTAATAAAAACAAAAATATAACAATTGGAGATTTTCTTATATTTTTAATTGGTAATTAAGGGTTAATAAAAACAAAGAAATAGCAATTGGAGATTTTCTTATATTTTTGTGTTATAATCCACCATGGGCAATATTTAAATGTTTGCCTCAGGGCGTAATCTAATCTGGTGCCGACCCTGGAATGAATGGGTTGTGACATTAGGAGAGTGAATAGAGATAAATTAATATGGTAGAATGAGACAGATTTTTAGCCAAAAGTCAGTCGTCAACTAGAGGAAATTTCTCTAAGCCTTTTTTCGACCGGTTCCCGAGTTAGCCGATCTCTGGCACGGGAAAGTGGGTTTTATCTCTCGGAAACTCGGGTTTTTCGTCCCGTAAAATGAAGAAAATCGACCGTATAACCCACATTATTTCAGACATTAAATATATTGTGTTAGGGACCGCGAGATGGCGGCACTTGTTGAGCCATCTCTCTTCACTGCACGCCGCTTAATTAGTGATGGCCTTGGGCAGGCTATCTCTGATTGGCTGCCAGTGGAGATTGAACTGACCACTCAGTCTCCTAAAGTTAGATAGGGCTAAACGGCTACACTTACTTTCTATACGGGAATAAAAAGGCATTAGCTGATTCTTTTTTTAAGTAAAAAAAATAGAGCTAAATTGGATATTCTCTGACATGGTACATCTAAGGTGAGCATATGCACAAATGCTACATTTGAGACAAGTGTAATTTGGAAGGCTTCGATGAATAGTACTTGAAGTTCATTGTGGGCTACTCAGGAAAAGAAGATAAGCTTTTGTGGACTGGAGATGGAAATGAATATTGAGGTTGGAACTGAGACTGGGTATAGTTGTAAGGTATGTTCCAACAAATATTATTTGACACCTCCAGGAAGTTCAACTAATCGAAGGGTACCTGCTCTACAACTCTGTCTCCACCATTCAATCACCGGTGTAATTGCTGTCAGTTGTCAATGTGCCATCAATCACAAACATCCATGCCCATGGCAGGATTTGAACCCACAGCCTTTTGGCTGAAGAGCGGATATGCTATCTACTCAGCCAACCAGGCCAGTTGTGGCGCACTTGTTGGAATACATGTTTGGATAAAGGATTTTGAGTGCAATTGGTGATAAATTTCTCATAATTTTGTGAGGAGTTTGAATCAGGAGAAACAGTAATCTGAGACCTTGGAAAGAGGTAGGAATCAGGTCATCCTGTTTGGCATTATAATACAAAAGGAATGCCATATGAAAAATTTGAAGCAGAACATATCAAAAAGAAGTGATTCTGGGTTTGGTATTATCAGATCTGAAAGACATTATTATTACATTACATGACACCTTCTTGTAGTCCAGAAACACATTGCAGGATGGAACCACACATCTACCATCTATACCACTTAATCCACTGCCGACTTTTATAGCATAAAAAATCCACACTGTGTCATCTGCTTGTGTACTTCACTGAAGTGTTACATAATCCATAGTGTATATTAATCCCAACAGTGGTAAGATTTTACTCTGGACACAATCCTACACCAAGCTGGACATATTACAGAAGTATTTGTTATAAGCAGTGACCTAACATATTATACATCTACCTACACAAATTTCTGATAATCCTCTCCACTCTCCCAATACCTTGATTTTTTTTAAACAGTTATCCTTCCAGATTAATTGTAGAAAGTATCTTTTTTTCTCAATAACTTGACTTACAATCTTGTCCAAGTTTCCCCTTACACCCTCTGTCCAAAAAGAAACTTTTGATAGAATAAAACACATGCCATTTATTATTATTCAAATCGTTTATTTTAATCAATATACTCTCCCTAAGCATCTATACAGCGTTTGGCACGGTCAATAAGTCGTTAAATCAGTTTTTTATATCGGTTTTTGGGATACTGTTAAGGATCGTGGTTACTGCCCCTTGAACATTTTCAATGGTGTGGTATCGCTTTCCTTTCATTGCCAAATGAAGTCGGAGGAAGAGAAAGAAGTCACAGTATGCTATAGCAGGTGAATATACAGCGACTGATCCAACACAAAAACTTGGATTTTGCACAAAAACTCTCCAATGTTCGAACGATGAGATGGTGCATTATCGTGCAAAGGTGACCATCTGCATGCATCACGATATTCATGCCGTATGCTACGAATTATCGCTATCAACCGCTTCAAAACTTCGATATAAAACTCAGAATTGACTGTTTGGCCAAGCAGAACGAATTCTTTGTGGATAATGCTCTTGGAATCGCAGAAATAAATCAGCATTGTCTTTACTTTTGACTTCTCCAAACGACTTCTTTTCGGAAGCCCCTCTTCTGGTGGCCTCCACTCAGCACCTTGTTTCGGGCTCATACTCAAAACACCACGTTTCGTCACCAGTAACGATCGTTTCAAGGAAGTTTGAGTCCTTACGAGCGGTTTTAATGAGGTCTTTGCAGTGTTCGATTCGATACTTTTTTTGTCGTCGATCAACTTGTGGGGAACAAATCGCGAATTCAATTTACGAAGGCCCAAACGCTTGGTCAAAATGTTACGCACAGTTGATTTTGGAATCCCCAATTCATCTTCAATCAATATCATGGACGATTTCGGGCTTTCTTCGATGAAATCGCGCACTTTTTGGATGTTAAATTCGCTCAGTCCAGTTTCTGGACGGCTCAGGTTTTCGTCGTCCTCAAGCGTCTCACGACCATTCTGAAATCGCTTAAACCACTCGTAAACTTGAGTACGGGATAAGCATTCGTCACCGTATGCTTTTTGAAGAATTTGATGTGTTTCGGTAAAACGTTTACCAAGTTTAACACAAAAGTCAATCGCAGCTCTCTGTTTGAAACTTATTTTCCGACCGTTTGTCAAAACACTGTCACTCTGGGCACTATAACTCAGCTTCTTATGAACCAAATGTCATAAACAGTTGAAACAACACTAATGAAGGTTGCCGCTTTCGACAACAAAAAGATATAACAGGTGGCGCCGATAGTTTCTTTTATTTTCGAAAAGTTCGGTCTTTTTTTTTTTTTTTGGACAGAGGGTGTACCCAGAACATCCTCCCTCCAAATGTTCCCAACGTTTGGCACTCTAAAGTGGGATGATCTCTAGACCTACACTTCCTTTACAAGGTCTGATTATTGCTCCTGCTCAACCCACACACCTGATCTGAGAAACTTACAAAAATGATCCGCACCGGCATTTGAAGGCCTTCGTTTCCCATTCCACCTTACTGTAAATGATGATTGGATAGCTGAGATGGGCAATAATCAATTTTGACAATTTGGTTTCCATTAGGAATAATGGATCAGGTTTAGATGCCTGCATTCACATACAGTCAAAGCAAAATATTCTGGAGGAGAATCCCACATATTCTGAGGAATGTGGAAAATCAACAAAGGTTTGTGGCCCATTGTCACAAATTGCACTTAGCTTACCTAACTGTATTCTATGTTGGCTTCATCTCACGTGTTTAGAGTTAAGTTGATCCAATACAATCAAATGCATTGTACATTTGTGTTACTTAATTGTAAAAAGGATCAAATGAAAAATAAGTGGGGCTAGAAGAGGATATATGGAAATGACATAATTGGTGTTACAGAGACAAAGATAAAATCAGATGAGATACTTTAAAATAACATGCAGACAATGGTCATCAAGGAAAGGAAAGAATAGCTATAGTATTCAGCAACAAAAACGATCTTGAATGGCAGGCACTTTCAAATAGTGATGCAATTAAATTTCATCTCTGGTTTCTCTCCCCACCCAAAAAAGGGGAAATACATAATGGGAAGCTGAGGATTGGATACAGATTCAAAGTCTAGGTTTCTACATGTATGTATCTTGTTGATTTCACATTAATCTAGAGCAGGGGATCTCAAACTTTTTAAATTTTGTACCTCATAAATAAGCATCAAAAAATATATGTACCACCATAAAAGCATTTCCCGATTAAAAATCAATACATCCCAAATGGAGTGTTTATAATCAAAGAATTAAACATTTTAAATTTATATTATTTATTTATATTCGTAAATGAAACTTTTACATTATAATGAAATATGGTAAATGGTGGGTAATAATACATGAGCAAATATTAAGATTTATTATTGGTGAGGATTAATGCGACGAATGAGCCTGTTTCATTGTAACCAATTTCGATATGTCGGCCTTTATCTTCATTAATTTCAAACGTAAGTCAGGTTCAAGTTGCAACCATGTCCTATATTTATTTTTAATTAATAGCATGGCTGAAAACCCAGTTTCGCAAAGATATGTGTTGAAAGGCATTAAAAATTTTATCGCTTTGTCGGAAACATATATTCATCTCTTCTTTTTAACCAAAAATTGCACACGTTATCTTTTTTGAACTCATTCATGATATTTCTGCCACATGAAATATCTATGAGTTGATCTCTTTCTTGAATTGAAAAATTATCTAGCACAGTATCCGAAAAAGAAAACGGATCTCTTATCCAACTTTCATTTTCTAAATTTTCAGGAAAGTAGGAATGAAAATTATTAACAAGTCCTATGCAGTGTTTTTCTATATCTTCAATTAGTTGTTCATTCAGTGACAGATCATTTTCCTGGAGATACTCTTCTAATATTGATAATGTAGCAATTTTCTTCCTTTTCACGTCCATAATTATGTATTCTAGTTTTTTCACAGCTGCATTTATTTTGTCATGTACAGTAAAGACAGTTATATTGGAACCTTGTAAACTAGAATTCAGTTCGTTCAGTTTTCCGAAAATATCGGCTAAATACGCTAAAGATGATAGCCAGAGTTCGTCAGTTAAACAGTGGCAGAGTTCAAATTTGAATTCTGACAGGAATATTTGGACCTCTGAAAGTAATTCGAAGAGTCGTGTTAAAACTTTTCCCCTTGACAACCACAGCACTTCTGTGTGTAAAAGGAGCTTATTGTGGTTACTGCCCATTTCATTGCACAAAATTGTAAACAGTTGTGAATTTAAGGAACGACATTTAATAAAATTCACTACCTTCACAGATTGATCTAAAACAGTCTTTAGTTCTGTGGGCATTGCTTTGGTAGCAAGTGCTTCACGATGTATGCTGCAATGTGTAAACTTGGCATCTGGTGCAACTTCTTTAATTTTGGCGAAAACACCACCACGACAACCTGTTATTGAACGTGCGCCATCAGCACACACTCCTACACATTTTTTCCAATTTATTTCATGGCCAGTGATAAACTCATTAATTTTCTTAAAAATCTCATCCGCTGTGATATGATTTGGAAGAGGCTCACAAAACAAGAATTCTACATCTGACTTGTTCTCTTTCATATCGAATATAAGCCATCAACTGTGCAAAGTTGTTTACGTCTGTACTTTCATCGAACTGAATTGCAAATATTTGCTTTGCTTTATATTTTCGATTAGTGTTTGTTTTACTTGAGCTGCCATTTCGTTAATTCATCGCGAAACAGTGTCATCTGACAAAGAAACAACATTCAACTTGGCTGCTGCTGTAGGGCCAAGAATAGACATCACAATGTCTTTGGCTACAGGTAATATTAAAGTTTCTCCAATAGTATGTGGTTTTGCAGTTTGAGCAATTCTCAAACTAACCAAATATGGTGCGTCCTCTGCTCGTTCGTTAATTGTAGTAAAAGAATGAAATTTACGTTTGTTAGTTTTCATTTAGGTTCGTTTTCTTTTAAAAGGTTACCTTTTAAACAGGCGTGTTTGTTTTGAAAATGCCGTAGCAGAAGCGATGGTTTCATCGAGTGATTCGAAAATTGTTCGTAACAAATAACGCACTGGTGGGGTCGTTTTCATCCTCGTTCCACAAAAATCCATATTCCAAATAATTTTCATTATACTTTCTTGTAGCAGTAGCATTTCGTTTTCTAAATGCTTCGTGAGATTCAGTATTAAAACTAGAAGTGCTAGCTGTGTCAGTGTCGTCTGCCAGCCGTTTCCTCTTCGATTGTTCAATTCCTAACCATTTGTCCATTATAACGAGGATATTGTCATTATGATGACATTACATTATATTTTATTTAACATTATAATGTCAAATAGAGTGACCTATTGTTATTATATTCTGTATACTTTGCTAGTGATCTCATTCATACACAAAATTCAGCACATTCCCGGGCGTTCGCAAGAACATCACATCTCAGTAGTGGTAGTGTCTTAACAGTGATGTCAGCATAAATCAAAAACGCCACTCCACATTCATACGAATATAAACATATATTTTTTTTAATATCATTTATGTTAAATAATAACTTTCCTTTATTTTTTTAACGGAATATCATATAATTATCTTAATAAAATACATTTTCACGTAAAATAATATATTACTCTTAAACTTGCAACAATCTATTGCTTTTGTTTTTCATGTTATATGTACTTTATTTATTATAATTTTTTTACATATAAAAATACTGTTTTAAAATAAATATTAAATATGAAAACCCTTATGATACGCTAATGAGACTTCGCATCCGAAAATTCACATAAAACTGCAATAAAATTTATTTCTTCGTTTTATTCGATTCGTCAAGCTAAATTCTTGGAACAGTCTACTCGTTAAAATATTAAAATACATTTTCCTGAACATTTATTATTATTATGATTATTATTATTATTATTTGACACCTCCAGGGAGTCCAAAGACTCATCGAGGAAGAGTGTGCCAACAGCATCGAACGATTGGTCCCCTTCCAACTACTAACTGCGCTCAAAGTTACTTAACTGAGCCATTAGTAGCAGAGGCTCTATTTATTTAAATATTTTGTGTAAAAATTGTACCACCAAAAATAACGTAATGTACCACAGTTTGAGAAACGATGATCTAGAGGAATTGCTCTCCTCCAGTAGATGTTTAAAAAATGAAATAAAGAAATTAGAGGTATTTCCCTCCTGAGTATTTCTGGTAAAATATATGCAAGCATACTTGAAAATGATAAAAAAATTGAACAGAAACTTGGAAGTAAAAGCTGGGTTCAGGCCATGTTATCATGACCCAGTTTTTAGTCTATAAATCATGGGAATAAAATGGATTTGTAGTTCTGCAAAATGCATGTAAAGTACTGAGTGAGAGAGAGAGAGAGAGAGAGAAGCAGTTCAAAACACCAAAACTACATTATGTAAATTTTTATTTATTCGTATAGGGTTCCCCCACCCTGTCCCTAGGGCTGGTTGAATTCTCTTAGTGAGAGAGGGGGTTCAACCAGTCTAATTAAGTGTGTATTTATGAGTGTATATGATTCGTGTGCCTGTTCTGAGGGCCAAAAAAACCAGAGTTTCCAGGTTAAAAAAAAAACCCTATACCTCTATATGAGACCAGCTAACTCACCTTAATTGAAAGAGACCAGATAAAGGTTCTCCACTCATAGACGGGAATCGAACCCATGTTTTTCCAACCACAGGGCTTCATCTATACTGACTGAGCTACAGAGGCTCTATATTATCCAAATAGAACATTATTATTAAATAGACTGTCTCCCTAGATACTTCCAGAGTCGGGGACTCATCAACGGAGGCCAAATACCACACACACACCAGTTATCACAGTAATTCTTGAATTCATTCACACTGCTTGCACTCGCAATATCCAATGGAAATCCATTCCAATCACACTGCCCTATGAGGGAAAAATTTAGCCCTCCCCTTCTTAGAGGCATTCATTCTCGGCTTTCAAAGATGTCCTCTTGTCCTTTCCCCACCCTCCATAAATTAAAAAATTCCATCAACTAAAATTTTGTATGATCCTTTCAGAAGTTGTCTCAATAATATCACCCCTCTTTCTCCTGTTTGCTATTGTCTGCAATCTATAAATTCTGTCTTCATAATCAGTATTCTACAATCCTGATATTTTTATTTTTACAGAATCACAATGGAAACCAGGAGACCAGACCTGGTTTCCTTTGTAAAGAGGCAAAATGACATTATCTTTACATGTGAATGTTTGTTTCAGCATTGCAATTATCCTTTGAGTTCTATTTGCAATCTTTGTTACATGGCCCCATAACTTCTTTCAACTTGCTATCTAGTAACACTCCAAGATCCCAAGCCGCATCAGTTTCTTCTAGCATAATCCCACCAATATAATACGACACTGGATATCTCATCATCCCAAAGTGAATGCCTCTACATTCATTTTCCCATGCCCACAGTTCCAGCTCATTCAAATAATTTGCAAATACTGCATATCAGCAGCATTCCTGAATACTTTACCTATCTTTGCATCATCAGCAAATAGCTGTATGTCGCTTGTCAAATCCTTCCCAATATCATTAATGTATAGATTGAATATAACAGTGAACCAAGCACTGATACTTGTGATACACCACTAGTTACCTTAAATCTTGCAGACTCGCATCCCCCCCCATATACTTTTTGATGTCAGTCAGTCATCCTCTTATTCATGCTAATATTCTATAATCCAAACCCATATTCTACAATTTATGTAACAATCTACCATGCTGTATTTTGTCAAAAGTTTTAACAAAATCCAAAAGTATCATGGTGTATCCATTCCCCTTGTCTAGTTCAATGGTAACATTATTATAGAATGTGAACAAGTTGCTAAAACATGACCTTTCCTTAGTAAAAACCCATGTTGCTCATTACAGAGTAGAGATTCACTGTCATTTCTGAATGCAAGCCCTGACCAATTTTTATAAAATCTTCACCACTCCTGAGATACTAATTAGTCGATAATTGGATACATCGGTCTTTGCACCACCTTTGTGCAATGGAATTGCAATACATTCTTTCCATTCCTACAGAATCTTTCCTGTTCTGAGACTCATTAAACAGTGTGATTAAAGGAATAGCCAGTTCAGCTGAACACTCATTTAGCACACATCCTGATATCTCATCAATCCCTATTGCTGAATTCTTATTCAGTTTGTGCAACAGCTCTAATACCTCATCCTCATATACCTGAGTTTCATCATCCAGTAAAGAAGTAGAAGTGAGTCCCATGTTGCATACACCTGTTGATAGCTTTTAACATAATGGACACTCATTAGTTGAACAATCTCTTCTGCATCTGTTCCCCTCATGTTGCCATCTGCATATAGAAAAGTTCTTTCTTTTACTTGTAGCATATCGATCGAATTCCTTTGGGTTGTCTTTAGCACAAAGAGCCAATTTCTTTTCATATTCAGACTTTGCTTCCCATACAACAGTTGACTATGCTAGCTTGCTGCTTATAATTTTCATAATGGACATCATCCTTATGCACACAGTATTCCTTTCACATTACCCTTTTTTTACTAACCTTTTGCTTAATAAGATTACATATCCATTTGACTCCTACCGTATTTATTCTTCAATCTCGGGACACATTCCGATATCGCATCATTTGTTGTTTAAATGCTTCCTATGCACTTTCGATATTCTTCCCATCCAGCAACTGATCCCATTCCATTGAACTCAGTTTGTCATAATTTCCTGCTTCGTAGTTCAGCTTGTAACCTTTTCTAAATGGAACATTCATAAACTTAGTCATTTCCCAAGTGAGTACTGCATGACCACTGTCACCAAAATAGTTACATCTTTATCTTTAACTGAAACACCCTCGGACACTATAATCAAATCTAACACACTCTGACCACGAGTTCCTTCTGTCACATGCTGCTTGAGGAAGTTGTCCTGCAACAGCTCAATAAACTCATTTTTATTCTTCTCATGAGATTCTACTCTACCCAATCAATAACTGGATAATTCAAGTCTCCTGTTATGATTACTCTTTTCACACTCATCTTTTCTATTTGGTAATACATTTCTTCATCATTAGCAACCGATCCACCCGATCTGTAACAATACCCTACTGTGTCATTGATCTTATTAGATTCCATCTCACACCAGATGGCTTGAAACTCACTGCCACATGAAATTTTGTTAGTAGTAGGCACTACTACAATCATAGATCTCAACTCTAACTTATTCAAGTCACCCGATATTATTAGCAGCATGGCCCTTGCTCTCTTAACCTATCTCCTTCCGAAAAATGTATAATTACAATAAAATTATACATCAATATTCTATTCTCTGGAATATGGTGATGTGGAACATAATTAAAATTTAACGTTATAAACAAATATTTCTCAGATTTTTTTAACTTCTGTTAATTTCCTACTATCAATATTCATTAAAGTTATGCCATAGTCATTACCCCTTTGACTTGTCAATGTAGCAGAATGACTGCATGCTTAATTTCCCATTACCTGATTTTGCCTTTCTGACCATGCTGGTCACTGAACTTGTCTGTGCTTTGTACTGCTCATGAACCTGCTGGTTGTTATTTTCATTATGCACTCTCTGTCCAAAAAGAAACCGAACTTTCGATAGAAAATAAAATACAGGGCAATTATAATTATTCAAATCATTTATTTCAATCAATATACTCTCCCTCAGCTTCAATATAGCTTTTGGTATGGTCAATTTATTCGTTAAATGAGTTTTTTTTTATTTTTAAATCGGTTTCTGGGATACTGTGGAGGATCGTGGTTGCTGCCACTTGAACGTTTTCAATGGTGTAGTATCGCTTTCCTTTCATTGCCAAATGAAGTCGGAGGAAGAGAAAGAAATCACAGGGTGCGAAATCAGGTGAATACGGCGAGTGATCCAACACACAAACTCGGTTTTTACACAAGAACTCTCCAATGTTCGAACGATGATATGGTGCATTATTGTGCAAAAGTGACCATCTGCCTGCATCACGATATTTATACCGTACGCTACGAATTCTCGCTATCAATCGCTTCAAAACTTCGAGATAAATAAAACCCACCATTCACCGTTTGGCCAGACGGAACGAATGCTTGGAATCGTAGAAACAAAACAGAAAAAAAGAAATTGAAAACGTTTCGCATATACCTCGCACACTAAAAGTTTTTAAAAAAAAACTTTTAGAAATAGATAGTGAGTTGTTATGGCAGTTTCAGATGTGTTGCAATTCGGTTGAAGAGAATCAATATTTAAACTTAATGATCACCAGCTTGCCTTTGTTGGTGATTAGCGCGAATACTGCACTAGTCATATGCGAGACCAGAAGTAGCGATAGCGAATAATTTTTTGTAAAATACCCATTTTCAGTTTTTTTTTAAATCGTGATCTTATGATTCCGAAATGATAAAATTAAATCAGCTAATGCCTTTTATTCCCTTATACGAATAACATTTCTGGCTAGATGGGTGAAGCAAAATTGCTTTTCATTTCAAATTCCCCTTTGTCTGTAATGAAAGAACTTTGGAGTATTTGTAAGCTATATGCTCGCCCATTGAGGACACTGAAATTAGCTGTGTTCAGCTGAACTTATATGCTCGCCCATTGAGGACACTGAAATTAGCTGTGTTCAGCTGAACTTAAGATAGACTTTGGTCTTTTATATTTGTAAGTTTCCGCTTCATTATAATCCGAAGCTTCCGTGATTAACGGGTTCGGATGGTTGCTTGTCTTGGTAAAGAACTTCTCAGCTAGATCTAGGAGAAGGGAAGAGATATAATATAAGGGATATTAACTTCTCTATGGATCTGGGAGTTTCTAATAAACCAAGGGCTATCCAGAATCATCCTCAGGCACTTATTCTACAATCTCCGAAGTTTCAGAATGTTTGTATTCGCGGTGTGGCTCCATGCGGGGGTTGCATAACTGATGACTCGTCGCATTACCATCTTGTAAATTGTTCATTTTGTTTGTGTCCAGTTTACTTTGTCTGTTGATCATAGAGTACATCTGTGCTAAGATTTTGGATGTCTTTGAACTAATGTAACTTATCTGTTTGCTGAATAGGAGTTGACTATCTAGAATCACTCCAAGATATTTAACTTTACTCTGCCATGGAATCTTTACTCCCAATAAATAAATGTCCTCCATGCTATGGATTTTCTTTCTAGTAAACAGTATGGCTGAGCTTTTCTGGGGATTAACTTTGACCATCCGCTTTTCTAAAATGTGTATGCTGGTTTGAAGTCTTCTAGTTGCCATTTTTGGGCTCAGAGATCTTGCCATTAGTGCAGTATTATCTGCATATAATGCAGTGAATGTTGTTCTCAGGTTCAGAGGGATGTCTGCTACGTACATTGAGAACAGGAGAGGGGCTAGAAGAGATCCCCGAGGTATGCCTGCCGAGACCCTGCTCTATTCGAAACCGTTTCGCCGACCCTGACCTGCATATATCTGTAATTCAGGTAAGAGTGATTATTTTTATTAACTTGATTGGTGAGTTAAATTTTATCACTTTGTAAAGGCCTTGATGCCGTACTTTGTCAAACACCTTCTCTGCATCAATGAAGATGGCAGCTGTATTGAGTTTCCAGTTACAGCCTTTAGTAATGATTTCTACCAGCCAGTGTACTTGTTGAGCTGTACTATGGGCCTTGCGGAAGCCAAACTGTTCATTAGGCAAAATTCCTAACTTATCTGTTTCTGCTTGGAATCTTGAGAGGATCACTTTCTCTGTCACCTTTCCGAGGCTGGACAACAGGCTTATGGGTCTAACTTTTGGGAAGGTGAGGATTTTTTCCTGGTTTCTTCAATCACATGATGGTGGCTATTTTCCATGTAGTAGGAAGGAAAATGCTGGAATCTAAAAATGGCATTTGTAATGTTGACGAGATGTACTATGGCCTTTCTTGGAAGTAGTTCCAATCAATAACTATTGTGTTAGTTATGCCACCTGCTCCTGGAGCTTTTTTACTGTTTAGATGGGTGATGATATTTATCATTTCTGCCGGATTTGTAGGAGTGATATGTTCAAAGTTAACAGTGATGTCATAAGGTTGTCTTAACATGACGGTGAATCTTGAATATATAATGTTGATATTTAGATTTGTATAAGATGGATTGCACTGAGATTCAAGGTTACCTACTTCTACTAGTGCTTCAACTTTCTCTTCATCTTTGTAAACTGTCCCTTTCTTGGTTTGTATAGGGGTATGAGTTGCTCTTTGGTGTGGATCGCTCTTAAGAATTTCCAGACAGAATGATCTTCAGTATTGATGTTAGTCAATGTGGTTTCCCATTGATGGTTTTGGTGTTTTTCAAGAGCTTCTCGGACTTGTCTGTTTAGGTTGTTCAATACTGTTTTGTCTTGTGAGGCTCTGGTATTATGGTATCTCTTTCTGGCTCTGATTAGCTCTATGATTTCTTCTGGGATATGGTTGGTTGGGTGGAAGACAGTGGATTGCCTGACTGATTCTACTGCTTTCCGAATTTGTAGAGTTAGGTTATTTACTGCTGCGTCTATTTCTTCCTTTTTACTAATGTTGGGCACTGAAACAATATGATCTGGAAGAACCTTGACTAACTTGTCCCCTGGTATGAATGTGTGCAGAGGAGAGAATTGATCTGATGAACCTAGATTAAGCACTATGGGACTAGTCAGAAGATAATTCGTTAACTGATTCCAATTTGAATTGGTATCTTATATTTTTAAAGATACCGATGCCTAGTATATCTGAGCTACCTGAAAGGCTGAAGTGGGTGGGCTTGGTAGGACCAGCCACAACAGCAGTGTTGAGCATTGCAAAGTTGAATAGTGTGTGGCCTTTGGTGTTAACTGATAACCAAGCTGTGTTCAGTTGAGGTCTCCTGTTATTATGGAGTCATTTGGACCAAGTATGGAGTCCAGATCTGTTGTCAGCAGAGGAATGCTCAGAGGATTATAACCAGCATAGATCTTGTACCTCCACACCAGACACCTCCAAGTTTACTGTTAGGGGCTTGGCTATGTATTATGATTCAAGTAACTCTTACTATATATGACTGTGCCTCCACCTCTTGTGCCAATTCTGTCGTTTCTGTACATAGTATATCCACAGATTTTTGGGTTATTAGGTATTTCACCAATCAAGGTATCAGCACTGAGACGAGTCGCAAATTCTTGAAGTTCCAAGACCTTGTTCATCAATCTATTTGCATTCCATGCCATTATGTTAAGAGCTTTTGATTTGAATTTTTTTACTTATGGGCTGTTATAATGTTTGAGTGCCTTGCAGAAAGATTGTGAGGGGCATGTCTTGCTGAATTCCTGCATGGTGGCAAGTGAGGCTGTTAAAACTGACGTTATGTTGGAGCTTTCTTAGTTCTTGCAGCCTCAGCATATGTTTTAGTCATGGTCGTTCCTTCCTGTACGGTTGACGGCGAGGTGTTTCGGACTGGGAGAAGACCTGCTTGGTTGCTTAAAACGTTGGAGGAGCAAGATTGACTTTTACTGATCCTCGATTTTTTGGATTAGAAAGGCATCCCTTGTAGTTGGCAGGGTGCAGTCCTCTGCAATTTGCACAGCAGGCTGGAGTAGAGCATGGCGTGGTGTATGTGATGGTCTGGTGTTCCTCGCCGCAATTCAAGCACCTGAAGGCTACATAATTTTTGGGCATGCCCAAACCTTTGGCATCTATGACACTGTCCTGCAGATGTTGATATTTTGAGTCCACATACTACTGTCAGTTCATAGATCTGCTTTTGTGTAATGCTGATTTCCACCAAAGGCATTGGTCTTTTATCCAACCTGAGCATCCCGCTGACTTTAACCAGGGACAGGCTGTCTTGTGAGGTCAGTGATCACTTCTTCAGGATACCTTTGGCTACCCCATGAAGAACCACCTTCAGGTTCTTTTCACTGGGTAAAATGGTGTGGTATGGAAGATTCTATTGTCCATAAATCTGGTCATTTGTCTATAATCCATGACTGTAGCAGGTTGAAATTTAACTCCCTCATCAGAATTTTTGGTCCATGAGAATGTGATGTTTTGTTCCCTGAGGGCTGATGAGACAGGAATCCATTTATTCTTATCCCTTAATCCTTTAAGATAACTGGTGGTACCTTTTCTTTAGATACATTGGTGCTTCTATCCCTGGTGTTTTGATGTTGGGGATTTTCCTCTTCTTCTTGACTGTTTGGAATTCTGTATTTGTTTCCAAGGTCTGATAGATGCTGTCTTGGGGATGTATATTCTTCTAAATTTGGGGTGTACAAGGTGTGATTGCATCTGAGTAGTGTGTTTGTCACTTAAAACATCCAGTCTTCTGTGACTGCTGGGGGGGGGGGGGATGCATCAAAAAGCTTAAATTTTCCCCTGCCAGTTGTCACTCAGCAGCTTTACCAATCTGAGGAATTCCTTGTACACCTCAAATATGGCCTCATTCGGAGGTTTTGCCATGACAATAGGTGATAAATATATAAAGGCACAGATAGAGAAAGAATTGAGATTGCTCAGGTATCCAGAGCAGGTTACAGATAATCCTGTGGACTTTTGAGGGTCCACTAGCAAATCCTGTATACACAGGTGTCTACCAGCAACAAAATATAGATATAACTGCTCTAAAATAGGGAAAAGGAGTGTCAAGAATCTACTTGGCTACAGATTGAGATCCTACCTCCAATAAATCCACCACTGGCCCTCGTAACGGGTGGGGCCTGCCAGCCATTAGACCTCTTGTATATTTCACGCAGAGGAGACAGTAGGAATCAAACTGTATCAGTGCAATGCGAGATTCCTGAAAAACCTTATATGCAATCTAATCAGGATCAATCTAAAATGCCTCCGTTCTCGTCAGTCAAAAACTCGAATCCACATATTTCCTTATAGGGAGTAAGCAAGGCCTTTTATACCCTATCTAGCATTTGGAGACTGAGTGGGTAGTTCAATCTCCTCCGGTAGCCAATCACAGATAGCTGGGCCATGTCTATCACTAATTATAGCAGCCACCGCTGAAGAGCTGGCAAGCAAGTGCTGCTATCTCTTGGGACCTAACCTTAACAAGATATATTACTGTCTGAAATGTGGGTACTGCAGCCGACGGGATAAAAAAAACCCACTTGTATATTACTGTCTGAAATGTGGGTACTGCAGCCGATTTTCTTGAGTTTACGGGATAAAAAACCCGCTTGCCCATGCCAGACATCAACTCAGGATTCGCTCAAAGAAAGGCTTAGAAAAAGTTTCTCCAGTCAAGGAGGAGCAATAATGAACCTATTCAATTACAGAAGCATTGTCGTTAAATATTCAAATATATCACGTGATGAAATGGAACTGCCAATCACATAAATAACGAAGATAATTAAAATTCGTTTCATAAATATATGAGCGATTATAAATTATAACGAATACTGAGAATTTAATAATAAACGTCAATTGAATTTTTTCCTGAAAAACTAGTTTCCGAAAAATCCCTGCATGCATCTCGCCCAACGATTTTAACTTTACTTTTGCGGAAAAGAGCAAAGTTATATTCGAATGAATACGATAAGTAATTTTGATTGATTATATAGATTGGAACAGAGATGTCAGAGGTGCAAATAATTTCTGGAGTTTGATGGAACAATCTTATTCAATACCTAACAGAGTATCTTGAATTTAATCATCAAATCAGATGAGGTGTCAAATCTTCCATTTAGTAAAAATTACAACAACGTCACCTAGTGGCCAGCCATATGAGTACTTCAATGAGAAAGGGATATACATGAAACTATAAAGCAGGTGTTTGCAACAAACTCAGAAGATGGCTTGCAGCAATATAATGGGATGAGGACTTGGATGCAAAGGAGATCAATGTTGCTCGAGTCCTACTAACTGGTCGAAGCCATCTCTTAATTTATTCAGAAGCTTAAAAAATGTAGGTATGGAAAATAGGCCTGTGTAGCTGCTGGAAGTGGCTTTTGTTTCCTCACTGTTAATATTCTTTGAATATGCTGAACTTGGTGCTATTAATACAAAAAATGTTAAGAATCCAAATCAGTCAGATTCTCACACTGGCAGCTATCACCCTGTTAAAAAACTTTTCTAATCATCCCAGCCAAAAATTCAGCATCATAATTTCTCTAAATACATCATTATTCATTATCAAAAATAACAAAGAGAAACAATCTGATTTTATATAATCAACCCATCTCAGTAGTTTAACTTAACATATATAAACTGTTATACAGGGTGTTCGGGATAAATTTGACATATTTATAATTAATTATATTTTTCCGTAAGTTACATGTATTAACACACACTTCTCTTCATTTAAAAGTTTGGACCCTTCTTCATTCATATACAAGATGTCAGAAAGGATGGATAGCTGGAACCCACCTGAATCATGGAAGAGAATAACTTGTATCATGATGATTCGTGCCCGCCATCAAAATAAGGATATTACGACTGCTGCCCAATGCTCCCTGAATACAGTAAAAACAATCAGGCATGAACTAGAGACTTGCAATGGTGACTACGAGGATGTAGCAAGAAGAAAGATCCCTAGCAGACGATCTGATTGCGTTCGTACAGCAGAATTCCTCGCAAATCTGCAGGAACAGGTGTTGAAGAACCCTGGCATTGGAATTCGGGCTTTGTTCGTGGAGTTGCTAACTGTAGTCAAGCCCTGGATAACAAGGGTAGCCAATGGTAGGCCGTATGTATGGCAGCAGGATTCGGCCCCTTGCCACACCTCTGGGAAAAGTCAAAAATGGTTGTCTGAAAATTTCTACGACTTCACCAGTCCAAATGTTTGGCCTCCAAACTCCCCAGACCTTAACCCCATGGATTATTTTGTATGGGGCGCAGTTGAAAAAGACACCAATCGCACTTCCAGTAATACAAAAGCCCAGTTAATGGATAAAATTAAAACAGTTTTTGCGGCCCTTCCCAGGGAGACTGTAGCATCAGCTTGTTCTAGGTTCCGAAGCAGAATTGAAGCTGTGATCGATGCTAATGGTGGTTATTTTGAGTAAATCTTGTTGATAGTATTGTAATTAACTCTGCCTGTAATGTTTTTTGTCAATTCATTAAATTTAATAGATACAAAGAAGATTTTCTTTTTCCTTACGAAACTGTCAAATTTATCCCGAACACCCTGTATATACACAAAAGCCACCCCATTTAAACATGAAACACTTAATATGCAGATTTTGTGTAACCATACCATGATAAACATTCCACTCATTTCTTTTCTACTAAAAAAGTGTAAAAGTTAAACTTATCAGATCAGACAAGTCAGCTTTCTAGGATTCAAAATTTCTTTTCAAAAATACCAAGGTATTTGCAAGTTTACTTGGCCAGTAATCAATATTAAACTCCTACAAACTGACAAACATTATAGAAATACAACTGTTCATTTAACATCAACCATTCCAGATTAGTTTATATACAAGAAATGGTTGGTGTTACACGAGTGGTTATTGTTAAATAAGCCCATTAGTTCATTAGTAAGAATTTCTTGGCATGCAATTTTAAAGATTAAACACTGATCTGCATTAAATTAATGCAGATCAGGGTTTAATAAATGCATTAAACCCCTCATACCACAACCATTCCAACAATCATTAAGCAATGCAAGAAGCAGAAATGACATATGCAGCACATGAACAGAAGTCATTCATTGTTCCATTTATCAGTAATTCATATACTGAATTTATATATTCTGAGTTTAAGCTTGGTTAGACAAGAAAATGTAGTCTTGTCTTAATCCTTTATCCAAACATAAGCAAACAAGGTTTGCATGCAAATATCTTCGCAACTAGGCTACTTGTATAGACTTGGCTTTGCATCGTCAACCATCTTGATATCCCATAATGCAGACCACACTTACTTTCCAAAGTGTATAATGCTATGCATTACTGCAAGGGTGACTACCCAGTTTCAACCTTTTGAGATCTCATCAGTGGGAGCTGTGAATATACTGAAAGCTAAATCAATGCAGAAGTTATTGTTTTCCATATCCAATCAGCAAAATGGTGTGTCACTATATTATTAAAACTTTGGATCAGGGAGTTGTAGAAAGTTTGCTTGGATAAAGAAAAACAAGAATATCATTTCTTGGTTATAAAGTAAGTTATAATAGACAAGTGAAAAAACTTCCTACAGCTTTGATGTCTCTTAATAGTATGGTGGTCCACCATTTTGCTGTTTGCATATGGATAATGTATATAGAAAATCTTAAACTGATTTAGCTTTTAAACTCCATAGAAACAAATATTCCCTATATTTTCTCTTTTCTACAATCCTTAGCAACCAAGTTTTTCCTAAAGACGTCCACACATACCAACGATTTGGTTCAGCAAGCTGCAGCATACGATCCAACGGACATATTCAAATATAGAAGACCAAAAGCTATATCAGCCTCCTTTAGTGATGCATAATCTCCATGCCCATTCAGGGCGAGCAATCTGCTCATAAATTTTACCTTCACTGTAACCACAACAGATAGCGGGGAATATGAAAAGCATCTTGCTTCACCCCTAAAGACATAAATGTCAATTGTCAATTTAGCTTTTAATCTCTCTGCATGTCTAGCTCCTACTGATGAGATTTCAAAAGGTTAAAAATGATCTGGGTAGTGGCTTTTATTACAATTTTGATGCAAGTAAGCCTCTATATTCAAATAGCAGTATAATTGAAGGTTATGTTTATTTATGAGTGGACAAAGGATTAAAACAAGAATATACTATATTCAGAAAGGTACTAAGTATAGATAGCAAAACCCACCAGGAATCTAACCTATATTAAAAATATTACCAACAAATCACAAAACATTCTAACTTTAGCTTACTTTCCCATTACAGGATTAATACTTCACATTATAAAAGATCATTTGAGAATTTCCCCATTCACAATCAATGTGTGTGTGTGTGTGTAAATTCAATCCGACTTTTCTTCCTCTTACCTCATTCACTGCCAATGCTTTAGAACTGCATGTGTATTACATACAATATCAGTATTTATAGATGTCCAATTACACTTGGTCGTCGACTTACGACCGACTTCTGTTCTGGCTGACAGGTCATAAGTCGATCTGGTCGTATGTCGGCCATATATTTATTAACAGTATTCTTTAACCTTTCTAATCTTTTTATCTTTACAATTTATTTTTATAATCTTTTAAATTTATAATTACGTATATTGTGCATAATGCGAAAAATAATACTGTACTGCAAATAAACACAAAAATACAATCTAAAATTAATGTAAAAATTAATACAAATGAAATTTAAAAAATCAATTTTTAATCTTTGCTTGTGCTGGGTTGTGGATCATCAGGGTCATGTTCTTGGGTTGAGGTAGGAGATATTCTCTCTTGATGAGGAATGTGCTGAGCTTTGTTTGAACAGTTTGTTTCTTTTTTTCTTCATATATCTCACGATAACAACGCACAGCATCTTGAATGATACGTTCAACCTTTGTGAATCGTTCGACATTACTTCAAAACTGGCGAGCGCTTTATTCAGTTGCGAAAAAGAATCTGATAAACTCTTTGCAGTGAATTTCTTTTCTGGCTCTTCTTCCTCTCGCTTTCTTCTGACACTCTCTGTGCTTCCAATTCAATCAACTCTTCATGCGAAAGTTCTTTTATTTCACAATCTAGCAAATCCTCTACGTCTTCTATTTCACATTCTAATTTAAGATTTTTTGCAAGTGTAACTATTTTTTCTGTAATCACTTCCAGTTCCTCTCCTTTTTCAAATCCTTCAAATGTATTCGCATAACATTTTAGACACTTTCCCAAATTCCAGACATACAATTCTTTGTTACACAATCTCATGTGGTCGAAATCTTCTCGATACACTGAAGAATGTTGTACTGCTTCCAAAGATAAATCAACATCAGAATCTATCGCTTCGATGGCTTGTGCGAATGTTGTTCTGAGGTAGCGAGTCTTGAATGCTGAAATAGCACCCTGATCCATGGGTTGAATGAGAGCGGTTGTGTTAGGTGGCATAAAAACCACTAACATTATATTGAAGGTCATCCAGATGAGGAGGGTGGCCAGGGGCATTGTCCATAATCAATAAAATCTTGAAAGGGATACCTCTCTCCGCACAATATTCACAAGCCTGGATAATAATGTAGTTCATGAACCAGTTTTCGAACAGTGTCTGAGTCATCCAAGTTTTAGGGTTTGAACGGTAGTAAATGGGCTTTTAAGCTGAAGCCTTTTCTCATTTATCGTTCGGAAAACCCTTGTGCATTTAAACACATCAACAAGCACAAATGCACAAGGGTTTTCTGAATGATAAATGAGAAAAGGCTTCAGCTTAAAACCCACGGCATTCCCACCAAGCAACAAAGTCAACCGATCCTTAAAAGCTTTGAATCCTGGCATCTTTTTTGCTTCTTGGTGTATTTACGTACTATTAGGCATGCGTTTCCATCTACGTTAAATATTTGTTCCGGTAGATAACCTTCTTCTTTGATTAAAGAGTCGAAACTAACGAATTTTGGGGCTTCATCTGCACTTCCTGCTTCTCCTGTGACACGTACATTATGCAAAGCAAATCTTTTTTTAAAAATGCTTAAACCATCCAGTACTAGCCTGAAAATCTTCTGTGTAATCGTCTCCAGCGCGTGATTAAACTCTGAAACAGACTTCTAGCCTTCGCTTGCACTGTGCAAAGGCTCATGGGTGAATTTTTCTGTATTAAATCTTCTATCCACATAAACAATTTTTCCATTTCATGGATGGGTCCCTGTCGTTGTTTGGTTAAAATTGTAGACTTCATAGGTGCGGAACTTTTCAGCTTCCCAAATTCTTTCTTTGTCCTTAAGTATTGTCGACACCGTGGAATGCGATAACTTCAAGTCACGTGCTATCGTATTCACTTCCTTTCTGCCTTCATACTTCTGGATAACTTTCATTTTACACTCAAAATCAATATTTTTCCTCGACTTCTTAGCTGGCAGATCTGTAGATGAAGGCATTTTCCTTTTACTAGACATTTTATGTCTGGTCAAAGGGTTATCGTATGTGCAGCTGCCTAATTTATTATTAATTTAATCATTAATTTTTTTTTATTTTTTTTTGTGGTCTTAAGTCGCCGACCATGTGTGTTAGTTTTTTTTTTTTTTTCCCTTCTGAAATCTTATACCTTGTGTACTAATGCACTTTCAGTAACCTACGATGTTAGATATTTTCATTCTATAAGCACATCTGCAGGCCATTTTTCACGACATGAATTACTTCCATTATAAAAAAAAAGATTTCATTCGCAAATTAGAAATCTTACCACTGTTTTCAATTCAGAAAACAAATGATTGATCAGATACAGTAATGCTACAATCATATCAAAAAATCATTGTGCAAGTCTGAGGGGAGGGGGGGGGAGCATCATAATACCCAGTGTTCTGGGATTATACAAATAATTCACTTTTGGTTAGTACAAGCATTATACAATGCAAACATTTTATAAGAGCTTAGTTTATTGTAAAATTAAGGAAAAATGTTCAAAATTTAACTAAAAATTATACTAGAAAATTTCAATGGAGCTTACAAAGAGGCTATAAATTTCATATATCTCTTAATGTGAATTTTTTTATAATTTTCACTACATTTTAAAAAGAAAATGCCACCAGTTTTAATACTCAGCTGGTACATTAATAAAGTAATTATCTCTTAAGTTATGGCAAACTAAAATTCCAAAACAAATAAAAATAAAAAAAAGAATTTAGAAAGAAAATTTTTGGTATATTGCTAATGTAAACCATTTGCCTAGCAACTTAGAAAGTCCAAGTTACATTACTCAAAGCATCATGCAAATATACAGATTTAGTATACATCAAAGTGAAACTGCATCGAAAACAAATATTTTAAAGTATGGCCTTGCCCAATATTCAGTAATATGACAATATTAAATCAAGTTCCATAATTAAATTTAACAGTGCTATAAAAATATTTAAATCTTAATAACTTATTCAAAAATTGCATAGAAAGGTAGATATTTTATTTTTTAAAAACAAGAAATGAATTAAATTTCAGAATTATACTAACACGTAAAGAAACATCCATGTTATAAAAATGATTCATGTTTTTTTTTTTTTATTTCTGGGAGGGAAAAAAAAAATTCCACCTGCTTATTATTAAGCAAATTTAATTTAGAATTATTCACAGATCTGATTTGTGTTGTTTTGAAAATATGAAAAAATACAGTGCTACAATTGTACGTTGTTTGTTTTTCCCCTTTTTTACATAAGGCAGTAAAATAGAAGCAGTTCCCTTTCTTACAACTCACCAGAAATCCAAACTTTTTTTTTTAAATCCTCGTTAAGTCTCAATATGCATAAAACTGACCTTATGCCCATTCTACATGGAAGGAAAAAAAAAAAAAAAAATTCAATGTAGCTACAAATTTCACATTTTAGAAGACTCAGATTTGTTTCTAAAAGAAACGGGGGGGGGGGGGTGTAGATAACACATAAATATGTAAATATTACAAAATTTTATACAGGGTATAGACTCATGATGGAACAGCCAATGAAAACATTATAAAATGTCTAGTCAGTCTAATAGATTGGTATGGGGCAAGCACCAAGCAATTATGGATACAAAAAACTATGGAATAATAATGGTGGAATTCCTATTACTCACACATGATGCACATGGAAAAAGAATAAAATTACTGCTTTATAAAATACACTCCAAGAAAAAGATCAAAAGTGCCGGTTTGTTTTTATCTTGTATTACATAAATATCCACGAGTCATTCCTGCTTTTCAGGTGAACTTAAAGTTTGGATTTTTTTTTTTTTTTTTTTTTTCAATCATTTAAATGATAACCGATGAATCAATTTACAAGTTCCATTGATACAAATTGTTTTAGTCGCTCCAAATACTGACCATAAAGTTCAACATCATTATGACCAGCACCCTCAACCCACAACGGCTCTACAGCACGGGGACAACTTTCATAAATTGCTAGTCCATGAGAGAAATCAATTACTTCATCTTCTGTACCATGGATAACCAAAACAGGAGATGTTACTTTTGGAACCTTGTCAATACTAAAAAAAAAAAAAAAAGAAAAGAAAAGTTAGCTTTTTTTTATTTTTATATGTGATGAATAAATACATGCTTTTGGACATTTATAGCAGACTCAAAAAAAAAAAAGGTTTTATTCTGTCCTATAATGAATGCACTGTTCTTACTAAGAACTGCTATAAATGAACTCTATAAACTTCATAAAATAACCAGAAAAATTATAAAGATACAAAGAAGGAATAATCATAGTTGAAGTGAAAGAAAATAAATTCAAGTATTTCTAAAAACAGGTGTGCCTCAGGAATGAAGGAAAGTGTGTTAAGCTTAAATCAAATATTTTTCGAAACCTTTTATCTTCAAGCAGAGTGTACAATTATTAAATTGGCATATCTTTACCTCCATGGTGTTACTATTTATTGCAGAAAGTTTTTGAATTTATAATTTAAATTATAACTTGCCCATCATACTCTTGTTTAATCCAAGTGTAAGCAAACAAAGTTTGTAAATAAAATATCTTCACAACAATGCTTATACATGGAGACTAATGGCTTTGCATCAATTACCTTAGTTTCCCGTAGTGCACAGCACACCCACCCCTTTTGAATGTGTATAATGTTTTACAATATGGGAATGGGACCCACAACTCAGAAGAGATGAAGGTTGAATTAATGCAGGAGTCTTATTTTCTCCATATACCTTATTTCCCAAAATGCATAGCATCATACACATCCAAAAGTGTGTGCTTTGCATTATGGAATACTAAGGCAACTGATGTGAAGTCATTAGCCTCTATATACAAATAGCCTTGTCATGCAAGTTTTGTTTACTTATACTTGGATAAAGGATTAAACATGGATTTCTTGGAAAGTTTAATTCCACTTAATCTCACCAATTTCTGTAATCACTGTGGCAATGCAAAGAATTTTCACACTTTTATACAGCTTGCAGGGATGACCTGTACTCCCAATCACACTGCACTTTTAATTTTTCCTATGAAAATCTGATAAGCTATGCTTAACAATTATACTTAAACTCTTATCAACTCAACTGCAAAGTTCTGAAACCCACTCTTTCAATCTCACTTTCGACAGCCACATCCCTGCCCTGTTTATTATAAAAATGGTGCAATCACATTCCCAACTCAATTTGCAGCATCCTTCTGAATACTGCAGCAATCCTCTACGTAACTTTCACAAATGCTTGAACAAATTTCTTAAACTTCAGCTTTTTATCAATGCTCACATCCTGCTTGCTTTAAATTTTCTGGAGCACAC